>NC_043708.1:103957547-104028791 GCF_006229205.1 Suricata suricatta
GAATGCAGCCCCGCGGACAATGCTATTGCAGGGATGAGCCTTCAAAGCATTATGCTGAGTGAAAGAAGCCCTACACAAAGGGCCTTACACTGTGTGAGTCTGTGTGAAATGTCCAGACCAGGTAAACCCAAAGGGACTGAAAGTAGATTTGTGGCTGCCTAGGGATTGAGGGCATAGGGACCGATTGCTAACAGGCTTCTTTGGGATGATGAAAATGTCCAGTAATTACATGGTAGTGGTGGGTCTCACGACTCTGAATATACTAAAAGCCACTGAATTCAGCACTTCCAAAGACTGAATCTTAGGGTAGGTGAGCAAAAGAACTCAGTTGTTTGGAAAAAAGTTACTGGGTATTATTGGTTCCTAACTGGCCTCACCCTTTGGTTAGCTGAAGTAAAATAACATCTCTTCCCTTCCTATGTGGCCTTCGGCAGGTTCCCTACCTCACCGGACCTCGGGTGCCCCATGTGTTGAAAGCAGCAGTTGACCTGGGTGAACATCTGACCTTATAAATCCCTGTGTCTTGTGGTGGAGTCTGTGGGCCTTCATACTTTTAAACTTGCAGGATGGAATTTAGCGTTCAGCCTCCAGCCTCTAAAGTTGTTAAACAGGGGCGCCTGGGTGGCTCAGTCAGTTGAGCGTCCGACATCGGCTCAGGTCATGATCTCATGGTTCGTGGGTTCCAGCCCCATGTCAGGCTCTGTGCTGACAGCTCAGAGCCTGGAGCCTGTTTCAGATTCTGTGTCTCCCTCGCTCTCTGCCCCTGCCCCCCTTGTGTTCTCTCTCTCTCTGTCTCAAAAATAAATAAAAAAAATAATAAAGTGTTTGAACAGTTCTGTGTGAACTGTTTTGCTGGAGCACGTGGGGGTCTGGTCAAGTCCCTCATAAAAGCTTTGCAGTTCCTGGATCAGTGGTGAGATGGACAGTCCAAGTTTGTAGGTTTGCTTTCTGCCTCATTCACATTAGGACACACCCAGCCTGGGCGTGGCCGTGGGTGGAGGGTGTCTGTGCTGTCTCCTTCAAGAGGGACTTCAGGGGCCCCTGGGTGGCTCAGTTGGTTAAGCGTCCGGCTTCAGCTCAGGTCATGATCTTACGGTTCGTGGGATCGAGCCCCACATCAGGCTCTGTGCTGATAGCTCAGAGCCTGGAGCCTGCTTCAGATTCTGTACCTCCCTCTCTCTGACCCTCTCCTGCTCACACTGTCTCTGTCTCTCAGAAATAAATTAAAAACATTTAAAAAATTAAAAAAAAAAAGAGGGGACTTTAGTAGCTCTTCTCCCCCTCCACGTTTTGGGTCCCAGGTAAACAGCCCCTGGGAGAAATCTTGGGGTTGATTACGGTAACTTGACTCCAGCTACCACTGCCCATTACTGCCAGGTTTCACTTTCGGGGGACAGACCTGGGAGGACAGTTGTCCAGAGCCCCCCCACCCCCACCATGTGTGGCCTGAGCCTCAGCTGATCAGATTTTTGCAAAAGGAGCCCTAACCCAGCAATTGCAGGCCTTCTGATAAGAGTTGGGGTAGTGGGAAGGGCGCAAGGCTCGGGGTCAGGAGACCTGGCTTCCGGCTCCGGCTTTGGCTCTACTGCTGGTTCACTGCGTGGCTCCGAGGGAGTCGCTCCCACTGTCCAGGCCTCAGTGGACACTGGACGTGCGAGCGCCAGTCTCCATTCTCTATCCTTGTAAAGCTCCAGCCCCACTTGCCTTCTGCTTTGTATCCTGAAGTGAGGCCGGTCCTCGCTGAAGTCTGGTCTCCAGCCCCTCCAAGGCCTGAGCACCAGTGGGTAAAGTGGCTCCTACTGAAGGCAGATAGTCCCTTCCTTGAGTCTTGTTTGGCATCTCCTTGGGGTCACCTTTGGGCTTCTATAGAGATCCTCTTTCTCCATACCTTCATCAACATGGCCCTAACTTTGCTATTATCCTCATCACCATTATGAGGATAATGTCCTTAGATATTTCCTTAGCACCTTCTGTGCCCATGATGGACTGGACGTAGCCGGCATGAGGTGGTGTAAGAGGGGGTGCCTCTTGTTGCTGCCTGTGTCATTGGGATGTAGAGCCAAGTCCAGCCTGGGCCCAAATCCCAGTTCTATCATGATTGGCTGGGGGGACACTGGGCAAGTCAGTCTTCACATCTGTAAAAGGGAAATAATAAACGGCCATCTTATTTACTTTTGAGAAAGGCTCTACTAAGAATACGTGCCCACGAGCATGATTGACACTCTGTACCTAAGACCCAGAAGAAGAAAACACAGTCAACAAAATAGAAAACGCCCGGCGTGGAGGAAGACACAGGACAAGTATTCAGCCAATGTTTGCTTCTCTCCCCAGTGGCTATTCCGTGATTCACTTTTCCTTCTCTCAAACTCCTGTCCACAAAAGATTCCCTGTTTCTAGACCTCAGAGCCCTCACTTCGTTGAAGTAATTTCAGGCTGGAAATGCTGGGGTGGGGAAGAAGTAAAGCTGCATTGGGTGGACAGAGCAAAACAAATGCTCCTACAGCTAATTGTGCCTTATTATAATTGCGAAAAACACTTATTACCCCTTGTGTCATTACTGATACCTGCCTAATAATAGTTATTACCACTTTACTACCACCGAGAGTTTGTTTTAGTTTGCGATTTGATGGTGTTTAGTTTCATTTAGGGAAAATGAAGGGTCATTTCATTCATGCAAATTGTTACTTAGTTTAGCAAATTGTTACTTCCCCTAAAGCAAAAGGCTCAGGAATTCTTCTGAAGACAAAATATATGTTTTAAAGGAGGAGTATTTTGGGCAAATGAAAGGAAACCCAAAGAAAAATACCATAGACAATAAGGAATCACAGAGGGTCTGAGACAGGAGGCCACGGAGAACCTGTGGGCCCCCCCTTCTCTTTACACAGGGGGAGACTGAGGCTGGGAGCTAGCTGGAAGTGACTGGCTTAAGGTCTCCCATCCAGGTAGCCGGGCTGACTTCCTGGGCTCTGGCCAGTCTTGCCTTCCTTCTTGCCCCCGACAGTGTCCTTGTGCAGCTGATCTGCAAAGGACCCTCTGTGTGTCTTGCGCTCAGTGCTGATGAGAGTTGCCAAACTTAGCAAATAAAAGTACAGAATGCCTGGTTGACTTTGAGTTTCTGACAAACAGCACAGAAGTGTTTAGTAGAAGTATGTCCCAAATCTTGCAAGGGACCTACTCATGCTAAAAATTACACCATGTGTATCCAAACTTCAAATTTCACAGAGCTTCCTGGGTTTTATCAGGCAGCCGTCGCTCTGGCTTGCCCTGCACCCATTTCCTTTGCTACAATCATAGCAGTTACTGTTTGTGCATGTAGTTTTCCAGAATACCAAGAGCTGTTTCACGTGCATTGTCTTCTTTTGTCCTCCTGGCACACCTGGTGGGGAGGGGGTGTCTTTATCATTATTGTCCCTATTTTAGAGCTGAGGAAACAGGCTCAGAGAGGTGAAGTGACTCGCCTGAGGTCACACAGCCAAAGGGGGCAGAGGAGGCATTGAGTCCGGGTCTATACCCCAAGCCTGTGGCCTTACGTGTTGGGCTGCAGAGGTGGTGGGAAAATAGGAGAGTTTCCTGGGGCTGGACTTATTATTTGAGGAAACCAATGATCCGACGCAGGTCAACCCCCCAGGTGTGAACTCCTCCCACCCCAGCAGTGACTTGTTGTCTCCTGTCTTCCAGAATCACCACCGCCCCCCTATTCTCGGCTGTCTCCTCAAGATGAGTACAAGCCACTGGGTAAGTAAGTGTGACCTCCTTCCCACTCGGGTACCTTTCAGGCCGGGGCCCAGCCTCAGTGCACAGAGGCTTGGGGGCGGGGGAAGCAGGCCTGGTTGCCTTTGAGATGGGGTGAAGTTTTACAAACACATCTCCAGTTGGGCCAAAGCAGACCCAGGCGCTGCAGCGGCCTATTTACCTCTTGACATTCCTCAGCTCATCATTAACCTCTCTGTGACCTTTAAACATGGGCCTGTGGGAGATGAATGGGTTTTGACTTAAGCACCTCATTGGAGATGGGCTTGGTATTTCTCCCTTTTCCTCTCCCCCTTCCCCAGCCTGTGGTTGTTCTCTGATGACTCGTGTTAATTAGCTCTATGACAGACAGGTAGGGTATATGAAGTCACTGTTGAGAGGGGTGTTGTGTTTCCCCCCATTATAAGCCAGGAGGGCCGCCTAGGCAGAAACATCAGTTGGACCGTGTAGGAAATCCATGTATTTCTGCAGAAAGCCCCTGGTGTGGTCCGATCCCTACGGGCGCTCCGTGGAGGTGGTAATGTCCTTGTGGGCAGGTCCCACTCAGAGGCAGAAGTGTCGTCGGGACAACCCCGGGGCCAGATGAGCAGCTCAGATTCTGGAGTTGATGCATGCAGTTTTCAAAGCTGTGATGGCTTGTTTTCTGGCCCTGCTGGACCCCCCGCAGTGGAGGGTCCCAGGGATGGGGGGTGAGTTAGCTTGGCTTTCCTAGTTCTAGGAGAGCAACTTTGCCAGCCAGGCCGTTCCCGTGGGACTCAAGCTTCCAAAGTCCGATAGCACAGTAGTGATGCGAACTGTATTCCACCGAGTGACCACAAGAAGTGGGTTTTGTTTTGTTTTTGGTAAAGGCTTCTTCCCAGTAGCCTGTGTCAGCATCGTCTGGGGGGTCACTGCTAAGTGTCGCAGACTCTCAGGCATCCAGGCCAGTTTTCTTTTTCCAGGCCCCCTGTGGAGTCAGAAGTGCCCACTGGGTCCCTTCAGGAGTTGGACCTCTTCAGTCTAGGAGGACAGAGGCTGTCCCATGACACTGTGTGAGTCAGTGGTTTAATGATGGCAACTTCCTCACTGTTTTTGCCCAGGGATGGTCATCCCGTGCATGGAGGAGCTTTATTTAGTTCTCTGGAGGGACCGAAGAGGTCATCTGGTGGGACTCTGTCCCTTCATAGACCAGGAATCTGGCTGAGGGGTGGAGCGGGCCCTCCAGCTAATGGGCAGCAGGGCTGAGGTAGAAACCCAAGAGTAGCCCCCCATTCAGCTCGGCTGCTCCCCATCCCTCCCTTACAGGCCTGTCTCAGCAGTTCCTGAGTCAACTAATTGCACTGGGCGCATAGAAGATCCCTAGATCCATTAGAGGGAGGAAAACCCCCTCAGAGGTTCTTCGTAACTGTCCCTCAGTTCGAATGTCAAGGATCATTGCACCGAGGAATTGCAGGGCAGCCGTTGCTAAAGCAGCAAAAATCAGGACACCGCCTGGCCTTGCAGACTGACCATTTGGAAATCAACAGGTGTCCCTGGTATTTTACAAATGGGACAACTGAGGTCCAGAAAAGAGGAAGCGACACTTGCTCGGTGGTCACATAGCTCAGGAGTCTGCAGACTAGGCCCTGCCATCTGTTTTGTCGTCTGGCTTGTGAGCTAAGGACGTTTCGTACTTTTTTAGATGGTTTAAAAAACAAAATCGAAAAAATAGGATTTCCTGACGTGTGAAAATGATATGAAATTCAAAGTTTAGCCTCCATGAAAAAAAATCCCGCTGGAGTATTGCCGCGTTTGCCCCTGTCTATGTTGTCTGTGGCTGCTTCTCTGCTACAGTGACACAGTTGAGTAGCTTTAACAGAGACCACGTGGCTCGAAAGGCTTGAAAATGCTATTCGCTGGGGGGCTCTTTGCAGGAAAAATTGGTGAGCTCTGCTTTTTAGGACTGATGGTGCAGGCTGGACTCAAACCTGGGGCTCCAGCTTCCAGGCAGGGTCCTTCCCTGTGGCTCGGGCAGTGGGCAGTGATCAAGGTTGGGAATGTTCTTTTTCTCCATCAGCCGCTGCAGGGCATCAGATGTCAGGGCCTCGCTAGAAGCAGTAAACAGGAGGGTCTGGAAGGATGCATGATAGGGACTTACTAGCTGTGATAGGTGGGAACTGTTCCCACGCCTGGTACCCTCACAGAGCTGTCCATGTTGGCTCTAAGCGACTCTGCAAGAAATAGGGCCTGGCCTGCAATGTGCCCAGCCGATGAATGCTTTGGGGACATTAGGGCTGAAAAGCAAAACGCTTTTAAGAAGCTCCCACTTGGGCACTGGAGTTCTTATTTCTACTTCCAAGAGATTTTCCATCTGTCCTTAGTTCCCTCCTAATGCATTTTAGCAGCAGATAACTTTTTTGTGCCCTGATAAATATCCTGAGCTATTGTATGTATTATTTTCTTTTCCTTGCATTGTTGCTTTTTCATAAACAAAAAAGGCAGTTCACTTCTAAGCGTCTGTGATCACATGAGACCAAAATGCAAAATAAAACCCAGAACACCCAGTCAGCATCTGGCAAGTGAGAAACAACAACAAAAAAACCCCAAACCACCCCCCCCACACACAAATTGGTTAATGTTTCATTTTCCCGCTCCCCAAACCATGTGGTAAAAGGGGAAAAAAGTCTTGCAGGATCGAATGGAATTCTAGCTAGCCAGGGCCTTGGCTAATGGTTTTGGTCCCAGGAATCTCCAGCTTGGTCAGGTGGGTCGAGCTGAGCCAGCCCTGGGTTGAGCTGGGTAAAGAAGGCGATGAGCCGTCAGCCTCCTGGAACGTACCTTTTGACTCCTCCACACAACGCCCATGGCTGGTCACAGAGGGAAAATTTTGGCCAGTCCACCTGCCCCCAAAAGGCATCAGCCTGTCAAGGCAGTAGCTGAGTGTTCAAGAGAAAACGTGCAAAAGATTTTCCTTTCCCCGTCTCCCTGCACTACAGACAGGGAAAAGCAAATAATGCACGCCATATGAAGTACTGAAAACTACTTAAGAAGAAAAAAAAAAAAGAACGCCTTAAAAAAAACAGTCCAGGCATTGAAAGTTGCTCTGTGAGCAGGTTTGGATGTTAAGGAGTGGAGGAGGGGAGAGACAGAGACAGAGACAGAGAGAGAGAGAGAGAGAGAGAGAGAGAGAGAGAGAGAGAAAGTGAGAAAGTTAATCTGGGAGCAAAGGCTTGAGCCCTTAATTAGAGGGGGTGTACGCAGGACAGAGTGCGGCTGGCTGCTAACTTGTTAAAACAGAGCTTCCCCGAGCTCCACCGGGAGGAAGGAAGGAAGGAAGGAAGGAAGCAAGAAGGAACAACTTTAAGAATTTTAATGGTTGTAATTAAGCACAGCAACTATGAATTGTTTAGGGGCTTAATTTAACCTTACCCACAGAGGCTCCAAGTTGCTACTTGCTCGGTCCCCTGAACTTGGGTTATTTCTGTGGTCAGGGCAGTTGAAACGTTTTCAGGTGTGAGGGCTGCAGCCGTCAGCATTTTCCAGAAGACGTTCCAGGGCTGGCTGGCCTGGTCTCGCGTGATCGCGGGACGAGGTTACAGAGTGGCATCAGAAAGCTGGGAGGGACGCGTCGCCCTTTGCAAGCTTGCGCGCGCACGTGTGTGCACACGCCCACGTGCACGTGCGCACGCATGCGCATAGATGCGTGAGAAAGAGGAGAGGGGGGCGCCCTGCAGCCAACTAAGTTGTCTTTCTCTTTCCTCCGTAGATCTATCTGATTCCACATTGTCTTACACTGAAACGGAGGCCACCAACTCCCTCATCACCGCCCCGGGTGAATTCTCAGGTTGGCATTTCTGTCCTTGCACGTTGCTGTTGTGTTGAACTTCGCAGAAGGGGGCAGGTCGGGGGCGGGGGCTCAATGGAAGCCCTTTTGATTTCCTCCCTCCTTTACTTTCCCCCTTTCCTCCCACCTCTTGGATAGGAAGACTGTCACTGTCTTCATACTTGGCGTCCTTGGGGTTGACGACAGTCTGTGTGAATGAGATAAAGATGGTCACTTTGAAAGTGCTTGTTGGTCCACGTGTTCACCAGTTGACTTCACCTTGTGTTTTGTGGAAATGGGGAAAACTCAGCACGACCTTGGGTCTTTCATGTTAGCCGGGAAACCTCTTTTCCCAGCTGCCAAGAGGCCCCAAAGTAGATGTGTTTGTATACATACATCTTTGTGGGTTTCTCCTTCTGTCCGCACCTCTGGGAAAGTATGGACCTGGAGGGTCAGAAGAGGGGAAGTCGAGTGGGTAAAACGAGCTTGGAGAGAGGGTCTGGTGAGCGAGGAGTTTGCTAAAGGTTGGTAGTTTCCATGTCTCTCCCTGAGCAGTGGATGTGGGACTAGGAAGCAGAGAGAACCCCAGTTTGGAGCCTCCCAATGCCCTGCAATTAAGAGTTGGCCATAGGGACCCTCACATTCCTGGGGCTACCTAAACCAACCTTCCTTAAGAAATGAGAGGTTGGTGGTGACCTGGGGGCATCAAGGGCCGGGAGGGACTCTGGTGCCAAGGTCTAGGGGACCTGTTGGGAATATGGTGGGTGGGTGTGCTGTGAAGACAGCTGGGACTGTGCTGTGTGGCGTGACAGACCCTCCGTCTGGAACCGAATCCCAAGGGGGCATGGCTGGATCTCCACGAGAAGGCCTCTGTGGGTCTGCATCTGAGCCACCCTTCCCCTCCCCCATGCCCATGACATGATGGCAACAGCAGTCATCACAGCTGTTTAGTATTTCTTCTGCGAGGGCCCCTTTCTCGTGCATCATCTCAGAATGGCAGTGAAGTACTCACCGGGGTCACATGATAGCAGAGCCATTGGCCACTATGCCACTGTGCTTCCAACCACTGCTGTGTCCCCCAGTTCCTGAAAGGACTGAGTGTATCCCCAGTGCCTCCATTCCTTCACATGAAGATCTGTCATTCCTGCCGTCCCCGCCGCATGACTAAGGGTGACATGATGCTGGCTGTGCATGGCTGCCTGGCCATTTCCCGTCTCTGAGCCCTTCCCCATTCATTCTGTGTTCCATCACAACCATGGAGGTCGCAAAAGCGTGTCTGTTTCAAAGATAGAAAAACTAGAAACTGGAGCAAGAAGTGACTTGCCCAGGGTCACATAGTGGGGCTCATTGCACAGCTGGTACTGAGGTCCAGGTCTTCTGGGTCCTCCTTGTCCTCTGATCTCTGGTGCCCCTCTAACTGGTGATTTCCTCTGTGCCTTTTAGCCCCTACTCGGTTGTAGTGTTTTTCTCTGAAAGACCTTACCAGATGATGGTAAGATGTTAATATTTCACTCCATTCTTTTTTCTTCTTTGCCAGTGTAGAAGGAAGCCATGAATCATTTTGAAGCAAGAGGCTTAACGGTACTTTTGAATGCATGATTCTGTGCCCCTGCCAACCCTCAGGACGTATTTAATTAATTTATTTATTAAAAAAAAATTTTTTTTTATGTTTTTATTTATTTTTGATACAGAGAGAGACAGAGCATGAGGGGGGAGGGGCAGAGAGAGACACAGAACCGGAAGCAGGCTCCAGGCTCTGAGCTAGCTGTCAGCACAGAGCCCGACGCGGGGCTCGAACCCACGAACGTGAGATCTGACCTGAGCCGAAGCCGGAGGCTTAACCGACTGAGCCGCCCAGGCGCCCCGGGACGTATTTAACTTAGATGATTGCATTGGCATAGGTTGAATGGATGGGTGATTTTTTGACTCCGCCCCCCTCCCTTCCTTAATGGTGAAAATTCTCATTTGTGGAGGTGCTGTAGAGTTCTGCAGTATGTTTGCAGACATAGTCTTTTTAAAAATACTTTTTTTAGTGTTTATTTTTGAAAGAGAGTACCCGCACGCATGGGGGAGGGGCAGAGAGAGAGGGAGACACAGAATGTGAAGCCGACTCCAGGCTCCCAGCTGTCAGCACAGAGCCTGATGCGGGGCCTGAACCCATAAGCTGTGAGATTATGTCCTGAGCTGTAGTTGGATGCTTAATTGACAGAGCCACCCAGGCGCCCCAATCTCTTTTGATCTCTGTCATCGCAGAGCTGATCTGGTATGTGACCCCAGAGCACATAGGGAAACCAGGAGAGAGCGCCCTCTGGAGGGATATCTCCAGGGACCCTGGGGCCGATAGGTTTGGCTGCCTTCAGGGCCCATGGGCCCTGAGTTTGGAATTACCACCCAGTCATCCCAGAGCAGTGTGTGGTTCTGGCTAGTGAGATGGCCCCTTAACTGTGGACAAAGACTGCTTGGTTCTCATGAGAAAATTGGGGTTGAGGGGGATCCAGTGGCTTGGAATACTGAAGGGCTGAGGGAGATGGGGAGGAAGTTTGGGATTGCCTGTGTGGGGATCAAATGGGATCTGGTCGGCTTTGGTCTGAGTTCTGGGTTGTCTCAGTGGGCAAGTGGAACGTTCGCCATGTGGTCACCCCGGCCCCTTCCAGGGACTTAATGCATCTCCGCCTACTCCGGGGGCCCCCTGTTCAGCTTTTCCAGCTTACTCGTGCGATGGGAATCTGAGGACCACTGGGCAGTGGGCTGGCACTGCCCCTGCCTCCTGGGAGCTCATAGAGTTGGGGCTGGAGTAGCTGTCCCACTGGAGGACAGGCTCCAGGAGGGAGGCCCTGCAGGGTGAGGAGAAGGCCCAGAGGGGTGACAGGTCTCTGTGGATGAAGGCAGGAGTCATCCTTCAGGCTAGGATGTCACAGAGAGTTGTGCCCAAGGGCAGGGTGGGAGGTGAGGTCAGAAAGATGATGGGCAGAATGTGTTGGGCCAGGCCAGGGTGTTTGATGTTCAAGGACAGATAATCATGCTGTTGCTGCTGACAACAGTTGACAGTTATTGACACTCACTACTGAGCACTTTGCAAAGAGCTGGTCATTCTCCATCTCGTTGACTCTTTATCATGACCCACTGTGACAGATGTGATTTCCCTTATTTTACAGGTGAGGAAACTGAGGCTCATTGCTGGGCAGGCTTCCCAAATTCCTGAATTATAAGTGGCAGGCTTGGGCCGGGGCTGCCCAGCCCTCCTGCCCCGAGGGTCCTGCCTGGCGTTCCACAGCTAGGGTTCCTGTCCCCTTCCCTGAGACACACCCTGGTGGGGGTTGGGGGCAGGGAAGAGCCTCGGGACAGCCTGTCCTTGTTTGAGAATTGAGGATAAGGGTGCGGGGGCCGGTGAGAGGCCTGGGGCTCTGTGCTCCTCCTTGTCACCACTGGGCAGACCTTGCAGACCACCCAGCAGCCACACCAGCCGGCCGCCCCAGCCCCCTCTGCCTCCCTGAGTCCTGAGGGGCAGCTGTTCCTGAGAACCTGGCCCCTTTCTTGAGCAGGGTCTGCAGCCTCAGGACAGGGACCGGTCCTGTCTGCCTAGCTCAATGGCAGTGCCAGCGCCTGGCTTGGAGCTGTCTATTTTTATCCAGCTCCAAGGTCTCTGCTTTACTTTCCTGTCCTATGCTTGAGGCCGCTTTAGGGGGATGGTGGGCATTTTGAGGTGCAGTCATAGCCAGGGCAGGCAAGGACATGTGGATGGCCGGGTGGGGGGGCAGCAGGACGGGAGGCTGTCTTGTGTCAGCTCTCTGCTGAATGGTTGACAGGACGCCCTCATCTGATTTGTTTCTCAGCTCCAACTTTAGATGCATGATCCCTGCCACACAGACGAGAAACCTGAAGCTCAGAAGGGACAGTGACTCCACCAAGATCACTCAGGGAGGGGCAGAACACAGAGCTTATGGTAGATGTAAGGACCCTGACACTGGAGTCTTGACAACCTAGGAGTCCCTTCTGGGGTGCCTTCAGAAGCTTGATGCCCTGGATTTCTTGCCTAACTCAGGGCCTGGGGCACTGCCCCCTGACTATCTAAAGTCCCCTCAGGATATCCTTTTCTCCTCCATGACACCTCTACCTTTCTCCCATTCCCTTGATTTCAGTTTAGTGGGGGGAGGAAAACAAGATTAGCCAGTTAAATTCATACTAAAGTGTGAGTGGCTGGTAGGGAACCCTTCTTGGCAACTTGAAAGTAGACTATGCCATAATTCAAAGAATTGCAGGACGAAGGGCCACATAGGCGTGGCCATTCTGAGAAGGGCTGAGCGAGGAGGGCAGGGTTCTTTTAGCTCTTGCTGCCCTAAGCTAGAAGGCCAGAATGAGCACGACACAAGGAGCATTATGCCCTGGGTGAGAAGGAGCAGCCAGATCAGGCTTCATGCTGGCTGCTGAGTGAGCTTTGGGCCCAACATTTAATGAGGGCCTGAAGTACTGTGTTGCTTTAGAAGCCAGGCTCTCCCCGTTTCAGTGCTGTGGGCCTGGGAGGTGCAGCTGGGGGCCGGCTTCAGGAACCAGTGACTCTCCTCTGGTATCCCATTCTAGTGCTTTTCAGATAGCTATTCAAGTGCCTTTATTAAGTACCCACAGTATACAAGGTGTGGTGTACGCTGCCAGCCATAGGGACTGAGCTGTCCCTTTCCCTGACCTTGGATGTGTGTACGATGTCCCAGTCCTCAGAACGTGCTGTTTTTTCAGAGCTGCGTCGGTGAGGGTGAGCCCCTCACTTTAAAGAGGCAGAGGCGGAGTGTCTGGGTGGCTCAGTCGGTTAAGCGTCCGGCTTTGGCTCAGGTCATGATCTCACGGTTTGTGGGTCCAAGCCCTGCATTAGGCTCTGTGCTGATTGCTCGCTCACAGCCTGGAGCCTGTCTTTGGATTCTGTGTCTCTCTCTCTCTCTGACCCTTCCCTGCTCATGCTGTCTCTCTCTGTCTCTCAAAAATAAAATAAAAAAATAATTTAAAAAAATGAGGCAAAGGCCCAAGGAGGGGAGCTACATTGGACCACGTGCTGGTGGGGGGAGCATAGCCACATGTGGTGTGTCTCCTCCATCAACCAGACTGTATGTTTTTTTTTTTTTTTAACATTTATTTATTTTTGAAAGATAGAGAGACAGATCATGAGCAGGGGAGGGGCAGAGAAAAAGGGACACACAGAATTGGAAGCAAGCTCCAGGCTCTGAGCTGTCAGCACAGAGTCTGATGCAGGGCTCGAACCCACAAACTGAGATCATGACCTGAGCCGAAGTCGGATGCTCAACCGACTGAGCCACCCAGGTGCCCTGAGACTGTAAGCTTCTTGAGGGCACAGTTCACTTTCTAAGATTCTTGCATCCTATAGATTGACAGAATTTGGGAACGGAGGCTCAGAGAGGTTAGGAGAGTGGCTAAGGGCTGGCCATACAGTGGGCATAAGCAAGTAAGGCCAGGTCACAACCTGGGGGGGGGGGGGTCCATGCTGCCCAAAGCACCTGCCTCCTTTATGCTCCGTGGTCTCTGATGAGGTACCCTCTAGGGTTGGCACCGTCTGATGTCTGTCATCGGCAGTGCCGGAAGCTGGGGGAGGAACATGCTGGTGCGGTATTGTTTCTTGCTGCTTCCTGATTCTAGGGCCCAAGATGCTCTCCTCAGACACCCCCGTCCCGCACAGACCCTAGAGCTCCTGGTTCTTCCAGGTGCTCAGCTGAGTCCACTCCGTGTGTGTGAGCTTCTCTAGCAAAGTGGCTGAAGAGCATGGGCCGTGCATAATTGGGCCCGGGTTCCAGTCCCAGCTGTGCCTTTTCCTACGTGTGGGGCTTTGGGACAGCCACTTAACCACTGTGAGATGATGCCTGTGAATCAGCCAGGGCTTGGCACACAGCGTATGGTAGATGTGGCCGTTATAGCGTGGCAGGCACTGTGTTTAAGGCTGGGAGCCCAGAAGATAAAGATTGCATTGTCTGTGTCCTCATGAAACTCACAGACAGGGGAAGATGCAGTCATAATGAGGAGTGGTGTAACAGGCCATGCAGAGGAAGAAGAAATTAGGGATAGACTCTTGGTGTGGTGGGAAGGCAGCCCAGGAAGACTTCCTGGAAGAGGTGATGTCCAAGTTGTGTTTTATGGGATGAATAGGAGCCTATAAAAGAGACAAGTTTTGGGGGTGGACAGATGCGTTCCAGGAAGAAGACACAGCAGGGGCCAAAGTCTGGAGGTGAGAAAACATCCTGATGCTGAAAAAGCAAAGGGATTTAGAGGGGCTAGCAAGCAAAGCACCTAGTGTTGGCGGGGGATGAGGCAGGGGGAGGCCGGGGCCTGGGTAATATTTTTAAAAACTTTTTACTGTAATATACAGAGTGCACAGGTAAGTGGCCAGCTCAGTTTTTATAAGCCAGTTGCACCTGGGTGACAGGCAGAGCCCGGGTGACATTGCAGGCTCATGACAGCACTGATTGCCTTGTAGGTCTAGGGGTGCTGTGTGCTAGTGGTTTAGGAAGAAGCACCAGAGGGCAGAGGGGTTAAGTGTTAGCTGCAAAAGGGCTTTCCCTTGGCTTCGGAGAGCAGGAAGGAAGTCTTACCTGGAGTTCAAGGCAGATGGTGCCGTGACACATTTAGACTTGAACCCAAATTGGTCTCCCTGGGTTAAAAGCTTCCTTTTGGGGATGGTCCACGCTTGCTCTGTCCAGCTGCCTGGGTCACGCTTCGGCCTGGAGGTGCTGGACCAGGACAGACGCTGGGCTCCTGGGCCAGGACCAGCTTGTCATCTCCAGTTTGAGACAGCCCTAGACTTGCCTTCTCTCAGGGCAGCCACTGGGGAGAAGGGCCAGTTGCCTCCAGTTCCGACGTTGGCAGCATTTGGAACTTGCATCAAGCCTCTCCCTGGTGGTTTCTTTTAGTTTTGACCAACCAAACGGGAGAAAAAAGCCGCCTTCTCTCCTTAAAAACTCCTGAGATGTCACAAAAGGACCCATTCTTCCTGGGCTGGTTGTCTGAGGCTGGAATGGAGGTGGTGAGAGGTGAAAGGCAGCAGTGACAGAGGTGACTCCTGCCGCCCTGGGAGGACCAGGTGTGTGCGGAGGGTCTGGCTATCCTGGTTTGGCAGCAAGCACTCTAGGATGGAGAGCAGCACGCTGGTTCCAGGCTTGGTTTTGACCTTTACCCTGTG
This sequence comes from Suricata suricatta, assembly GCF_006229205.1. Classification (NCBI taxonomy): domain Eukaryota; kingdom Metazoa; phylum Chordata; class Mammalia; order Carnivora; family Herpestidae; genus Suricata; species Suricata suricatta. Next base: position 103,972,253 of record NC_043708.1, read on the forward strand.
GTGTGACCTCAGGCAGGCACCTTACCTCTCCAGTCTCAGTTTGTTCAGCGGTATATTGGGACCATTATGCCACTGATCTCAGGGGCTCCTCAGTAACGGTGTGTTCCAGGCAGAGAGTACCAGCAACTGCGTCTCGAGGGATTGTGCAGGGAGCTGGGGCCTCTGGCCTGCGGGGTCTTAGCTTCCCATCATTGTCCCAAAGTAAAACTTTGCCTGGGACAACCAATGCAGAGGGAGGGGTCAGTATCCTGTGTCCCCTACCCCTGGAGCACTAAAGCTTGGGGACTGGAGTGGGGGTGCAGTTGACTGTTGAAGCATCCAAAGCCCAGAGAGGGCAACTGACTCACCGGAAATCACACAGCTTTTATACTCATTGGGGTCCCTGACAAAAGACCCCAGGGCTGGTCTTTGGGATGATGTCAGTGTCTTGAACATTTATTAAGAACCCACTGCATGCCAGTGGCAGGTGATATAAAGAGAAGAAAGCCTGGACCTTCACCTTTAGGAGCTAATAGTCTAGAAGGAGAGATAGACCGCAAGCAAAGAATGGTGAATGATTGTGGGTGCTAAGTGCTGGGGAAATATGGGCAAGGCTTAGCACCAGCACAGAGAATGAGAGCTGGGGACCCTGTTGGGATGGGACTGTGGTATTCAGGGAAAGCTTCAAGGAGAAGGTGATTCTGGGTTGGGTTTTGTAGGCTGACTAGGAGTTCACCAAGACGACAACAGGGTATAGACAGCGTGCTGGAATGGAGGAACTGCTTGTGCAGAAGCAGGGAGGTGTGCAATAGCACCATGTGTTCTGCATTTGCTTGTGGCTCGAAGGTTAATCTGTGTGAGAAGGGGGAGTAGGGGAAAGATGCATCTGGAGAGACTGTCCCGAATCTGGAGGAATGGGCTGGAGCAGAGGGCTTGTGGTCACTGGGACCATAGGAACTCTGGAATATACTTGGTCCTGGAGGGGCTCTGGACCTTGTCTGCCATCCAATACAGGGCCTAGGTCACTGTGGAATGAATGGATGAATGAATGAATGAATGGGTTTTGTTTTTTTTTTTGGCCCAGGACCAAGTGACCCAGAATGAGAGAGAACACATAAGATCACAGCACATATTTAAGAATCACAGGTAGCACAGAGCCCTGTGCCAGGCAGTCTGAAAGTGCCATGCATGTATTCACACATGGACTCCTCCCAACAGCTCTGTGAGATAGCTACTTTTATTAGCCAGAAATAACCTAGGCTCAGAGAGGTTAAGGAACTTACCCAAAGTTACCCAGCTAGAAAACAGAAGAGCTGGGATCAGAACCCAGACAGTCTGGCCCCTGTTGGGTTCCCTAGTGTCTGGCACCATGCCCTCTCTGCCTCCTGAAAGATGCAGGACTGACATGGCCCTTGTTCCTCCGGAGCTTCTGTGGCCCTGGGTACCCCAGATTTGGCATGAACAGGTGTCACCAGGCCCCAGAGAGGAGCTCCGCCCATCAGATGGCTACTGGATGAATAAATGAATGACCAATTGGATGGCAGGTGGGTGGGCTTCTGAGAGGGGGTTGCTGGGCCAAGGGGGGTCTTGTTCCCCTCCAGGCTGCTTTGGTTTGAGCTGGAGGCCGCCAGTGCCCACCCCTCGCTACACCCCGGGCGGCCCACATCTCCGGGAGAACCAGCAGGTTTTCCAAGGGGACCTGAAATTCCAGAAAACGCACTTGGTTGCTTCCAGCCTAATCACAACCATCTGTCTGCTGGGCTCGGTGGCTCGCCCGCCTCCTGTCCCCGCTGGCACGCTTTCCCTGGGCGTCTGTAACAATCGGGAGCCGCACTCGAAAGTTTCCTTGTCAGGGTAGAGCGACTGTTGCCAAGAGCTCCTTCTTTGATGCAGAAAATATATCCTGAAGGTACTTTGTCAGATGTTTTTATATTAAACATTCTCCCTCCATGGCCCTTGGCCGCCAAGGGAAGCAGAGATACATCACTTTTCCAGTTGCCCTTTGTGGAAAGAATTCCTGGTGTTTATGGGTCCTTTCCCCACGCCACCCCTGGCGGGGCCTGGCACCCCACCAGCCAGGGAGGGGAAGGCCTTGGGGGTGGCATCCCTGCAAAGCAGGGGCTGCCCTGGCTGGAGGGAGGGACGCTACCCTCACCCTGTGGTAGAAGCTTCTGGACTGGGAAAAATAGAGGTTTCATGTCTGGAGCAGACATCAAAGCCACTGCCCCAGACTGCAAGGTGAATCATTGCCAGGATTTTTAATTGATCTTTAAAAGAAGAGGTAGGAGCTCAGAGATAGCCTGGAAACCATTTTAATCTCTCTGGAGTTGTCCAGGATTGTGCCAGCACGGGACAGAGCTGGGAGAAGCTGGGCTGCTAGGCCTTCTGTGCCAGGTCCTGGAGAAGGTGGGGAGGTGGGCTCTGGGGCACAGCCTGGAATGGGGGGAGGGGTGGGCAGCCAGGGGCAGAGTGCACCTTCTGGCTCTGGCCCCCGCCTCTCAGGCTGAATGCGCTGAAATGTGGCACGAGAGGCACCTCAGTAGACAGGCTGTCTGCATCTGCCCATCGGGATGGGAGTGTCACCGGAAGTCCCGGGCTGTGTCTCTCCTCCCCTTCCTCGGTCCTCTCGTCCTCTGGTACTGAGGAGATATGCTCCCCAGGTGCCATCTGGACTCCTAGCCCTGCACTCAGCGGCCATGTGGTCTGCTGCAAACCATACCTTGTCTCTGGGTTCAGGTCCTGCCCTGCTGGGCTGAGGGATGTGGGGGGCGGGGTGTCACTGCCACCTGCTTCCATAGCTGCAGGAGAGGGGACACCCTACAAAACAAGACTATAGGCTGCTCTCAGGGGGGCAGATGTTGGGAGTGGGGTTTGGAGAACTTGACTGTGTTTGGAGGGCAGGGTCTGGGTCTTCCCCAACTAGTGCCCAGCTCAGGGCCCGGTGTGCAGTAGGTATCAGGATGGTGTCTGTGATTCACAGAAGGGCTTCCCCAGAGGGTTTAAATCACAGGGATGCCATGCCTGTCTCCACATCCCTGGCCTCTCTCAGCTCATGTGGTCTGGCTCAGGCTCATGTAAACCCTGATTTGAATTGGGGGAGCCCTGTTTTTGGAGCCTCCATTGCTGTTTGACCAGAGAGAGGGACTAAGGGTGGGGGAGAGAGCCCATCTCCTCCTACCTGGCTGTCCACCCTCTTCCTCACAGGGCCAAGGCCAGAGACAACCCCAAGGGCTCCTCGGAGTCTAACAGTAGTGCTGCACCATGGCTCTTGGTTTCAGACTGCTTCCATTCTGCCTCTCCATCTGTAAAATGGGTCAGTTGGTCTAACTCATTGGTTCTCAGTTCCTTTTGCCCATCAGAGTTCCTTGAAGAGTTTTTAAAAAGCTCACACCCCATTCCAGAAATGGTTTGGGAGCGACTGGGCATCAGGACGTTTTAAAAATTCCCCAGGTGATTCTGATAGGGCTAAGAACCCGGCTGTGGCCATCTTCTCCTCCAGAGGGAGTAGCCTTTTCTATAGCGGGGCGGGGGCGGGGGGCAACTTGTACTCAATCGCTCCTGGGGATGGGCGCACTTGGCCGCTCAAACGCCTTAAAACAGGTGTCACAACTTCCAGTTTTCAAGTGAGAAAACCTGAGTGTGGGAGGTGGTTAAAATGACTGGCTCCAAGTCACTCAGCTGAAGGTGAGTGTGTGTGCTCAGCTCCTCCGTGAGGCTGGCGTAGTTTCCATCTTCTGCAGAGAGGTGGGTTCTCTGATGGCTCAAGACAGCAGCTGCCCTCCTGTTGCCTGGATGCCTCCCTTGATGTGAAGAGCTGTACCAAACAGTAAAATGAGCCAGTCCACTCTGCCCAGGCCTGCTTCTGGACCTGGAAGTATGGTGTGGAGTGTGGTGTACAGATGACGTGATGCTCAGGGACCCAGCAGGGCGGGGGCGGAACGCCCAGGCTTTGGGGCCACACAGACCTGTGGTCTAAATCACTTAGCCTCCCTCTTGGAGCCTTATTCCACTCCTGACGAGTGGGCTTGGCAACACCTCACAGATGCCTCAGAGATCCCATAGGTATGGTGCCTGGTGCACATTTGAATGTAAGGAAGTGAGTTGGTGACCAACTATTATTGTGCTGGGGGGGATTGCTTAAGAAGGTACCCAAGGCGAGCCCTTCTCAGGAAACTGAGAATCTAATTAGAAAGGTTGTTGGGGTGGTGGGGAAATCACTTCCTAGAGAGGCAGGGTAAATGCTGTTTTCTAAGGAAAGAATGTGGGCTGGGATACAGGAGCTGCCCAGGGTGGCTACGGAGGATGCTGGGAGCAGAGCTGGGTGAAGATCAGATGGAGCTTCACCAGGCCACAGGGGAAGGGGCACCCCAGGCCCTGGGAGCTGCTGGGCAAAGGCAAGGTGACGTGAAGATGCTTCTTTGGGGATGGGTGTCATCCTGGCAGGGCACTAAGAAGGGAGGTCCACGGGAGAGCCTTGAATGCCACTTCAGGGACCGCCGGACTTTGCTCTGTGGCAGGCCATCGCTGGGTGCCCCAGAAATCCTTTTGATAAATGGACAGATTGATCATATCCTTAGAGGATGGCTTTATATGGCCCAAGAGTATAGAGTTTTGTTTATTTGATGTAATCTTTTTATTGCTGGATGTGTGCAAAAAAAAGCATGCATATCCCAAGTGAACAGTTTTTGCAAACTGAGCATATTTGTTATTTGTGTTACTGTTGCCCAGATCAAGAAACATAATGTAACCTCAAAAGCTCTCTTTCATGTGCCTTTCCCACCGCCTCCCGCCCCCCCCCTCTGCTTGGGTAACTAACTGAGCTCTGTTCTGGCTTGGAATACCAGAGGCTGGTTTTCCTGTTTCTGAAGCTTTTGCAAATGGAAACCTATACAGTGGACTCTTCCTTTTTCTTTCCTTTTTTTTTTTTTTTTAAGTTGAGATACATCGTATTAGTTTTAGGTATGCAGCATAATGATTTGCTGTGTGTGTAGATTACAAAATTATTGCTGAGTAAGTTTAGGAAACGTGGTTCATAACCACATGGTGATGGTTTTTTTTCTCGTGATGAGAATTTTTGGCAACTTTGAAATATACAATACAGCCCTATTAACAGTAGTCATCCTGCTATACATTACATCCCCAGGAATATTTGTCTTACGGCTGGAATTTTGTTCCGTTTGACCACTATCGCCCATTTCCTCCACCACCCCACACCCCACTTCTGTCACCAGCCCTGTGGGCTCTTTAACGCAGCAGAATGTTCTTGAGGCTCACTTGTGTTGTGAGCACCGTGATCTCTCATTCATTGCTGGAAAGGATTCCATGGGGACACACCATGGTTTAGGCTAACATATCCATCTGACTACTGATGAGTGCTTGGGCACAGCTCCCAGTTTGGGGCTCCTACCCGTGACGTGACAGTAAGTATTCTCGGAGAAGCCCCCTTCCTGTGGACATAAGGACATCAAGCTGGGAGTGGAATCACTGGGCTGTGTATTAAATGTGTGGTCAGCCTTATTCCACACTCTGCCAGGCTCTTGTCCCAAGACCACGGCATTCAGTCGGAAACGCTCCTGGGATGAACTCTTGGTTCATCCCACCTGTTTTGCAGATGAGACCTGGAGAGGGGCGGTGCCTGTCCTTGGCTCCCGGCTCCCAAGTGGTCCCATAGCCCACCTCCCCGCTTCACCCCCGAGGTAGGATTTTAGTCTCATGTCCTTTCCGAAGGTCCTGGGCAGTGCACGCTGGGAAAAACAAAAAAGGAGAAAAGAGCGAAAGGAAACCAAACATTGGAAAAGAAGTGTGTTTCCAATAAACTGGGCCTTTCACCGGTAGCCAAACTATTACATTCCTGTACCCTGGGAGCAGCGGCAAGGTTTGCCGCTCTGGGCTGTAAATCTTGCCCGGCGTCGGGTTGGGACTCTTTCAACGTCCCCAGGACACAGACAGGCAGTGTCCTTCGGGGCCTTGGATCCGTGGGCGCTGGGGTGACATGTCGTTGTTTGGGCCGGCTGGCTGTGCCCCAGCGGGGCCCCTGACAGCAGGGCAGGCTGGCCCTTCTGAGGGAGCAGTGTGTGAGTTACCGTAAGAGATTTGCTCTGCCTGCCCGCCCCCTCCCTTTCTTGGGTGCTTTGATGGGTTTGAGGTGTTTATAGGCTTGATTCATGACCGAGTTACCAGGGTTTTCCACGGAAATAACTTATTAAAGGGGCCGTGCACACAGCGACATTGAAGTCAGGAGAGGGGCGCGCATCAAAGGCGGCCCTGGAGAGCCAGGCAGTTTCACTGGCCGCTGCTCAGACGCGGCCCAGGAGGGGCGGGAGGGGGCGGGCCCGGGATGCAGGAAAAACACTTGGGCTTAAGAAAACACTCCCCAGACAAACCCAAATTCAGGTTCATGGAAAAAATAAAAATTAAAAAAAGAGAGGAAAGTGAAAGCCTAGCATTCCGGGCCAGCCCTCCCCCCGACCCTCCTGCCCAGATGTGGGGACACATGTGGGTACCCGGCTGACGCATGGTGCCCGGACTTTTCTGCTGTCATGCCTGCACCAACCCTTGGCCCAAAGCTGTTGCTTGGAAGGCAGGGCCAAGGCTGCGGGCTGCCTGCTGCTTTTTGCCAGGGATGGGTGGATGAGTGGAGGGATTTTTCGCCCCTTCCTGAGAGCTCCTTTCCTTTGATTGAATTACATCTGATTTGTCTTTTGAGGCCGACTGGAGGCCTTCCTTTTCCAGGAAGCCTTCCGGGATTGGGCAGCCTACAGCCGCTTCTCTTTTTTCTCAGCTTTCAGTGGTTTGCACCTCCATACTGTTCCCTTGCAGTGAGTTGACTTTGTTTTGAGTTTAACTCCTCCCTGACCAGACTACGAGTGCCTTCTGGGCAGGACCTGGTCTGCCTCTGTCCCTCAGGGATGTAACCAGGAAACGGGTGGCCCTGCTGCCTGGCATAGCCCACCTCGTGCAGGAAGACGTGGTTTGGAGTCACTCCCTGAATGAAGCTCAGCCCTGGCTCTTGCTCAGAAATAACAATTGCAGTAGAAGTAGTAACAACAATGGCCAAAATTTGAGGATGAAACATGTTGGCAGATACTGTACATGTTTCCTGTTCCCTAAACCCTTTCAGGTAAGGCAGGTTCTATTACTGTGTATCCCGTTTTATAGATGAGAAAACTGAGGCTCACAGGGGCAAAGTAATTTGCCCAGGGGCAACAAGCTAATTAGTGGCAGAGGTGGGGTTTGAACCCAGAGCTGCCTGACTCCAGAGCTTGTGTTCTTGGACAAATCACTACAGCTCTCTGGGCTGGCACCGCCTGCTCATTCTGTGGGTGAATTCACAGACTGGTTGCAGAAGCAAGCCGGGCCCTCCGGAGGCTGCGCAGAGCCTGTTTGCTTTGGTTTATTAAGGTACCGGTCTGTATACGGCAGAACTTTCCAGAAGCGCTGTGTTGTATGACATTTTGACGGTTCTGTAACACAGTTAAGATGGAACATTTCCATCACCCCCAAAAGTTCCTTGGTGTCCCCTCGTGGTCAGCCCTTACCCCCCTGCCCCAGCTGCTGGAAACTCCCCGTCTGACTTCTTTCTCTGTAGTTTTGCCTTTTCCAGAATATTCTGCAAATGTAATCATGCAGCGAGGAGCCTTTTGTACCTTTTCCTTTAACTCAGAAAAATTCTCTGGGATTCATTCACATTGCCTCATGGATGGACATTTGGGTTATTTCCAGTGTTTTTGTCTACAAACGTGTGTTCAGGTTTCGTGTGGACATAAGCTTTCAGCTAACATGGGCGAAGACCCAGGGGCAGGATTGCTGGGTGTATAGTTAAAGGAATATTTGCTACACTGTTTTCCTAAGTGGTTGTGCCATTTTTGCAATCTCATTGGCAGGTATGAATGTTTCAGTTACTCTGTGTCCTCACCAGTGCTTTGTATGGTCAGTTGATTTTTATGTGAGTTATTCTTATAGATGTGTAGTGGTATTTCATTGCAGTACTCATTCACATTTTTCTAGTGACAAATGATGTTGAATATCTTTCCATGTACTTACTTTCTTTAAAAAATTTATTTTAAATGTGTATTTATTTTTGAGAGAGAGGGAGAAGATAGAATGTAAGTGGGGAAGGGGCAGAGAGCGAAGGAGACACAGAATCTGAAGCAGGTTACAGGCTCTGGGCTTAGAGCCTGACACGGGGCTCAAACTCACAGACTGTGAGATCATGACCTGAGCCAAAGTCAGCCGCTTAATCGACTGAGCCACCCAGGTGCCCCTCATGTACTTATTTTCGATCTGTATATATTTAGTGAAGTGTCTATTCAGATCTTTGAACATTTTTTTCTATTGGCTTGATTGCTTTCTTACTGAATTTTCACAGTTCTTTATATATTTTGCTCTTAGAATATATAAGATTAGTGTTTTGTATTTTCTCCTAGTCTGTGGCTTGTCTTTCATTTTCATAATGGTGGCTTTTGAAGAACAGAACTTTTTTATTGTTCTGATGTCCAATTTATTAATCGTTTCTTTTCATGCCTTTGTGTTGTATAAAGAACTCTGCCAAACCTGAGGTCACAAAGATTTTCTCCTCTGTTTTCTTCTAGAAGTTTTATAGTTTTAGGTTTTATATTTAGGTTTATAGTCTATGCCACGTTAATTTTCTATAAGGTGTGGGATAAGAATCTATGTTCGTGTGTGCGTGCGCACGGGTGCAGAAATCCATCTGTTCCCTTAGCATTTGTTGAAAAGACTACACTTTCTCTTTTGAGTTATGTTGGCCCCTTTGTCAAAAATCAGTTGATCTTATGTGTGTTCCCTTTCTGGATGCTGTTGTGTTTCATTGTCTACGTGTCTTTCCTTTCACCAAAACCACACGGTCTTGATTACTGTGGCTTCATAGTAAGTTTTGAAATCGGGTAGCATGAATCCTCTGACTTCATTCTTTTTCCGAGTTGTTTCGTGTATTCTAAGTATTCACATTGTTCTGTTAATTGTATGATCAGCTGCTGATTGCTACAAAAAGGCCTCCTGGGGTTTTGACTGGGATTGCACTGAATCTATAAATGAGTTTGGGCATTACTGACATCTTGACCGTGTTGAGTCTTTCTGTCAATGTATATGGAATACTTCTCCATATATTTAGGTCTTTGATTTCTCTCACCAGAGAATACAGACCTTGCACATTAGTGTTAAATTTTTACCAATGTAGTTCACATTTCTTGGTACTGTTGTCAATTGTAAAACATTTTTCAGTTATTACTAATATATATAAAGACAATTATTTTTTTTAATGTTTGTTTATTTTTGAGAGAGAGCAAGAGCGAGCACACAAGGGAGGGTCAGAGAGAGAGGGAGACAGACGATCTGAAGCAGGCTCTGTGCTGACAGCAGAGAGCCCGGTGTGGGGCTCGAACTCACAAACCACAATATCATGACATGAGCCCAAGTCAGACACTTAATCGACTGCATCACTCAGGTGCCCTGACAATTAGTTTTTAAATATTGACTTTGTAAGCATAGGATTTTAATTGCTTGGGTGCTTGGTATTGGGTGTTATGTTTTAAGAGGAAGGGTTGCAAAATGGAGATATTTTGTTTTTCCTGCCGGACTCTCAAGAATATCACCTCTGCTGCATGACATTCCCTACAATGGTCAGGTGTGAGTTTCTCCTTCTGAGACAGATGTGGCACCCTGGGTGCGGTGCCTCAGCCTTTGGGTGTCCTTTTCCTGTCTGTGAAATGGAAAGCAGTGGAGAGAACTGGACCAGGTGACCTGGTGAGAGCACACCAGCTCGGATCTTGATGCTCACACAGACCGCAGGAGCTGCGACCCAGTCTTGAGGAACCCTCTCCTTATTTCACAGCACAGAGAGGGGAGGGCATCTGCCCCAGGTGGCACAGTGGCTGACGCTAAAGAGAAGATAGGTCTTTTGTTCCCCATCCAGGTCCAGCCCCTCACCCCCAATTTGATGGGGGAAAGACAGCCCAGCAGGAGGTGACTCCACAGCTGGGAGGGAGAGGCTGGGAAGGCGGCTGTGCTGGCAGCCAGGAGGCTGCTGGGAGCTGTGACCCTCAAAAGTGGCCAGTTCACGTTTGGGCTGTTTTCAGAGTATAAAAGCACCGTGCTTGGAAATGCGGGTTTTGGCTGACCTCACCCCCAAGTGTGGAGTTTAAAGGCCTTTGTAACTCTTTGGTTTGGAACCGGGTCTGGGCATGGCTGGGGAAAACACTGGAACCCATTAGTGCTTGTTCCAGTGGCTCTGCCTCTGGGAGAGGGAAGCAACCTCCTCTCCCCTTAGTCACTGCAGACAGCCTAGGAGCCTGAAGGGTACAAGCAGGGGGTAGAGGGGAATGGAGAAGGGGCGAGTCCTCGGCCACAGAGGCCCCAGCCTGGCCTTTGGTTGATAGTGCCAGGAGCAACCCAGCCTTTCATGCCTATTTGCTTTGATTTGCATGGCACCTGAGTTACCCCAATTTACAGATGAATAAACTGAGGCTCAGAGAGGTTTCACTTCCTTACCAGAGCCACACAGGGAGCAAGTGAAGGAGATTTGACCGGACCCCAAGTTTTCTCTGAACTCGAAAGCTGGTGGGACAGGGAGGAGCTGCTAATGGGCACAGGGTTTCCACCGGGGTCAGAAAAATGTTCTGGAATTAGATGGTCATGGTGGCCACACAGTAGTGCTGCTGAACTGTACGTTTAAAAATGGTCAAATGATTCATGTCATATCATGTGTATTTTACCACAATTAAAAAAAAAAAGCTGGTATGCCCTTTCACCCATCAGCGCTGCCTCCCTACACACCAGGCTCCTTGGCATTGGAGGATTGTGGGCCGTTGCACCTGGCCCTCCCGGTCAGTGGAGCTGCCCAGGGTCCAGGCAGAAGGGCGGGCAGGGGCTTTGGCCAACAGCTAGCCACAGCCAGGTTGGCTTCTGCACGCCACCCCCCTCTTTAAGGATAGAGAGAAACTTAGACCCTGGCAGCATCCCCAAGAGGATGTTGGGACACTGGCCCAGAGCTCTTGATCCACACAAAAGAGGTGGGACCTCGGGTGACCATGGCCTGCTGGCCACCAGAGCCATGCCATAGTCCAGGGCTGGGCTGGAGCCAGAGGGGCTGCCCTGGTGCCCGCCTGGTTGGCCTCTGGTCTCTGTCCCTTGGCACTGCTGGCCGTGGAGACTCTTCCCCTGTGAGAGCCTTTCCCTTGGGGGGGGGGAAGCAGGGGAGGAAGTCAAATCCTAACTGCCCACATTTTTTAGAGATGCATGATGAAGGATGCAGGGGAAATGAAATGAGGTCCTTCAGCTAAAACAAGCAAATAACCAAATAAGGGGGGGGGGGTAAATGAAGCAATCTTGATAGTTGTTGAATTGGAGTGAGCGTTAGCTTAGGTTGGGTCCTCAGAAACAGAGTCTGAAGTGGGGATGTGGACAGATGTGGCTTATTGGGGGGCACGTTCTCATGAGAAGGGAGTGAGGGAGGAGAGATGTGGTCTCAGTTGGCCTCCAGCCTGCGCCTGACCCATTGGGAGCTTGGGAGCAGGAATTGCGACTCAGAGCTGGTCACACCTCACACCTTGAGGCAAGGGATTAGCCTTTGTTCCCTGTGGGTTAGTCACTGGCTGTCAGTATATGCAAATGTGTAAACATACACACATTGGGGGGCTATAAATCCCCGACTAGGATGATTCTTCCAATAAGGGGCATCTGTGAGCCATTAGCAGCCCGACCTCCCAGCAGCTGGGCATAGAGGGGACCTGGGCGGGGCATGTAACAGCACCCACTGCATGGATCTATGGGAATCTCTTGTTACTATTCTTTCTGCTTTTGGTGTTTGGTTGAACACTTCCATAGCGGAAAAACAAGAAATCTCGGCTGAAACAGGGTTCTGAGAAGGTAGGAAAAAAAAGTGCTGGCTTTGTGCCAAGCACCTCGCCGCAGCCTTTCACCTTGGCTCCTTCCCTGATGTGGGGCAGGGAGTGGAGACTCAGAGAAGTGAAGTAACCAGCCCTAGGTCTACGGTTGCCAGATTTAGCAAATAAAAATACAGGATATCCAGTTATATTTGAATTTCAGACAAATAGCAACAATAGACCTTAGGACAAGTATGTCCCCTGTAATCTGTGGGGGCACATGTATAGTGACAAGTTATTCGGTGTGTCCTTGAAATCCACATCCTAACTGGGCATCTTGCATCTTACCTGACAGCCCTGTCCAGGCCACATATCTTCTAAGGGGTGGAGCTAAGAGTTCTACTCAAGTCGGGCTGACACAAAGGCTTATGTTTTTCAACCTTCTTGAGTTTAGCCCTAACAGAAGGCTTTTGGAGGTAGTATCTTGTCAGGGCCTCATAAGGCCTGGTAGCAGAGCCCCTTAGAATCTCGGGGTCAGCTTTGAAAAGTTCTGATGCCTGGGCCCCACTCCAGACCAATGCATTCTGTCTCTGTTGGGCATCTCCATCTCCAGTGCATTTTAAAAGCACCACAGGTGAGTGAATCTAACATGCAGTTAAGGCCAAGGATCATTGGTCATGGCCCCCAGCTCTCCATGTTCATGAATGTGGCAAGGAATATACCAGAGGCCAAGAGGGGGCCTGCTGATGCCTGGAAGGTACCCCCAGAGCCCCTGCCCTGCTTCTTGGGCCCAGGAGTGCGTTTGGCAGAGGCAGGGAGCCCGGCCCTGGCCGTTCCTCACCTTCCCCAATTCAGCACCCTCCTGCGGCTTGCTGCTGCCAGCAGGCGGAAGTTCAGCCCGGCACACAGGCCCTGCCCCAAGCTGCCCGAACGCCAGGCTCACTCCCATGGCCCCCTAGCTGCGCTGTTCCCTCTCCTTGGAATGCCCCGCCAGTCTGTTTTTGTCCACCTGGCCGTCTCCTCCTGTTTCTTTCAAAGGTCCAGCTCCCATGTCACCTCCTCTCTGGAGCCTGCCTGCCCCCCACAGCAGAGCTGGTCACCCCGTCCTCCAACTCAGGCAAAGATTCAGTGATGGCAGTTCGCTTATTTGGGGGAGCAAGCGAGGGATCTGCTTGTGCCTCCCACTGCCAGCTTGGTACTGGTCCGTATCTGGTGGTGGTGCTTGGCACATGGCTATTGAACTAGAGACAGGAGGAAGGATTTTGTTGAGGGAGTGGGGTCCCGTCTTTCTTCCTTACTCCATTGTCCCCAGAAAGGTCCCCTCTTTCCTGCTGCTTTTCTCCTTGGCTGACCCTTAGGATCATGTGCCTGGAGCCTCGGCCCTGTGCAGCCCGAAGGTAAATAGGTTTATAATGACTTGAGGGGAAAAAAAAGCAAGTGAGCCAGGAAGTTGGGCAGTGCCAGCCGTGGGCTGGGGGAGGTGGAAAGAGGCCCCTGTGGCAAGCCCCGAGCCTTGGAGCTGGGCCTCGGTGGCCTGGGCTGAGCCTCTGCTTCCCAGAAATCCTCTGGGTAAACACGGAAGGAAGCGAGGAGCACAGCCTTCCCCTTTCCAGAACCGGCCATGGCCCAAAAGGAGGCTGAGTGGCTGGGGAAGGGTGGTGGCCAGGATCCCACTTAGGAGAGGCCTAGGATGCCTACTCTTTTGGTATTAAAAGAATGACTTTAAAAAGACTGTGGTAAAATACGCATAACATGAAACTTTCTGTTTAACCATTTTTAAGTGTGTAGTTCAGTGGCATCAGGTGCATTCACATTGTTATGCGACCGTCACCACCTTCCATCCTCAGAACTCTCTTCATCTTGCAAAGGGAGGATGGCTTTTTAAAGCCTCATATTAAATTCTGTTGAAAGTACAACCGAGGGGCTATACTTACATCACTGGCTGGGGGCGCGGATAAATAAAGTAGCCCCTGCTCTCATTCTTGTTCGGCAGGTAGGTCCAAGTTGCCGGGGAAAGGGAGGCAGGAGAGATTGGTGAGGACACAGCTGAACGTGGGCTGCAGGGCGACGTGGCCGGTCCCAGGCTCCAGGCGGGGCACTGGGTGATGGGACACGGGCCACTCTTACAATCCCCATGTTTGTGTAATCCCCATGAAAATTGGCTGGTGGTGATGCACAAAACAAGTGTCACGATAATCCGGCAGTTCAGAAATAGAAAAACACGTGTCCATTACCCACCACCTTGCTCAGCTTCCTCTCCGGCCTTGAGCGTTTGTCTTGTGTGCGTATTTTCACGCCATTATGATGCGGTAGCAGAGAAGGTAGCATTTTCTTTGTTGTCTTCCTCATGTAACATCGAGTTTTTCATGTTGCACCCCCAGGCTTCCAAATGTTTCCCAACAGCCCTGCTTTCCCAGGAAGTGGTTCTGCCATTAACCCCACTAGGGGGTGAGGTGGGTATGGGGTTTTGACTGCATGTGGGGCCAGGAGACAGGTAATGTCCCCCGACAAGGGGCTGAAATGTGGAAGGAGCAGGCCTTGAGCAAGGCTGTGGATGGTGGCTGCTGGCCATGTTGCTGTGGCATCTTTGAGGCCATGCTGGTGCATTCACAGACACCCCTCTGTGGTCCTGTGTCACCTGTGGGGAGCTGAGACTCTCACTTGGCTATAGATGGAACCCAGGTATAGTCACCCAACCTGGCAGCCTTGAGGACACTAGAGGTAACCAGTGAACGTCTGGCATTGGGTGTCCATCTTCCCTGGGCCTCCGATTGCCACTCTCGGCGCCTCCCGCAGAGAGAGCCTTACCTAGACTGTCCGGTCCACCTCACAGAGGCAGGCGGAGCGGCACAGAGTCGTGAGGGCCCTGGGTGAGCCGGGGCAGGCTGCCGGCCGCGTCATTTTGGTTAGCTTAAAACACCTTGTGGCTTTTGTTTTCCAGAGAAACATATGGCCCACTATGGAAAGTTTGGAACGCATAGAAAAGTGCAAAGAGACACAGGGAGGGGACCACAGTCCTACCCTCCAGAGATAACCACTGTTAACATTTGGCTTATTTTGTTTAAAAACTTTTTTTTCTGTGAAAAAGTACAATTTTATATCCTGCCTCTCCCCCTTAGCAATGTATAAATATTTTCCCGTGTCATTAACTCTTCATAAACATTGTTTTTCATGGCTGCGTTTTATTCCAGCCCAGGGATCCACCAGCGCTGACTTACCAGCTGGTACGTTGGACACCTGGCCCCGCCCCCAGGTGGGAAGATGAGCCCCAGCTGTGAGGAGGGCCCTGCCCATGGTGGAGGGGGGAGGCTGTGGCTCTTGCTCCTGTGTTGTCTCTGGCCATTCCTCCAGGCTGCATTGCTCCCTGCCGGGACCTGGCCCCAGGGAGGTGGACATCAGGCGTGGGTGGCATTAATCACTGTCTCCTTTGAGCTCCAGAAGCCCTGGGCATGAATGGTGTGGCTCTTCAGAAAGCCTTCTCTAGTCCCCCCAGCCTGGGGTGGCAAGTTTGCCCTTCTCTCTGAACCCCCAGGAAGGAGGCGCCTTCACACCCGCTGCCCAGACTGTGTGTGTTGACAGGGTGAGCTTTGTCCCTGGCATGTTCGGCCTCTTCTGGCCTCACAGCGTGCTGGTTTTAGAGCCGGGCCTTGCCATTCACTGTGTGACTTTGGGCAAGTTCCATAACCTCTCTGAAGTTTTGCTCGGGTTCTTTGTCTGTAAAACAGGAGTGATAATGCTGTGTTTGCTCGGTTGTTGGGTAAATGAAAGGGGATCATCTATCCCCAGGTGCCTAGCACTGTCCTAGGGAACACGGTGGGTGCTTGGTAAGTGGGGTTGTTCTGAGTGTGAACGGCAGGATCTCACGGTCCTGTCCTTTCCCCTTTCACCCGCAGGAATGGGTGGCCCTGTGGGGAATGGCTGACCTGAACTGCAGTTGACTTAGCTAGAGTTGAATGAACTATCTTTGCTCCCTTTTCTTCTTCTGCCCACACTTTGGTTGGGGAAACTGAGGCCACCCTGAAGTTCCGCCTACACTCCATGACTCCTGGCAGATCCCTGGAGGTAGCTTGGGAAAGGTCTGTGGGGGATTCGGGAACACACTGGATGCATCAGTTGGTGAGCCAGGGAAATTAGCAGTAACGAGCTAATTTCGATAGCAATGAGCTGAGTCTCCCTCCAGCTGCCAGACATTTATGAGGCTGGCGGGGTGCCGGTGGCCGGAGGCCTCCAGTGGCCCTCATCCCTCTGCCTTCCGGCTGGAAATAATTCGTATTTAAAAAATAACAATAATAAAAAAAAAATCTCCATCTCCTCTGGCTTTCCGAGTCCTTCAGGCCCAGGTGGGGAGGTGGTGGATGTCTTTGCTCTGTGAACTGTGTGTGGGGCAGTTGGACAGGAAAGGTCCCCCAACTTCCCCTCCCTCATTTGCCAAAAGGTCCGGCTGCTCCACTCTTTTGAGCAGACTTGCCAAGGGACATTGCCTCCTAGGGACCCTCTGTAGCAGACCCGCTGTTGGTGAGGGGACGACTGTTAGGATCTCAGTAGGATCCTGCAAGAGCTTTGGGTTTTTTTTTTTTTTTCCTGCTCTGGGCCTCAGTTTCCCCATGATGGAGGACTGTGTAACTTTCTGACCCAGAATGCTATGGAAAACGGGGGTCCTGGGGTTGAGGGTTTCTAGTCCTGTCCAGTCCTATGGCATGTGTGAGATGCAGCTTCCCAGGGCTACTGAGTCAGAATCTCCAGGGTCGGGCCCAGCAGTGTACATTCCTGGGGCCATTTTAAAAATTGATATTAAATTAAATTAACCTCACATACAATTTGCCATGTCCAAGTGTGCAGTTTACCGGTTCTTGGTATATTTTCAGTATTAGGCAACATTGCCACTGTGGATTTCCAGAAGGGAACATACATTTTGCCTACATGCCGCCAAGAGATTCTGATGCCACCTGTCCCTCTGGGGACCTCTGCCAGTGAGTGTCCCTGAGGTGTTGATTTGGACCTTAGAGTACCAGGCCCTGAGGCCACTCCCTGCTCTGGTTTCCTGCTGAGACAATCAGGTGTTCAGGATCTCTGTGAAGTAAGGTGAGGGGTATCCTAGAAGAGAAGGCCAGGTTGGAGCAGACGGGGTCCTGTTTCCCTACAACTTTTGAGGGGAGCAGAGGCTCCTTTCCCCAACCCCCCCCCCACCGCCCACTGTCCAGGGCACCCCATACCATACAAGCCAGTGAGCCCTCAGTCAGATCTGGCAACCCTTTAACTCCCAGCTTGGGATTCTGAGGGTGACTTGGGCTGCTTTGGACTCACAGCCAGGATACTTGCACAGTGGGGGCCCATGAGGGACACCGTTCCCCTCTTTCTCAGCCCACCTCTGTGGGTGTCAGCATCCTTTCACTGCCCTGATCACGTACCCCTGCTCCAGGCACTAGGGCTTAGGCACTGGTCCTTGTGACCCAACACATACACCACATCCTCTCTGAATTCCCCTCCAAGCAATTTGGGGCATTTGGGAACTTCACCCCCGGCAGACAGGCCTTTGAGAGAATCCCAGAGTAGAGGGGAGGGGCAAGTGACTGCAGTTCCCACCTTGTCAGTGAAAGGGACAAGTTCTTTCCCTGTGTGTCCTCAGCTTCCTGTCCATGCACGGAAACCTGTGCTCTGACTGAGGGTGTGTCTGGGGGGTCGAGGGCAGCCACCGCCCCTCAGGCAGTGAGACCCTGCCCAAGATCCTCTGCAGCCCTGATGTTTGTGGCCTCGCGGCTCCATGGAGTGTCCAGCCAGGCTCCACTCCCAAGGCAGTATTTGATATTCCCAAGAATGGGACTCGACCCATAGCACTCTTGCTGGTCGACCCTCCCCTTGGGGAAGGGCTGGCTGGATGGCTCTGTGCCCCCTGCCTGATGCAGCTCCTGGCTCTCAGGGTCACTACTGGCATTTCTGACCCCGTCCAAAGTCAGCGCCTCCTCCTGAGCCCCCAGCCTTACTTAAGGAAGCTCCGTGGAACAATGGACGTGGCATTGGCCTCTGATGGCCCACTGGGCTCCCTGGCCTGACACCTGGCTTTGCTTCTGGGCTTGGGTGCTTTTACTGAGGTCTTACCTGAATCATCTGCTCTGAAATTCTTTTCTTTGGAGCTCTGGCAGTCCTGAGTGGCTGCCCCTCCGTGGTCAGCAGGTGGTGGGCCACGTTCCTGTGTGACCTTTCCCTCTGTGCACCTCAGTTTCTCCATAGGCCATCACTGTTCCTTTCTAGCCCTGCCCTTCCATGAGTCACCCTTGCCAGCCAGAGCCCCTGCAGTGCCTTATTGCTGTGGGATTCTGAGAGTCCCCTGCAGTTTGCAGTGAGAACCTAGCAGCTGAGAATTCCCTTTCTTTGGTTGGTGGCTCTGTAGTGAGGCAGTTCTTTCCAGGGTCCCACCCAACCCCCCACTCCCAGCCATGCCTGCGAGGTTGACTTGGGTGAGGTTCTCTTGGGGTGGCTGGTGGTAGGGCTGGGATGGTGAGCAGAGTCTTCTGGGCT
Source organism: Suricata suricatta (assembly GCF_006229205.1). Taxonomy (NCBI): domain Eukaryota; kingdom Metazoa; phylum Chordata; class Mammalia; order Carnivora; family Herpestidae; genus Suricata; species Suricata suricatta. Next base: position 103,990,588 of record NC_043708.1, read on the forward strand.
GGCGTGGAGTCAGTAGCTGCATCCGTACAATGGGTGTCTACCTGAAAGGGCTCTGGTGAGTGTGAAACGAGATGATGTATGCTAACGCCTGAGCAGCTACTGTCTTCCTGCCGTCCATGTCGCCGATGTCCTCGTTAAATAGATGAGCAAGAGGGAGGCTCCCAAAGACAGCCAGCGGCCTGTTCATACAGCCAGTTAGTGAAGGCCCAGATTCTGCCCATTGCAAAGCACATCCTCCTTCTTGCTTTTTTTTGTTTGTTTAAAGTAACACATAAGTAATGCAGAACATTTAGAAAACAAGAAACCCACAAAGGAAAAACAAATTACCCTTAACTCTACCACCCTGAAGGGAAATTATTATTATTATTTGTTAATTAGCTTGGAATATTATTTTTCTTGTGGTTCTCTTTCTTAACAAAAATAAAGGGCAGCAGAGATCTGCTACGTTTGCATCTATTGCCAAATGAAAGATAGATAGCCACACAGACTACATCTAGCTGTACATCTAGCAATATCGAGAGCATTCCCTTAATTCAGCAAATATTCTGCACGATTAAAAATTTTTTTTAATGTTCATTTATTTTTGAGAGAGAGAGCTAGCAAGCATGAGCAGGGGAGGGGAAGAGAGAGAGGGAGACACAGAATTGAATTTGAAGCAGGCTCCAGGCCCTGAGCAATCAGAACAGAGCCTGACATGGGGCTCGAACTCACAAATCCTGATATCATGACCTGAACCAAAGTTGGATGCTTAACTGACTGAACCACCCAGGAGCCTCCCCCGCCCTTTAAAAAAAAAAAATTTTTTTTTTAGTGTTTATGTACTTATTCTGTGTGCTTTTTTAGTGAGTCCTTAATATTCCAGCTTGTGGATGTGCTGTATTTACTCACTCATTCTTGGGCCTGGACGTATACGTTGTTGCTGCGAATTTTCCTCCCTAACTATCCTAAACAGTGCAGCTGGGCCAGTCCCCTTGTGCATCCATCTTTATGAGTATCGCTGGTTACTTCCTTAGGATAAATTCCTAGAAGCGGGACTGCTGCTAGGTCAAAGGCCATGTGCATTTAAGGTCAGAGTGTCCTCCGGAAAGGCCGTATCCGTTTTCTCCCCCAGCAGCCGTGGAAGAGAGGGCCCGGATCTTGTAACTCACAACCTTCTGCTATTTCCAAACTGTGAGCCCAGAAAGAGTTGGGAAAAAAGAAAAAAAAAAAAAGAAAGAAGGAAAGAAAAGAAAAAAAAAACCCACTGCACTGGGAGCGACTTCCTGCCAGAGGAAGGGAGGCATTCGGTAAATAGTCCACTCCCAGTTTTTGAGTGGACGCTCTGCGGCCTGCCTTCAGGCCAGGCCACTTGGGAACGTACAGAAAAGCCGAGACCTGGTCTGCGTCCCGTCCACCGGGGCGGGAAAGTTGATGACCACCTGAAAGGCCATAGGAGCGTGAGCCCAGGACATAGGACAAGTTCGGGCCAAGGGCAGGCTCATGGCCGCCTGCGCCACCTCCATCCCTAGCATCTGGTTCAGTGCTTGGAAGGACTATACGTGTGGTGAATATCTGTCGAATAACAAAAAGCAGCTTGTTACCAACAGAAGCCACTGTGAGCTCTTTGAAGTAGCGTTGGAGTCTTGTTCACAGCTGGCCGTACCCCGAGCCTAGAACAGTGTCTGTTCCCCACAAATGCTGGCTGGGCGAACGAAGGCTTCATGGGACAGACAGAATGCAAGAAAGTGGCGAAGGGGTGGTCTGCATCTCTGGAAGGAAATGGAATGAGCCCCTCCCACCACTCCCCCTGCCCCCCTTGTCGGTGCCGGGTGTCTGGGTGCTGATTTTGTGCCCCCGCTCCTGAGTGACTGGGGTAGTTGTCCTACCGTCCGAGACTTCGTTTTCTTAAGGGACTGGACTTTGTTCTCAGGGCCCCCTCTGGCTCTCAGGCCAAGAATCTGAGTGTCTGTGGACAGGATGGAGGCAAGGAAGGCTGTTAATTGGCCAGACTTTAGCCCCATACATCCAGTTAAGATGGGGGCCCCACAGGGGACCCCTCGCCCAAGGGCAGCTGCTGCCCAAGCCTGGTCCTTGCCGCTGCCCCCATCGCCAGGCCTCAGCAGGGCTCCCTCAGGGCTGGTGGCAGTCTCCTAAGGAGGCTATATGGAAATAAGGTGATCCAGCCCCTCCCCAGCCTTGTCCTTCTGTTTTGAATAAGGTTGTAGATTGTTTGTTTGAGAGAGGAGAGGCCCCAGCTAAACATCCTGCTTTTAAAGTCCTAAGCGCCGGCCCCTCCACCCCCACCCCTGCCTTCCATCCCCCACCCGGGAGGCCCCCCTGGCAGCCCCATGGCTGGCATGCCTCTGTCTCAGCTTGACTCCCTGACTGCCACCCTCCCTCACTCCCCTCCAGGACCCCATGATAAAGCTGCTCTTGGTGGCCCCCTTCTGTCTCCCATCCTGTTTCCCTCCACTTGATTCCCTACACTTCCCCTCTGCTGAGGCCAAGAAGAGAAGCTCTTCCGCTGGAGGAAGGCTCTTTTACTTTGGCAAAGCACTTTGCCATCTTGGACTTGGAGCCTCCGGACCTGAGTGCTGAGTCTGTTTCATTGGTGAGGACACTAAGCTTCTTGCTCAGAGCCCATAGTGCAGCAGTGACCAAGCACAGGACAGAGGATCAGCCCAGGAAGCGCGGGGGCTCCAGCCCAGCCTCTGCTTCCAGTTGGCAGTGTGACCTTGGATAAGTCCATTTCCTCTCTGGGCCTCAGCTTGCTCATCCTTGGAGTGAGTGAGTGCTTGGTAGATGATCTCTTGAGCTCCTTTTCACTTCTGCTTCTCTGTCTCAAGGTGAGGATCACGTGGCATCAGGTGGGGAGGTCCCTTGCGGTGTCCCTGGGCCCCATGGCACCCCACCCTCCCTTGCGCCCCACTTCCTGCAGCCAGTTTGGAGCCAGAGACAAAGGCCTGCCCTGGGTGGAAGGTGCGGCCAGCGGGGATGTGTGCTGGTGCCTGGCTGGCGGGTCCTGATAAGAGGCTGGGGCTCCCCGTGATTCAGAGGGAGGTGCTGTGAGCGAGGGGAAGATAGGGGGCCCGGCGCCTGTCTCACCAGCTTCCGCCCACAGCCTTCTGCCATCTCCCCAATCCCCCTCACTCAGTGAGAGGTTTCATGGCAAATGTTGGACCTGCAGAGAGAAAGGGCCACGGCACCAGTGCAGCTTTGGTGATGCCTGTCCCATTACGTGTTGGCAAGGCTGGGGGCTTTCTGACCCCAACAAGCCTGAGCTTCAAAAGGCCACTTGATCCTGGGGTTCTCTCTTGGCTCGTGGGACATGGTGTGGGATGGGACGTCTGAAAGTTAAAGTTCACCCTTCCGGGTGACCTGTTTGTTCCGCGTCCTCAAGGACCCTGACTTCACCCTATTGTATTGTTCATGCTGCTGACACAGAGGTTCTGAGCTCCTCTCGGGTTCCCGCTGGGATGGGGGGGTTCCCGCTGTTGGCAGCTGGGGGCTGGGATTTGCTCTTTCACTCATTCGTTGGGACACCCACGTGCTGCACGGGGAAGCTCATAGCTACCGCCGGGGCTTTTGTATCTTGAGTTTTGTCAAACTCTGGCTCTGGATGACTTCCTGCCATCCAGGAAGTGGTGGTGGGCATGGTGACAAGACTGCTCAGGTGGCTCGTCAAGGAGGGGCTTCAATCTGACAGTAGCTGATGGAAGTGCCTTGCCTCCAGGTGTGAACCATTGTGATGACCCCACTGGTGAATCCGGTGTCGCCTCACTGGGGATTCATGAGACAGTTGAGTCCGAGTTAAGTGTGAAGAATTGAATTTCCCCCAAGTTGGCAGGGTGTTGATCCCAGACTTTGAAGGCATTGGCTCTGAAGGGGTTTAATCTTGTTTGAAAGCATAAATTTGGAAAGGGGGTAGTCAGGCTACTTTTTGGGAGATGCAAATGCATTTGGATGTTTTGTGTGTCAGTTACTGGTTTGAGAATAGTAGGATGCAAAATTCCTCTGGCCTGATTTTCAGTTTACCAAGAACAATTCAATGACCCAGTTGATCTTCTACAAGAGGATCCAGCCAGGAGGACAAAATTCTAAGCTCCACTTGGCAAGTGGGGAGACTGAGGCTTGGTAGAGGGCGCATGGTTTGCTGAGGTCCCGCAGCCAGCCAGTAGGGTGTGCATGGGCCTTGGGCCTCTGGTTTCCAAGGCCTGGCCCCTTGCTGCCACACCTGTCCTTCACCAGAGAGCCTCATCAGCCCCTTGGTTAGCAGGAAGCTCTGGCCGGACCCCTTAGCAACCCCGTGGAGGGCCCCGCCTGCCCATCCCAGCTAGTCTTGAGGACCCCTTGGCTCTGTCCTTTGGGGTGTTTCCCAGTCATGGCCAGGGGGCTGGAGATGCTTTTACGCAGCCCAGTGGGCCACTGGCTCCCTCCTCTCTGTCCACTAGTACTGCTCCTTCACCTAAAGAGTATTCACAGGAGGTTCTTAATTTCCATGTGGGCCTAGTTTCCCCCTCAGTCATAGATACTTGTTACAAAGTTGAAAAGGGAGTGGCCTAAATGTGATAGAGGTTGAACAAAACACATCAGAGGGGTGCGGGGGTGGTGAGGGGTTATTTCTGGTGGTCACTTCTCCAGCCACCGTTTCCTCAGAGGGTTGACTGCAGCTCTCTGTCACCATTTTCACCCCTGCAGACATGCCTAGCGTTTTCCCCGGTAGCCCCCCTCACGTTTGTGCCGGCACTAGGCTGCGTTTGGAGGGTACACACTGCCACCCTCACATCCTAACTTGCCCCACTGTGTCCAGACCCCTCCCCAAATCATGAATCCTGCCTGGGCTCCATAAATCACCCTAAGAGCACATTCCTTGGGGGATTTGTAAAATAATCAAAATATTTGGGGAAAAGACCTTAAGATTACTTATGGCTATTAGTGAGATCCATATATTTTGGCATCAAGCATGGCTTAATTGAAAAAATATGTGTGCTTGGTGATTTCTTTCTTTCCATTTAATTTTTTAATTTTTTAATTTTTTTTTTTATAAGGAGTAAGCTCGGAGAGCAGGGTGGTTAGGGAAAAAACCAGGGAGGAATTGAATATCAAAAGGGTTTGTGTCGAGGAGCTGTTTACAGAATTGTGGAAAATATAATCCTAAATGGAAAGTAAGCCCTGCCTATATAGTCCGGGATTATTAATAGAACTGAATTACCACGCACATAATGAACCTTTTAAGAGACCTGGGACAGCTTTTCCCCGTTGCAAAACTAGTTTCCTTCGAATAGCACCATTCACGCTGCTAAGGGCATTGGGTTACAACAATAAATAAAAATGAACAGTGCCCTGAGAAATTGAAGGAATGCACCAGCACTTCAGTGATTTAGGATGAGAAAACACTACTTAAAACATTTAATTGAAACGGGAACTTTCATCTTTAAAATGTAAGCGTTTGAACGGCCACCTGAATCTTTCTCTTCCCTTCAGTAGATTGCCAGCCTCCTGGGGGTGTGGGGGGGGCTTGAGCTCCTGCCCCTCCCCAGGTTTTTCCCCCTCTCTCTGCTGTCTCCAAACCCGCTTTTTGCCCGAGATCATCAGGAAAAGGAGGCTGGACTGGGAGTTTTCCTTGCAAAGCTGTAGAGAGAGGCCTGTTAGGAGACCGGCTTTTCCAAATGCCGTGACTCGGTGTTAGCTTTGAAAGCCTAGGTCAGTCACCGCCTCTCCCTGAGACTCAGTTTCTTCTCTGTTAAAGGAAGGGCTTGGGATTGGAGCCTCTGGATCTTGTCACAGGACACAAGCCTGGTGCCTAGGTTCTCTGTGTACCTTCCTGGCTAAAACTGATTGGAGTAGGAGGCCCTGGAGGCCTTCCCGGGTCTAGGTAACCAGAGGCAGGGACACAGTGGCCACCGGGCCGCTCCTGCGGCTGGGCCCTGTGCTTAGCGCTTGCCACCAGTTGCCTCCTTGGATCCCCTTGGGTCTAGGGACTTCATGATTCTAATCCCAGGAAGTGGCCTGGGCTGATACCTGCCAAAGGATGTATGCTGTGGCCCCGGGGCGAGTCTATGTGTGTCCCCAGTGGTTCCAAGTTGTCAGGACAGTGGAGCGGGGGAGGGCCTGCTGACAGATTGGGCTCTGCGTCTAAGAGAGAAAGGGAGGCTCATGGGTCTGCAGCACGTGTTCCGAACTTGGCCAGGTGCTGTCCTTTGAGGTTAATGTGTACAAATGAGAAGCACACATAAGCTCTCCCTTGAATGTTCACTGCACCCGGGGCTGCGAGTCTTTCCTCAAAGATTAACCAGGGGTCCTTACTCAGGGCCTGTCACATCTGGGGCATGCTCTGAGCTGCTGTGGGGGGCACAGAGAGTCTCTGCCCAACCCTGCCCTTGAGAAGCTTCTCGCAGTCTGTTTTCACAATAAGACAGAGGAGCCGTGTGACCTTGGGCAAGTCATCTCTCAGACTCATAACCTTGATCTAGACGCCTGGGAAACACTTGGTATCAAATACCTGTTTTATTGTGAGTATCTTCATGAGCTGTTGTATGTCTTCTCTCCCAGCTAGAGTGGGGGCTCCTCAGGACAAGGATGAGTGTTCATGTGGCCACCAATTACTGTGAGTGAGCCATTTTGTGTTCATTTTGTTCTATTCACGGACACCACTCAGGAGCCCGGCCTGTGCCTGGTCCAGGGGTGCGGGGCAGAGAAGGCCCTGCTCTCGTGGTCCTTTCTGTAGGAGCTTCTGCTTGGAAACGGCTAGCGCGAGCTACGATGTGGTGTCAAGGCAAGGTTTTCTTAGCTTGACTCTTCCCAGAAGCAGACCCTGAGACAAAAATTCCAGTGCACAATTCATTGGGGCAAGGGCTTGACCCAGGAAACGGCAGCTGGAGAGTGGGAGGGGCAGGGGAGAAGACCAGTGCAGGGAGCATTAGGAAGCCAGGTACCTCTGTGGGCACTTGGAGCTGAATCCTGTTGGGGACCTGGGAGACACTGGAGGGGCGACAGAGCTGGGGCAGGAAACTAGCACTTCCCAGCAGTGGCCAGGGAGTGTCTTTGGACAAAAGTGAGGCCATGCTGGACTCGGTGAGGGCTGAGGGGATGTGGGCCCGGCCCCAACAGAAGTTCGGCTCCTTCAACCAGTGTTTATGGATCACGGGCTATGTGATGGCTGGTGGGATGGGGTCTGTCGTGGCCTCTTTCACAAGAGGATGCTGAGCTCCTTAAAAACTAATGCTGAAGCCAGGTCTTCCAGGGCTCTGGGCCACACTGCCTTCCTTACGTGACAGCTGTGTGTCAGGGTCAAAGCCGATTGCAAAGCCAGCCTGGGGGCGGGGAGATTGGGAAGCTTGACCAGGTGGTGATGGATTGGCCATGTTTGCTAGCTGTGGCACTTACCTGTCTCAGGCTAGTGGTTGCACCAAGGTTTTAGCATGCTCATGGGCTCCTGCAATAAACTCGAGCTCCTGATTTGTGCACTCTGTATTCTCAGTGTCGAGACCACACTGGCCATGGAACCGGAGAGCAGTGCTGGGGGCGAGGGGGAGGGGGGCGGCTGGCTGCCAGCCAGCCCCAACCTTTGTTTTGTTGAGAAGAGGAAACAGTCCCAGAGACACCAGTGACTTCCCAAGTCACACAGTGGCTTATTGACAGCTAGAAGTGCCGCCAGGCCCTGGATGTCCAGCCTGCTTTTCTTCCTACTCCTTCCGTAGGAAGCTGCTATGTAAAGTATGTTTTATTATAGTTGATTATAAACAATAAAAATCTCTTACATTTAATGGTGCCTTTTTAAAACAGTTTACAACCCCAGCTTTTCACTTGCTCCTTAGGAAAACTCGAGGAGCAAACCAGCTATGCCCATTTTCAAACCAGAGTAATTGTGGCCCAGGAAACTTGTCTGGGTCTTGGGACCCCCAGGGCAGTGATCTGTCTGCCACACACGAGACTGGAGTGGGTCAGGTTGTCCGAGGTTGGTGCCAGAAGCCTATTCTGTGAGGTGCCCTCCCAGCTTTGGGTCAGACCACAGACATTGTTACAGAGAGGGTTCTGGGGGGGAAGGCCCTGGGTCAGCGCTCAGAACACTGGGGTTCAGGGCTCCTCTGGCCCTGGCTTGCGGTGTCACTATCGGGAGTCACCTCGCCTCTGTGCTTTGAGTACTTTTCCTAGGATAGGTGGTCTCCCATCACTCCCTTTACCCTGCCGCAGATCTAGCTTCTTCTCGCAAAGTGCTCACAGTTACTAGAAGCAGAAACCTAGTTAAACGTTACATACAGAAATCTGTAATAAAGACCTGAACAGATTGCTGTGGGATCCCAGCCGGGATTGCCTAGGCAAGTACGGGAAGGCTTCATGGAGGAGGTGACATTTAGCTCTGGGCAGGGGCAGGTGAAGAGCACTCCAGGGAAAAGGTATAGGGAGAGGGCAGTTGTGTTTGCCAAACATGGAGTGCATGTGCCACACTTGACATATGTTATCTTCTAGAATTCTTATGACAGAAAACCCTGGGAAGGCTGTTTAATTATTACCAGCTTGCAGCTGAGGTCAGTGGGCCCCAGAGAGGGACGATAGCTTGTGTTCAGGGTCTCACGGATCTGGTTGTAAAGCCCCTCGTCACCGTCATACCTCTCCTCAGCCTGCCCTGCCTCTGCCACAAAGGCCCCAAGGCCTGACTAGACTTCAGCACTTTTAGGATCTGAGAGCTTCAAGAGGTGCTGGGGCTGTGCACGGTCCTGTAAAAGGACATGCCCACAGTGGGAGGGGATGGTCCCAGGGCCCACCTTGGTACCAGCCGCCTCGTCCCCCAGCCTGACCTGTGTCATCACAGCCGTGGGATCTGGACAGAGTTGGGCCTTCTGTGAGCTGGGCATCTCCAAGGAGCCCCAGAGGCTCCGCCTTCCCTACTCCTTGTTCCTTGGCTCCCTTGAGAGCTGCTGACCCAAGCCAGGGGCAAGCAGGTATGGCCAGGGTGGCCTGGGCGTGCCTGCTCCTCTCCCAAATCCCTGGGCAGCCTTTCCTAAGGGGCCTGCTTCATGGGCCTGAGATAGCAGATGTCCCTCCACTCAAGATTTCATTCCACAGATGGGGTACCTGAGGCTCAGAATGGGACGTGACTTGCCCAGAGTCCCACTATACTAGGGACCGGGCTGGAACTCCCGGTGATCCCTGGCTCAGAGCGACCATGGCGGACCTCCAGCCCTCTGCTGTGGTAGGATGGCTAGTGGGATTCAGGACTTGCCCCCCACCTTGCACAGCTCAGACGCCCCCACTCCAGAGGTCCTCAAACACTCGAGGAGGAAACTTCCAAAAATGTTTCTCTCCTCTCCCTGCAAGGGCTTTGTCACTCAGTTGGAGATCTGTGGGGACGGGGTTTTGCTGAGAGAAAGAGCCCCAGCTGGGTGATGCCAGGCTCCATCTCCTCACCCAGCTTCCTGGCACTGCCTGCCTTCATCATCAGGGCTCCCAAAAGGCAGCCTGTGGGGTGTTGGGGAGCTCAGGCTCTGGGGTCAGATGTCAGCCTCGACACTCCCTGTGGGTGGTCACAGGCTCATTTGTTCCCTTGCAAAGTAGGGATGATGGTAGTCTGACCTCAGGAGAATGAGTTAATAACGCATGTGTGTAGTAAATGCTCCATAAAATGGGTGGTATTGTTATCCGGTCCTCGGAGACACTCCTCGTGTCTCTCCATCTGGCTCTGTCGTGTCCCCTAGACTCCCTCAGCCACTGCCACTCTTATTGAGGGGCCCGGCCTCCTGCTTGTGCTCTCCTGACATTAAAGGAAGGGGTTTGAGCTTAAAGTCATGCTTGCACAAAGGTCAGAGTTTGCGAAGCTCCAGTGACATTGAGGAATGGGCAGGTCCTCGCTGCTTCTGCACAAAGACTTAGCCGCAGCCTGCAGGAGATGGGGGTTCACGCTTCCTTCTCCCCTGACCACCGTGTGTTTGCACGTGTGCACGTGCACACACACACACGGCCACGCACACAGTGCACCCAGATTTCTCCTGTGAAGTACATCTGGGGGAACCTGGTAGGAGCTCAGTAAATGCATATGCCCACTTTGTTTTCTGTCCCTCAGCCACGATGTTACCGGGTGGGTACCTTCTGTGCCAGGCATTGTAGGGTTGTGCAGAGTTAAGTGCCTCCTGGCTGTTCAGCACAGAGCTGGGCATTTTATGCAGAGCGTCTCCCTTAATCCTTACAACCATGGGCTGGGGGGAGGAGTGTTGTTTATTATAATCCCCATTTTATAGGTGAGTTCACTGAGGTTCAGAGCAAAGGCACATGTCAGCTTGTGGTAACTGTGCAAGGGTTAAAGGTCTGTTTCAGACAGCACTGTGGAGGACAGGATGAGGCCCTGCAGAGGGAGGGGCTCGGGGGTCATCTTACCAAGGAGGTAAGACTTGGGGCTAGGGATGGGCCGCTTTGTTCTTATCCCTCACCCCCTCCCCCGCCCCTTTGCTGCTCAACACGCTGTGTGACCTTAGGCAAGCCCCTTTCCCTTTCTGGGCCTATCAGGATTACATACTCATTAACTCCGTCTTTGGATTTTCTGGAAACTCCAGCAGCCTTCTGATTGTGTGCAGAAAAGAACTGTCTCTTTATTGGCTCCAGGGCTGTCGTTACTCTTCAAAAGCTCCTGAGGGGTGTGGGGGTCATGGCCCAGCTCTGAGGGTCACTTTCATGTTGAGTAGTCACCACTACCAGGCTGGGCACCTGGCAGAAATTTCTGTTTGCTCACAGGAAGGAGCTGGGCAGGCCCCCACGGATTCACAGGCCCTGTGTCAGTGTGGGTGCGGGGCCACGCCCGCCCTGAAACCAACAAATCACAGTCATCGTCACTGCTAGGCCTCAGTTTCCCCTTTCACACCAGGAGAGGAGCAGTGACAACTTGAGTCTGGTTTTCGAGCCGTTGGGTGTTGCTACAAAGCATGAGGGGCGAAGTGGCTGTACTTTTACCTACCTTAGGTCCTGGGCTTAGCAGGGAGGTTCTAGATGGGGGAGGGGTGGGCAGTATTCCACTGCTAAGTGAGAAAACACATTGGAAGAACCAAGGAGATAATCCCTTCCCGATCCAGTCTCTTTTATGATGAGGATAGTATTTTGCTAAGGTCATCCTTGGATGATGCCTGGCCAACTTAGAGCAGGAGGATGGGGTGCCGGGTGGGGGATGTAGAGCAGGAGTCCGAATGTTACAGACTGTACCCCCGATTGCGTGGCCATCTGTGGGTTGGCCCCTGTAGCCACCTGCTGACCTCGGGGCTCCAGGTGCCCATGGCGCGTCCCTGGGCTTCGTGGCTGCTCTGTGTTTTACCAGGTGCTCCCCACTGATCTTCCAGCTCCCGCCTGGGCCAGTAGCCACTGTTTCCCCCCATTTTAAGGATGAGGAACTGAGGCCCAGGGCAGGAGGAGCCCTGCCCCAGGTGAGGGGCTGGGTGGGTGGCAGCGCAATGGGGGGGGGCAGTGCAGGAGGGGAAACCCCTCCTCCCTGGGCATGCCAGGCTCGGCCCCCACCTCCATAGGGGCTTCAAGCCAAGGGAACCCACGGTGGGGTTAAACAGAAAGGCCTCCTGGAGGAAGGAAAAGATTCCCAGAGTTCTGTGCTTCAAGCCATTTTGGTAAAAAAAAAAAAAAAAACCTAATTAGAGGTGACAATGGTGACTTTGTCTGTGTGCTCACTTTTTCCTCCCTCTTCCCCACACCTCCCCCTCCTCTCTGTCCCTCATTTGTTACATCCATGGGAAAACTAGGTAACGTTATAATTACTGAAAATATTGTGGGTCCGTGGAAGCTAGGGGGAGGGGCGTGCCTGGGAGTGCAGGAGGCCCTTTTAAAAAAAAATTTTTTTTTTAGGTTTTATTTTATTTTTTTCCTTTTGTTTGGAAACGGAGCCCTTTGCAGTCATGCTGTCACAGTTAAAATAAGGTTTAAATTACAGGCCAGCCCGTGGCTTTTCCCCTTTCTTTCAGAATTTTTGCCAACTTGCAATTTACTTAATGAAATCCTGCTATTCCGTTTAACGGGGATATTTTTTGCAGATGTTGATTTAACTTAGCTTTGCAAAATATGTGAACTGTACCGTTTCTTTTCCTATTTTTAACGGTTTCAGGATTCTAGTTCAGCAACTCCATGGGCCCTGCTATGCCAACAGCGGTGTTTACTCCCATCCCTTGAAAATATTTGTTTTCCATTGCTCTGTCTGTCCTCCCCGCTGGCCCACATATCCACAAGGGGAGGGGTCCCATACCACGGCAGAATCTTCCAGTGGAGACTCCAGCACGTTAGGAACGGGTGGAATTGGACCGATGGAGCTGGAAGGAACATCAGAGTATCTTACAGTCCAAACCTCTTGTTTTGAGGAAATGGACACTCAGAGTGGGGAAGTGATTTGCCTAAAGTCACACAGCAAATTAGGCACAGAGACACTTGAGGCATAGCCGGCTCCTCTGGACAGAGGTGAGAGTGGGGAACCAGGAGTGCTTGCCTTGTGGTTTTTGGCTATTTCTTCTCCCTAGGGAGAGACTTTCCTCCTTCTCCAGAGGGGGACTTTGAGATTGACCCTCTTATGTTGGGAGGGAAGTTCTACTTCATGTCTGTCGGAGGCAGCGATGTGTAGTGGAAAAATCCCCCATGAAGAGTCCTGGGACTCTTGGGGTTTGGGGCAGGGCTTCTGCTGTCTGTCCACTGACTTCTGTGACCCGGAAGAAGTGTTTATTTAGTCTCTCAGAGCCTCGTTGTCCCCATCTGTACAGCATCGGGGGTACAGTCCTTGTCTTCCAGACCATCGACATAATCTAATGGAGGAGGACGATGGGAGAGGGTCCAGCATAAGGAACAGCAGGTGTCTAGGGAGCGCTTCTATAAAATGCTCACAAACTGCCATCTTCGAAACTCAGAGGGACACAGGAGAAGTGCCTTTGGGTGCCCAGCATCTGTGTCAGACATGGCAGGAAACACCGCTTCCCCTGTGGACCTCCTCCAGCCACCCCTTCCTCAATGAGGAGTCTCCCAGAAGGTCAGGGCCCACGTGGAGTCAGGAGAGACTGGACACATCGTTTCACATAGTGGGGTAGAGGCCCAGAGAAGGCCCAGCGTGACCCCAGGGCCTCGCTCCCCGGGCTCCTACCGGTGGGTCTTAGGAGGGGTCTACTCCTGACGCCCCAGCCTGGGGGCAGGTCCCCCTTGGGTCTGGCCCCCGCTGCAGGAGGGGGCGGAAGCCCTTCCGGGGGTGGGGCTGGCAGGAGGGCAGGGGCAGCGGTTCCACGCTGGGGGCTCCGGGCCGGGCCTGCCCCGAGCACACATTCCGCACACACGCCCTGGATGCCGGAATGTCCGCCGAGCCTAAGGAAGTGCTGGCAAGACAACAGAGCCGCGGGGAGCGCAGCGGGCCAGGCACCGGGACTGGGCGCTCTGGAAACGTGGAGATGGCCTGGCCCTGCCAGGAGCGGGGGAGGAGGGGAAGGAGGGCGTGTGACCTCAGGGAGCAGTCTCCCGGTTTCTGGTCAGTCTGCCGGAGAGGGCCGGGACCCTCCCTGAAGCAAACTGCGCATTATAGAAACTCCATTTATATAAAGTTGTTGTTGTCCTTGTGTCTGCGGGTGGAGGTGGTGGGAAGGAAAGTGTGACTGGAACTTTTGTTGACTGAAGAATTCATCATCCGGATCCTTGTGTGTTCATGACTCTTGGTTCTCTAAAACCCCTTTTTGTTATTAAATATAATGGGGGCGCCTGGGTGGCTCAGTCGGTTGGGCGTCCGATTCTTGATTTCGGCTCAGGTCATGATCCCAGGGTCATAGGATCGAACCCCGCATATGGGCTCCATGCTGAGCATGGAGCCTGCCCGAGATTCTCTCTCTCTCCCTCCCTGTGCCCCCCTCCCTGCGCACGTACTCTCTCAAATAACATGAAATTTAAAATAAAATAATGTGTTACTGCACAAGTAATAGTTATATTCTCTTTATATAAAATTCAAAATACACCGATAGCAGAAGTCTTCCTCCCCACCCCACTTTCCTCCTCGGAGTTAACCACTCTAAACAATAAAACATAATACATTAAAACAAATAAATAAAACACCGCGGATAACAATATGGCAAGTCCAAACACTAGTGACAGTAAATGTGACAAAAGCTCTCAACTATATACATCCGGGAGAGACACAAACAAAACTATATGCGAAGGTTGAACCTACAGAGAATGGGAAAGGAAAGATACAGAGAAACACAAAGAAAGCAAGTATAACAATATTAATATGAGATGATAGAATTCTAGGCAATGAGCATTAAAAAGAACAAAAAGGCAGCATTTTACAAGGACCCAGGGTTGGCAGACCTTTCTGTAAAGGACCAGATAATAAACACAGTCAGCCTGGCAGGCTGCGCAGTCCCTGTCCCACTGCCCTGCTCTGCCATTGTGGCTTCCACCGACAGCACATAAAACAATAAGCATGGCTGTGTTCCAATAAAACTTTATGTATCAGAATGAGTGGTGGGCCAGATTTGGCGTTTGCCGACCCCTGACTTAGATCAAAGCACTAAAATGGCCAGTAACCTATATAATAATCAAGAACCTTTATGCACCTAGCAGCATAGCTTTGAAATACCTAAATCAAAGATAGATAGAAATGAAAAAAGAATTTGACAAACACTTAGAAGAATAGGACTTTATTACACGGTGCTTTCAGAAGTTGACAGATCCAGTGGACAGAGAATTATGAACAACACTGTAAACCTGATGATGTAGATACACACACATATATAGATACTTATATACACACACGTGTATATACACACACCCACGTATATACAGATGCTTGTCCCATTGTACTATATCAGGTCTTTACTCACCCCTTAGGTTTTTAAAACTAGAGTAGTCTGACTTATCTCCAAACAGGCTTGACAAAGACCAGGGAAAAAAGCCCTATTATCTTCAGCCCTGGGTGCTTTATGTAGTCCTAGAATTCCCACTTATAAAATCCACCTGTCCCCTCTTACTAATCACACCCAGTTGTAGCCAGGGTCCCTGCCCTTAACGAGCTAATGGTCTTTTTGGGTGTGGGGTGTGCACCCATGAAACAGTGGGGAACTGTTAGGGCCCTGACCCTCCTTGCCCACCACCTTTCTGTGGCTCCCTCTGTCCACACCACAAGTGCTCAACCCCAGTTGGATTTTCAGGGTCTTGTGTGGTCTGGCCCTAGCCAGCCTCTATATGC
This sequence comes from Suricata suricatta, assembly GCF_006229205.1. Classification (NCBI taxonomy): domain Eukaryota; kingdom Metazoa; phylum Chordata; class Mammalia; order Carnivora; family Herpestidae; genus Suricata; species Suricata suricatta. The sequence goes on from NC_043708.1 coordinate 104,005,760, forward strand.
TGTTTTGTTTTGTTTTTTCCTCCGTGAGCCCTTCCGGCCACAGGAGAGTGGTTTCTGCCTTGTCGTCTTCTGCCTGAGTGTCATGGCCCAGGCTGTTCCTCGCCCCTGGAGCACCGCTTTCTTTCCCCATCCCTTCCACCCCTTCCCAGGTGGCTGTCATTCTCCCTTAGATGGATTTGAGGGTCTGCCATTCTTTGCCTTACGCCCCTGATTTATAAATGAGCATTACAGTGCTCTTTTCTAGCTGTGTTCTCTCTCCCCTAGACATGGAGGCCTGAGGGTGGAGGTGTGTCTGGTCTCCTGACACCCCGGGGGGCAGCCACTCCAAGCAAGAAGTCCGTGGAGGGCTCCCTGCCTGCCGCAAACCCGCTGGGAGCAGAGAGGTGGGACTGAATGTTTATGAATCCTGGCATCACCTTGGATTGGCCAGGAGGCCTCCATTTCCTCCTGGTCTGTAAAGCAGGACACCTCATAACATCACCTCCTAGGGTTGTTATGGGAACTAGGTGTCTGGCGACACGTCAGCTCTTGGTACAGAAGTCTCCATCCGACGATTCTTTGTTGTGGGTGCTCTTGATCCCATTTCACAGATGGGGAAGCTGAGGCCTAGAGAGGCTATTAAGGCCGTTTGTTGCAGACACACAGCTAGGTTGTGACAGAGCTGGGATTTGAACCGAGGTCCTCGATTCTGCATCTCACGTGGAGGTGCACACTGGCCTGAGGCTGTGTCCTCAAACACCCCCAGACACACTGAGTCAGGGCCATCCGCGGTGGCTCCAGAGTGTCGCCTTCCCTGCTGGTCCCCCAGCCTGGCGCTGGGACCGCCACGTCCGTCTAATGCTAGGAAGTCCATTTGGTTTGGTCTCCTTCCTGCCCCTGTCATTCCTCCCTCGAAGAAGCCAGACCTCTCATTGCCGTGCCAGGCTGTTGAACCCTCCACTCGTGGGATCATAACCTATCAGCCAGCAAGGGGGCCTCTTAAATCTTGTGAAAAACATAGATTCCCCGGGGCTCCACCCAGGACCCATGAATCAGAATCTCCAGGGGCGGGGCCTGGGAATCTGGACACTGAAGGGCCCCAAGTAGGAGAAACTCTTTTAACCCTTTTTGTTTTCAGGCTAGGAAGCTGGGCCTCCGAATGGGGTCTGCACTGCAGGGAGGTCCAGGGAACCTGGGGAACTGGGAAGCGCTCGCTGGACCCTTACCTGGCAGTGACGGCTACCCCTTCCTCAGCCCTGTCCCCAGGCCGCCTTCCCCACCCCCCAGCCTCGAAGCTCTAGAAACCCTGCACAATGGAAGCGGTTGCGAATGGGTGTGCAGAGACCTTTCTGGAAACGCAGGCTCTGCTTGCAGACTTCCTGTGTCTTACAATGTTATCTTCAGAATAGGAAACTTTGCCCCATTTTTGCAACGCACATCCTTTGCCTGAGAGTCTGTGGTGATGCCGGCCAGCCGGGGCGGGTCACTTCTCAGGCAGAGGTGGGGGCTCACTCTGACAGCAAAGCAAGGAAGGACTCTCTCCCTGTTACCGCAAGAACAAACAAACAGACCCCTTTGCAAAAATAATTCGTGTTGGCCGGACTTGTCAGGGTGATTTGTCCCTTGAGCCCAGCGGTGTCAAGGGCCGAGTCTCTCCTCCAAGACAGAGAGCCCTCGCTGTGAGGCCCGGCCCTGCTGCCTCACCTCTAGCAAGTGATTCCTGCTCTCTGAGCCCCAGTTTCCCCTTCTATAGAAGGGAAGGGGTTGGGCTGAATGGTCTGCAGCCCTGACATTGAGCCCCGTGAAGTCTTTGATTTCCCCTAACTTCCTCCAAGTGGCTCTTTGAAATAAGTGTGACATTGCTGTTAGACCGTAGGTTCCACAGCGCTCTGTAATTTTCAGAGTTTCTCCCAATCTAAGAGGGGCATCGCCCCACCACCCTCAACTCAGACATTCACAGGACCCATTCAGGTGGTGGGTGGCTTCCCCACGTGAGAGTCCATTTTGAATGGGGAGCCTCAGAACTCAGTGGGTGGGGCTTTGCACAGGCTTGCAGTTAGTTACAGGCCCAGGCTGGTGCTCACCTCCTATAGGCCCGCTGCAAAGAATGTTTATGCTGTTTCTTTTACTCCCCTCAGACTGGAAGTCTTAGGGAGGGCTATTTTGGTTTGAGGGGGGAAAAATATGTGTGTAGAACCCACTAAATAACTTGGAGCTGACCAGAAGGAATGATGTTTACAAAAACAAGAGTCTCTCGGATTTCCTCTGACATCTCCGCCATTTTCTCCCCACCTCGGCTTCCAGCCCTTGCCTGGCCTCAGAAGCAGCAGTCCCTCTGGGGGGCCTGTGTCACCGCGCCCTTGCACACAGTAGGCATCCAGTGAGCGTGAGGGAGAAGCCTAGCCTCTTCGGCAAGGGCGCTGCTAGCGTCTCCGTGGCCCTTCTGCTGGCTGGACCCCAAACCCACAATGAGTGGTTCCTGAAAACATCCGACCCACTCTTTCCCCTCAGGGAATTTGCTTTCAGGGTTTCAGGGTAGAGCTCCACGTGTTCAGGGGGCCTCGGCCAGGCAGCTCCGGTGGCTGGGTGGGAGCGGTTGGGAGGGGGCGCATTGGGAAGTAAGTGGGTCCACCCACTGGCTGGACGGTAAAGGCCAAGAGAAGGGCAAGGGTTGAACCCAGTCACAGTCAGATTCCCAGTCTTTGGATGGAGATCTTTCTGAACAAACTGTGGGTCCGTTATAGAGCCCACGGCGTCCGTGGCAGAGTGTCCTTGGTGGCAGGGCATTTTTGTTGGTCTTCACTGAGAGCAATTTTTGAAGCCCAAGAGGGAGGAGTTGGGGCAGCAGAGAAAAAGCATCCACAGGTATGCCTGGCTTCCCTGCCCGAAGGGTCACAGCAGAGAGGCCTTGGGAACCCCTCTGAGGCCGGTTCCGTCATCCAGTGGCTGCTGTCAGGGTCTTGGTGATCCAGAAGGTGTCTGAAATGCTTACAAGGCCAGTAGCAGCAGGGCCCCATGTGGGCGGTGGTCTCATGGGGCTCTGCTGGGCTCCGGCAGAACTAGGAGACTGAAGGTGGAGGAAGAAGGAAATCTTCTGGCCTGGAGGCTGGGCCTGACTCCCTGCCCAAGGTCAGTGCCACTCGGAGGGGCTCCGCATTCCTCAGGGGTCCGTAGGCTGGCGGGCTGCAGGGTAGCGCCAGGACAGAGGCACCCCAGGGAGACTGGCGGCTCTGGGTCTCCCTGGCACGCCTCTAGCCCCCACATGCCCGGAGACACAGGCGGTTGCTCCTGACTCGGTGGCCTTGGGGACCCGCCCGGCCGGAACCTGCCATTCCCCCGTCAGTGCCGCCTCCCCGACTTGGCAGGGCCGTCTGCTTGAGCTGGAGCAGCCCTCGGTATTTCCAGCTTGGCCCACTGCCCGCCTCTCTGGGGCCTCGCAGTCTGGCCCTCGCGGGCCAGGACCAACACACCCTCTCAGCTTGACGGCTCCCCAACCTCGCCCAGGGCCTCTTCCTGCCACCCCACACTGCCCGTGCTTATCTGCGGGCCCCTCACCTTGCTTGCTCCCCAGAAAACAGTATTGATGCCCCGGAGTTGAAAATGCAGCTGCCTCACAGGGAGAGAAACGATGGAACCTGGCTTATTTGTAAATCACCACGGAGGCCACCACTGGCCTGGGTTCACCGACTGCAGTCGACGCCTGAGGGGTTTCCACACTGGGCGGGGCCCCTCCCCACCTGCTCTCACGTGCAAATGCCCCAGTTGGCTGGGTCCCCTGGCCCAGCGCCCTAGAAACTAGAAACGCTGCTGCTTTAAGATGGGTACTGAGATAGCTGGGTGGCAAGTTGGCACGGCGGAGCCGAGGACTACACTGCTTCCTGGGCGGCTGCTGAAGGACCGTGGGATGCTGTGGGGGGTTCGGCAGTCCAGGCGGCTTCCTTCCCAGAGACACAGAAAGGGAGCGGTGACAACTCGGAGACGCCTCACCAGTGCAGGCAGATTGGGTGGTGGGTGATTGGAAAGGCTGCTGTCTAAGAAACCAAATTTTGTGGTCTTCAAATACTGTGATGCTAACCGGATAATGTTTCCTGTTGGAGGTCATTTGGAGATGTGCTTGAGTGAACAGATAAGAGCAGTTTGTAATTGGTATGCTAGTTGTTTATATAGCCCTAGTAGGATAAACAGTTCTCCTGAACCTTATTTATATTTTGCGTGTGTTTATCAAAACTCTTTTTTTTTTTTAAACTTCATCCCAGCTGCTTTCGGAATCATTACAAACTCTGGATTTATGAGTCCTAATTAATGGTACTTTATTGTATGTGCACAATAATTTATCTTGACAGCATGCGTGCTTTATCCAAAAGCCTCAGTGCTTAGGGTAAGGGAGGCCAACGGTGTCCCTTCCTCCCCGGAGTGTCAGCGTTATATGAAGACTCCGGGCGGGGGTGGGGGTGAATCATTTGTCTTATCAGATCAAAAGCAGACATGTTATGGAGGTAGATAAAAGCATGAGATTTCAGAGGTCTTTCCTAGGCCACGCCCAAAGGTGGTGTCCCCCAAGCTTGACTGGCCTGTGGACACTCTGGGTAAAGTTGACAGACTGTGGGGTGTGGATGGGGCCGGCAGAGGAAGGAGAAAAGGAGGAAAATGACCCAAGGATACTCATGGCAGTTTCCAGCAACAACAAATGTTTATCGGTTTTTTTTATTTGAAGTGTGCTCCTTCTACCGTTTTTTGCCTTTCAGTGGGCCCACCGCTGACATTTAGCCAGCCCGCACCGGCATGAGCCTTTCCGCATTACTTCTAATTAGGAATGAAAGATCCGACTTGGGGGGCACCTGGGTGGCTCAGCCAGTCAAGTGTCTGCCTCTTGATTTCGGCTCAGGTCATGATCTCAATGGTTGGTGAGTTTGAGCCCTGCATTGGGCTCTGCACTATCATTGAGGAGCCTGCTTGGGATTCTCTCTCCTTTTCTCTGTCTTCTCTCTCTCTCTCTGTCTTTCTCAAAAACAAACAAGTAAACATTTAAAAAAAGGTCCTACTTGGTCCAAGGATGCAGCACTGATCTTAGGAGACTGTGCTCTGATTTCACAACTGGACCCCACTGTCACAGGGGCTATCCCTTCACACCAAGGGTGGTCGCCTTGTTCTGTTGATCCCCAGATTTCTGGGTGGGCGGGGTGTCCATGCAAAGGCCTCCCAGAGACTTGACCCAAAGAGGGGCCCACACTTCCACCCTCTTCGTCACCATTTCTGCAGGCGCCTGAATGACTTTAATAAACCTGAGCTGTCCTGTCTCCTGCCTATCATTGGCCCTCATCCAGTGACGATAAAGCAAGACGGGATTAGAGGCAGCACCTTGCCCAGCCCGGCCTCGGATGGCCCCTCAGCTTTAAGTCGTGGTGTCTCCCTTTCTGACTCTTGAGAATTTTCGGGGGAGGGCTCACCAATACCCCTTTCTGCACACGCGCACCCAGACAGTACCCTTGCCTCTCGGGGAAATGTCTTGCACAGACAAGAAACCGAGGCATGGCATGGTTTTATGGTGGGGATGGAGCTGGAAAAGGAGACTCCTGCGTGTTTGGGTTTTCTGCTGGTATTTTTAACTCTGGTTTTAAGCGTCCTTTCTCGCAGCTACAGCCACAAGATAGGGCTGGGATGTTGTGCCGGACGCGTGATAGAGCTAAAAGGGCCTGGCCTGTGAGCTCCCCTACTGACCGAGGAGGAAGTGGTTAGGTGGCCAGGAATGCAACCTGCGCCTCCCAGATTAATTAATAATTGAGAGCTGGCCCCCAGCCAGGCGGAGCTGTAGAGATACAGTGAACAAAGAGTGGTTAACTGCAGTGGGGGAAGGAAAAGTTTGACTTTGCCTGTGGCTAAAAGGGAAATTCACAATGGCCTTGATTTATGGGCTGAATTACTTGGGATCCTCCTTAGTGGGCCCAACTTGGGCATGTGCTCCAGGAATGCAGACGCTGGCGGCCTGCAGGGCCATTTGTGCCCACTGGAAGCGGGGAGGACAGGGAGGGGGCAGTGTGGCCGGCGCCAGCCCCACTGGAGGAGGTGCGAGTCACCCCCGTGGGAGATGGCAGGGAGGGGGACCGCACCGACCGCCTGGGGCAGCTGGGTCTAGGCTAGGAGTCGAGTGCCCACTGGGACATGCTCTCTGAGAAGGAATGGAAGGAATGGTGGGTGTGGAGTCTGGCCGCCCTGGGTTCAAATTCACACTTATTGGCTGTGTGACCCTGGAGCAGGGGGCTTAAACTTTCCTGTGCCTCCATTTCCTCCTTTGTAAGATTACACCTGGGATTGTTCTCAGGGTTAAATGAGAGGCCGCGTGTTAGACAGTAGGTGCTTAGCAGCAGCTGGACCCCCCACCCCCAGCCCAGGATGACTGGGGGGCCTCAGGAACAGCCCAGTGATGGCAAAAGGTGCCGGCAGCAACTGTAAGCAGGGTCATTACTTAGCAAATCTCTGAGTGTTTGCTGGACCCACACCCACGCCAGGTGTGTGCTGCTTGCTGGAGAGACTGGATTATTCGGCCTCCTTCCCCAAGAGCCCCCTTCATGCCTGCCCATGATTCAGGGCAGGCTCTCCTCTCTCCCACTACCACGCAGGTCCCTGTGGCTGAAAACAGCCCTCCATAGGGCTCGGAGGCACTTGATCATTGCCGTCAGGTGGGTCCAGCCCAGATGTCTCCCAGGGCTTCTTGTCTTTTCTAGAAGAAGTCAAGGGTTATACCCTGGATCCTGGAAAACAAGCCATGTGCCCCTCTTAGCCGAAAAGTCAGCGTGGGAGATGAGTAGAATCACAGCTGACAGTTACGTCCATCGCTCGCGTGTTGCTGATGCCTTACTGACTCGAGTCCTGCAGCGTGTGCCCGTGTGTATTCAGACCCAGGCTGAGGAATGACTTCAAGAAATACAGAACTGTTACTGAGGTGACGTCTCACCTTCCCAAGATGCCTGGTGGGAGGCAGTGACAGTAAAAGACACGGACAAGCCCTGATCCTGTGTCCTTATTAACCCTTGAGGACCACGGGACAGTCACCCCACCTCTCTGAGCTTTGGATTCCATAACCTAAAACGGAGTCACTTACGAATGAATGGCCTTGGAGAATGGAAACCCCTCCACAGTTAACAGCATCCCGCATCCCCACTAATGGGGGGATAGAGCCACCTTCTTGGCTCAGGCTGTAGGGGCTGTGGGAACCAAGCCTGGCCTCCTTCTGCACGGAAACCAGTGTTGGACTTGGTGTTGAAGCGTGGGGCCAGATCTCGTGGGACTGTGTCCACCTGCTAGCCTGGCGGGGTGGACACACTGACCGGCTCCCTCCCTTGCACCTCCTGCCCCAGATCAAACAAGCCAGCTCTTTACAAGGCAGCTTGGAGTTGGGGCAGGGACACACCCAGCAGCTTCCACTGCTTTAAGCTGCACACAGTAGCCCCGCCACAAACAGGAGACCTGGTCACAAGGGTGAGCTTTTTGCCAAGCCGGTGGGTCATTTGGCAACATATTTGCAGGGAACATTTAAATCTCATGTTACTGCATTCTTTACAGCAAATATTAGTATTTAATTGTGGCTTAATGATCTCTCCAGTCAATATTAGCCTTTTGCCTATTACAAAGCACTCCTGTTTGTTCTAGAAATATACAAGAATGATTCAGGCAACCCTCATAGTAAGAAAACCCAGTAGGCAGGATTCTCCATTCGCTCAAGATGCGTGGATTATGCACTCTGTGTTCTAAAAGAATATCTTAAAAAAAAAAAAAAGGATTGAAGGCAAGGATTATTTTTGCATTGAATGCCCCTGCCCCTGGTGCTTTACTTTTGGGGTGTTTATCCTAAACAAATGAGGCAGGTGTGTTTGACCTGCAAAGGTCACACGACACTGTCCTGTTGGTAAACATTAACGGGCTGGTGTTAGACCAGGCTTACTTTTGAGAGCTCTGCAAATAAGAAATCCAGCCTCCCACCCTGTCCTTTGGCTCTTCCATTCAGAGCCATGCCCTCTATTCCCTTCATCCTCATACACTTAGCAAGCCAGAGAGGCTAAATCCACCCCCACTGCCAGACAGATGACTGTAGGCTGTAGGCGATTTTTATTTTTTTTTAAGCCACTGAAACAGGGCTTGCACATAGTGAGCTCATCTGGGATTCCATTGGCCAGACTGCATCATGCGAGGCCCAGCAGGTGGGAGCGATGCCTCTCCCTCCCCGCCTCCGTGTCTCCGCCTCTGAGCATCAGCCTTACCACCTGTTAAATGGGAATGCTACTGCTGCTCAACTTTTTCAAACCCAGGGAGAACCATAGATTTCCCAGCTGCCCTCGCAGCTCTCAGATGTTAAATCCATCGGGCACCCCATTGTTGAGAGCGCCCCATCAGGTTCACAGTGCCAAGTCCCAGGGGAGGAGGGGTCCCAGGGGAGCCTGCACGCAGGTGCACAGGGTGGAGACACGTGCTCTCTCGACAGCATCAAGTAGAATGTGGTCACCCCCAGGGACTGAGGAAGGACTGAGGTGACACCGGGGTCTTGACGGTTGAGCATGAGTCTGACCAGCGGTGGGAGTGCAGGGAGGAAACTGTTGTTAGGCCCTTTACTCACTCCCTTTGAGCGAGGTACTCTGCAAGGAGAAACCAGCACTCAGCAGGGCCACCTGCTTGGTGTGTGACATGTGCCTCACTCAGGACCTGTGCTCAGAAGGGGCCTCCGCTCACTTTAATGCTCTGCCTTCACCACTGAAATCCTGACTACTTTGTGAACAAGGAATCCTGCATTTTCATTTGGTGTTGAGCCCCCAAAGTACGTAGCTGGTCCTGGCACTCAGATGGAGACACCGGATGGGGCTGTTTGAATTTGCAACAGTTCCCCTCGCCACGGCCGGTGGTGTCGGGAGTTGGCCAGATCAGGCGGGAGTAGGGTGGACAAAGGACTCTCAGAGTGGGGTGCTTGAGGGACAGGGAGCTAGGGGACCTCAATGGCAGGAGATGGTAAGGCCAGGGATTCAAGGGGGTGAGGCTGTGGGGGCCTCACCTGATGATCCCTTGGGATGTTCCCGTATCAGGATGGGTTCCTGCCCTTGAGAGCTGAGGCAGTTTTGAGGTGCTTCGCTTTTATGGCTTTACACTGGGTCCAAGCAGAAGTCTGGGGGAGGAGGTTTGCCAGTAAAACTCCAGTTGTATTTGGGAAATAAAAGAAAAGTAGAGGTGTCCCCAGTTATCCCAGCTCTGGGAGCCTGCAGGGCAGGAATGCACCCAGAGATGGGCTTCCCCAAAGCATACCGCCATCCGCCACAGGCCGGCATCCCTGCCCCAATGCCTCATGCCCAGGCTGTCCCCATCTGAACCCCCAACAGGCCAGTGTTGTTTTCTGTGGTCCCGTATTCAACAGGGAAGGCAAGGTTGGGTTGAATCAGCAAATGTTGGCACCGTAAGACAAAAACGCAGGCTCAGCTGACCGAGAACCCTGAAGGCCAGTGAGGGACCTGGCTTGTGTGTGAATTGGGGGATTTGGCCATCAGCAGTGCCCACCTGCAGGCAGGGGGACTTGGGGGCACCTTCCCTTCTCAAAACTGCCACCTCTTCCCTGGGGACCGAGGTGCCCAGCTTTATGATCTTGTATACATGGGGTTATTTAAAATCGTTCCAGGAGCAACATGAAAAGCAAGGCTTTCCCATCCTAGTAGGTCTCTGGGTAAGAAAACAAACAAACATATTCCAAGTTTGACTTTGTGATCAGACAAAAGGGGACTCGGGAATGGGAGCAAAGTTCAGAGGCTTTCGTTGCAGAAACTGCTTCCCTCTCGAAGACATGGGCTGATTTTATAAGCCGCTTATTGCTGTCTTTCCCCGGTGGGACCCTTGTCCGCAGATTTCTCCCACCGAGCTCGGTCCCTGCCCTGCTCCCTTGGGGTCTTCGCCTCTGGCTTGAGTGGCCGGGTTTCCTGTACGAGGGCCAGGCCGGTCCAGGCGGGTACGCCGGTGTTTCTGGTGCAGAGCCCGGTCCCCCAGTCTGATGGCAGCCTTGGGGTGCCTGTCAGAGCCCAGAGCCGCCTGCAGAATGTTTGTAAGAAGAGCAGTGAGGCCCAGGGAGAAAAGCCACTGCCCCCTGAGTGCAGGGAGCCTGGGACAATCTTGCCAGGGCAGCAGGGTGAGGCGGATGCTGCTGGCAGCGGGGCCCCGGGTGTCTTCCCCTGGTGGGTCTCCCTGTCCTCCTTGGGGCCGTAGGTCCTGGGGAGACTGGAGGGGACTCCGAGCAGGCCTGGGTATTAGGGCCAGGGTGGGAGCTTGCTTTCTGTCAGGGGGGCACGCGGTGTTGACTTGGCAGGACTTGTTTGAATATTGCACAAGATGAAAGCAGTGGAATCTTACACACCTCAGCCCAGGCCGCCACTTTATTCCACCAGAGATGTGGGACTGAGTGGATGAGGGTCAGGGTGCCTTTCTGCAGGGCTCTGCAGGCCTCTCCCTAGGGAAGGCCAGGTGCGGCCCATGGCCACAGACTGTCCTTACACCCCTATCCCTCCTCAACCCGTCCAGGGCTGCGCTCTGAGGACCACCCCAAAGCCCAGGGGGAGCGGGTGAGGCAGCACGAAGGGCCCGCAGAGAGGGTCAGGCCAGCCGGTCTGGATTCCCACGCTGCAGTGCCATGTGGCCACGCCACCTTGGGGGCTGTCCTCTGAGAAGGGGGATGATTCCACCTCCTGGACTTGGAGGTTTCTAAAGACAGAGTGGATGCAGAGCCCAGCCAGGGACCCAGCCAGGGTTAGCAGCCCTTTTCCAAGACCGTTCCTTACTGCAGCATCTAGAAAATGCTCACGGAGGGTGGCGGGGAGCACCTGGGTGCCTTAGTCAGTTTAGCATCTGACTTTGGCTTAGGTATGAGCTCACCGTTCCGGAGTTCCAACCCCATGTCGGGCTCTGTGCTGATAGCTCGGAGCCTGGATCCAACTTCAGATTCTGTGTCTCCCGCTCTCTCTGCCCCTCCCTCAATCACACTCTGTCTCTCTCAAAAATAAACAAACACTTTTTTAAAAGTTTAAAAGAGAAAGAAAGAAAATGCTCACTGGCTTTTGGAGAGGTGATGTGGGAGAAACTATCCTTGAAAATCAGGAAAGTATGTGTAGGGGGACGTTGTAGGGGCCATCAGTAGCTGTGATAAGGCCTGCTCTCTGAAAATCCCACTGCCCTCCTGGAAATGGTAAGGTGGGCAGCCTGTGGGGGCTGCCCACATTGCCACATCCGAGGACCCCTTTTAACGTCTAGTCCTTAGAGAGCCTTCCTGTGCCGGCGTGGAGTGGACCAGGCTGGGCTGCTGTGGCTCAGGGCCTGTGCCATCGCCCTGCAGACCTCCTCCCCTGTCTCTAAGCCTAGACAGTCATGAGTTCGAATCCCAGCTTTTCCACTTCCTGGCTCAGGGCTGTGGACACATTAACCTGACCTTCGGACCTCAGTTCCTTGTCTTAAAATGGGATTGACAGTATGTCGCAATAGTGCATTTAAAGTGCTTCATATTTGGCCTGACACTTGGCAAAGGCTCATTAAATGTTAGCTGGTATATAATTATTATTACTACTATCATTAGCTGGTTTATTTTATTATTACTACTACTACTACTACTATTTCCCCTTGATTCTCAACTCCATTGGCATATCTTATCTTTGTAGATATCATTACCTAATGTGAATACCTTTGCGAACTATATAACTGAGTCCATCGATTAAATAATTTATGCAAATGATAGAGAGGATAAGGCTGTATGGTGGTAATAATATTAGTAGAATTCATAATAGCTATTTATGGAGTGCTTATTTTGATTTTCTTTATTTTTTAATATTTATTTACTTTTGAGAGAGAGAGACAGAGGCATGAGTGGGGGAGGGGCAGAGAGAGAGGGAGACACAGAATCCGAAGCAGGCTCCAGGCTCCCAGGTGTCAGCACAGAATCTGACGCGGGGCTCGAACTCACAGACCGTGAGATCTTGACCTGAGCTGGAGCCGGACGCTTAACCGCTGAGCCGCCTGGGCGCCCCTGGAGTGCTTATTTTGAACCAGGTGTTGTTTAATGCCCTTGAAGTGAATCCCAATAGCCCCATGAAGGAAGCAATGATTGCATCCCCGTTTTACAGCTTAGGACGCTGAGGTCCAGGGAGGTAAAGCCACTTGCCCACGATTTCACAGCTGATGAGTGGCAGGGCTGATAGTCACAAGCAGGAAGCTGTGCTCCTGAGCCCATGTTCTTAACGCAGCCCTGTGCAGGAGACCCGATGGGCCCTTGCTGTATGGCTAGTTTCCACCGTGACCTTGGGCAGTCACCTTACTTCTTTGGGACTCGGTTTTTCCATCTGCAAAATGGTGAATTTTCACCCCATGGACTGTGTGTTTCGTGGCCTCCCTCTCTCCCTGCTGTCACTCCCCCTTGGGACTCCCATCTCATTCCTGTCTTGGGGTAAAAATCTGAGAGCCAGCAGAGCAGCTGGCTAGCCTAGTGTCCGAAGCTGGTGATAAACACGGTTTTCGGCGCCAGAGACCTGCAGCTGAAAGAGCCCCTGAGGTGGACCCTGTGCAGGCGGCCGCGGTGGCCAGACCGCCCGTGATGTAATGACCCATTAGGAACTTCCTCTTGGAAGCCTGGCTTCCTCTAGGAGCCAAAGGTGCTGGAGCTGAGGTGGGGGGTGGGGAGGGGCGAGTGGGAGCGAATAAGAGGAAACTCCTGTCAGCTGGGCCCTGCTTTTGGAAAGAGTTCAGCAGAGAGTCTCGTTCTAAGCTGTTGACCATTAACATGGCCCCGTGCACATTCCTTCTCTGCTTTTACTGCCAGAGCCCAGTGGATAAAGGACGGGTCTCCCCCCTCCCTTAACAAAGGAAAAAAAAAGAGCCTCTAATTAATGCCGCATCTCTGCAAAACCCGAAGCCATTTCTGCAGCTTAAAATGACAAAGGAAGGTTAAGTGGAAACTCCTTTCCCCCCCTTAAGTTTGATAACAAAAACTACTTATCTAATGGGCAAACAAGGCTTTTAAAGGGGTGTTAGGTTAACCAGATGCAGGGCCACGTAATTACTCCCAGGCCTGGGAGTTGCAGATGAAAAAGCTGCCGGTTGGACGGGAACTTGAAGCCACAGGCATGGCATGGGACAGAAGAAAGGAGCTTTCCAGGAGGGCAGGAGGCCCCAGTGTGGCCCGTGGAAAGGGGAATGGAAAAACCAGCCTCTGGGACTCTTCTCCGGCTCTGCCACCAACTTACTGGGTGACCCTGGGCACACTGAGTCACCTCTCTGAGCCTCTGAGTCTCGCTTCCTGGCTCTCAGTGGGGTCTGGGTCTGTTCCCCTTGCTTTGTGCTCATTGGAGGTGTGGCTGGGTCTGTCCTTTCCATCCAGCCCTGGGAGAGACAGCCAGGCTGCTGTGGTCCCAAGCGGGTGTGAGGCGGTAACAGCGGCTTTGAACATGGAGGAGAATGGGCGGCGCGGCCAAGCCCCTGGAGACCGGGAGGACTCAGCGCCCAGCCTGCAAATGATCTGAGCCTTCCCGTCTAGCTCTCTTTCGAGTCTAAGGGACCAGAGACTTGAATCTGGGCACATCTCTGGTTCCCTTCACAGGATGGCCAGGTCCAAGGCAGTTTGGCCAAAGGAAAGGGGGGATCACGAGGAAAACAAGCTGCACTGCGTGTGCTCGGGCTCTTGGAGCACGCAGCCCACGGGGGAGCACACAGGAACGCTCCTGCCCTGTGTTTTGACAGAATACTGCTGATTCGAAGAAGCTAAAGGCTTTTCTTGGGATTGCAGCTCTCGCCGCCTCCCCCAGGCTGCAGTCGGCCCCTCTGGTGCCCCAGCACCCCCACAAAATTACACGTTGGGCTCGCAGCACACTCACGGGGCAAAGAGGGAAGGAATGCCAACCATCGGAGGGGCTAGCTTCGGGGCAGGGGCGAGGGCCTGTGGCTGGCCTGTCTCCTCCTGCCCACCGCAGCCGTCCGCCACCCTCTGGTGGCAGGAATGTAGGCACCGCCAAGGCTGGGCTGTCCCTGCCCAGCCTGGAAACACAGGGGCTGTCCCCTGAGCCACCGCAGAGCCCTGCTGAGGCCACTCCGTGACAGCCACAGGGAGCTGGCCAAGCGGCACATTTCCACTCCCTGCCTTTTCTTTCAAGGCCTCATACCTACCACGAAATGCACAGCGCTTCAGGGTTCAGGCGATGAGTTCTGACAGTGAGGATACCCGAGTTCCCATTGGACCGATGGAGATATGAAACATTTCCGTCATCCCAGAACGTTCTCCCATGCCCTTTCCCTGCTCTGGAAGTAATCCCGGTTCTGATTTCTATCACTGGAGGTTCGTTTTGTCTACTCAAGAATGTGATATAAATAGAGACAAACAGCACATCTTCTGTGTCTGACTTCTCTTAGCTGTCTAAGCGAGACTCTTGGGGAGTCCAAGATCAAGGTGCTGGCAGTTTTGGAGTCTAGTGAGGGCCCAACACGTTCACAGATGACCGTATTCTTGCCGTGTCCTCAGAAGGGCAGAAGAGGTCAAAGAGCTCTCCTGGGTCTCTTTTGTACGAGCACTAATCCCATTCACGAGGGCTCTACCCCCATGACCTAATCACCCAGAGGCCCCGCCTTCAAACACCATCACACTGGGGGTCAAGATTTCAGTACATGAATTTTGGGGGTTCACAAAGATTCAGTCCCTGACATCCATTCTCCTGTTGATGGACGACTGACTGAGCTGTCTGCCAGCTTTGGATGACTGCAAGTAGAATTGCTGTGAACATTCACTACATCGCAGAAATCTCCAGCTCATTGTTCAGAGGGGAAGCCTGAGGCCTGGAGAAGGAAGATGAGCCGCCTGATGCAGGCCTGGAGACTGGACCCATGACGCGCCCCCCTCCAGCCTGGGGCCACTCTGCCAGGTCTGCCCCAGACATAGCGCCAGACCGTGCCTCTCCTCTCCTCCTCCCCCGAGAGCCCTCCCAGCCGGGACCCAGAGTCTGGCTGGGAACTAGGCCAGGCCCCGAGCAGGGGGTAGTGAGCAGGAGTTTCGGTCAGAGCGCGGTCATCTTTGATGTTGTTCACTCGGGTCTGACTCCCTGGTATTTATTTGCAATTAAGGAGCTGGTTCCTAATTAGGTTGATGGCGGGACCACAGCCTTGGAGCCACGAGGAGAAAAAGATCTTCTGCAAAAGACTGTCCCCTTGCACCCTGAGCGGCAGCCCTGCTGAGGACGAGAAGCGTGGCAGTGGAGTGGGGCCCCTGCGCTGTGGGCAGGGCGGAGGTTTGGGGGCGGGGGGGGGGGGCCCGGCTTCTTGCTGGCAGAGAGCACGTCAGCTTGTATGGGTCCCACTGTGTGAGACCTGCCTCCACGTGCGTGTGTGCGCGCGTGTGTGTGCGCGTGCGTGTGTGAGTGTGTGTGTGTGCGTGCGTGTGTGAGTGTGTGTGAGTGTGTGTGTGTGTGTGAGAACAGAGCCAGAGCAGCACTCATCTTTGTTCTAGACATTCAGTCATTCCTTGCTCCATTTGTCATTCCTATGCGTATGAGCACCTCTCTTTACCCTCATGTTCCAGGTTGGGAGCTAAACCTTTACACCAGTACAGTGTTCTACACTTTGTGAGGGGCACTGCCATCCACTGGCCTGTCGTACCTTCCCATGGTGATGACCCTGGGTTATGACCCCTGACGCCCCCTAGGGAGCCCTGGCCTTTGAAGGGTAACGGTCAGCTCTGGGGCCAATAAACAGACTTCTTTCTGCACCCAGTTGATCTGCTGCTGGAGTTCCCAGGAAAATCCAAAGAAGGACTGTATAGATGAGGCACTGCGTTATGAATATGTCCATTTTACAAGTGGGGAGACTCAGGCTTGGGGACACAGCGGCTTGTCCTCTGTCTCACTCTGAAACCCTTTGGCTCATGTGGCAAGCATTAAGTTAGAATTCTGGAGTCTACAGTTTTGGGTCCCAGTTCTGCTGTCTGCCGCTGTGTGCGTGGGTGAGTCACCCTGTCCCCCGAAGGTGCCATCTCTGGGGAACAAGGACATTCGGTTCAATTAGTGGTTCCCACAGGCCAGTCTTAGGACTACATTTTCATTGGTCCATAATGAAAGAAATAAGAAAATTTCTTATACTCTAATTGTATTAACTTTTACATTTCTGATTTAGGTCCTATCTATTAGTATCAAATTATACTTTCTTTTGTGCTACTGATAGTAAACAGTCTTGGGGTTTTTATTTTTTTAATTTTTTTAAGTTTATTTGAGGAAGGCAGAGACTGCATGAGTGGGAGAGGGGCAGAGAGAAAGGGAGAGAGAGAATACCCAAGCAGGCACCACACTGCCAGCACAGAGCCTGATGTGGGGCTCAAACTCACAGAACTGTGAGATCATGACCTGAGCTAAAACCAAGAGTTGGA
Source organism: Suricata suricatta (assembly GCF_006229205.1). Lineage (NCBI taxonomy): Eukaryota > Metazoa > Chordata > Mammalia > Carnivora > Herpestidae > Suricata > Suricata suricatta. Next base: position 104,022,144 of record NC_043708.1, read on the forward strand.
CATGTTTGACCCACCCAGGCGCCCCCGTCTTGGGGTTTTGAGTAAGTCCGAACTTGACAAAATAAAACGGTAGGAATCTCGTCCATTCACAGTCCCTCTGTTAAGCAGTGTGAAAGTCAAGACCAGCCAGGGGCACTGACCAACAGCACAGATACCTGCTCAGGCACAGGGAGTGGCTGCATTGAAGGCTGTAGGTACATGCGAAGGGGAGATCAGAGAGGGCTTCTTGGTGGCAGCAGTCCATCTCCTGTAATTTGGAAAACTTGGCCAGGAGCCCAGGTGTGATGAAGTGTTAACTCAGTCTGCACAACCAGAGAGGCTGCAGGAGGTGAGGCCCCGCCCAGGCAGTGTCCGTGAGCCGAAGGCCGGGGCAGGCGAGGGCCTAGGGCAGCTCTGTGGGGTTCACCCCTCAAGCACAGGATCCCATCCGCGTGAAGAGTGCTGGAGCAAGGCTGGGTATTGATGAGGTGGGGGTACATGATGAGGGGCATATGGCTTGGCTGGGGTGGGAGGAGCTGAGAAGAGGGGGGTAGGAAATGCCTCTCCCCCAGTTCCATTACTGTTAACCTCCCCCCTACACACACAACACACACACTCTCTCTCTCTCTCTCTCTCTCTCTCTCTCTTTCTGCCTGCCAAACTGCTCCTTCGCCTTTTACAATGGAGTGTCTACACCCTGGGGCAGAGCCGCCACTTTACAACTGGGTGGCCTCTGAGCCTTATCTGTAAAGGCGGGGAGAGCAGTAACCCTCACTCAGTGAGGTCTTTCGTTCGTGGGCCGGAGAGTGACTCACCCGCTGAGCACCTCTAGGACCCGGACCATGAGAGCAGTCTGGTTACAAACAGGGAAACCAAGAGGAGGGAAGGGACTTACCCCGTGCCTGGGTTTCAGCCCTGAGTGTGGCCTGGCACTGATGCTGGCTCTGTGTACTCGTGTGTACTCTCGACCAGTTAATGGCACCCCTCTGGTGCCTCAGTTTCCTCACCTGTGAAATGGGGTGGTGCCAGGAGCGAGCCAAGGCTCACTGTTGTGAAGAGGGTGCCTAGCTCATGAAAGGCATCCGGTGATGTGTGTTCCCATCCTGTCACCCAACACTCCCCAGGCACAGAGCCTTTGCTCCCCTCCTCTGTGTTGAGGGCGCTCCTGTTGGTTGTGAGAAGGCTGGTGCTGGGGTTTCGTGGCCAGGCTGGGACAGCACTGCTTTCCTGGCTCTTGGGAACTCCCCAGACCTGTGCCGCATGGATGGAGACGGTCTGTGGCTTGGAGTGTTCCTGACTGTCCACCTGCTGGGACTGGCTTGCTGCCTGCCCTGTGCCACCACGGGCTAGAGCTGGGTCTCTACCTGCTGGCCAAGAGTAAATCAGCTGAGGGCAAGGAACAGGGTCTCTTCTGCCCTCACCCCACCTCCCATTGGCCAGAACCAGGAAGGGCCTGGATGGAGACTGTGAGGCAAATTAATACATTCTCAGGGAGTGGCCTGGGGACTGACGTCTCAGACCTAACCCCAGGCAGAGGGTGAGGAGCACACCCTTGGAGGCTCTGCCCAGCCCAAGGCCTCAGCAGAGTTGGCAGCCTACAGGAGGCCCCTTGAGTAGCCAGCTTCCTGCTAGGTGGCTAGGCGGGCCTCCCACCTAAGAGGATGTGATGGGGCCCCTGTCACCCTGCCACTCTGGGACTCCTAGGCAGGGTTGAGCTGAAGGCAGACAGAGCTAACCCCACCCAGGCTCCTGAATGAAGTTGGTAGCAGTGTTTTCTTCTTCAGGTTTGGTTGGACTTTGGTCAGTTCCTCTTGGAGAAGCCGTGTCATAAAGCGCCTTGCTTTCCCGTCACATTCTCAGGAGAACTTTCTCTCCTGTGTGCATAAGCCCCATCCAAGGGCTCTGTGGGAACATGTCATGTCATGGGGCAGTCATGGATGCCCACCTGCTTCTTAGACCTCTGAGCTCAAAGGAAAGACCAGATGTCAGAAGACTTCAGAATCCGAGAAGCTGGCTGTACACAAGAGCAGTAAAGAGGGGGCTGCCCTTCAAGACCGGCCCTGGCCTCTGGGTGCTCTTAGGTCTGGTGTCAGAAAATTGCTCATCCAGACCTGCAGAAATGCCTCAAGCTGCAGGGGAAAGGGATTCCAGTCATGCAGGACACCCCTTCGCTGTCCATGGGGAAACTGAGGCCCAGAGAGGAGCAGCACACACCTTGGAGAGCTGGCAAGCTCTGAGGTGACTTTCTTTAATAGTTAGAGACCCTCAGCTTCTCTTTCTCACGGAAGGGGCTGCAGTTTTTGTGAAAATCTGTACTTCCCAGAGAGCCACCTTGTGGGGTGGGGAGTAGGGGTGACCAGGAGACGAGGTATCATGCTCAAGGCTGGGAACATTCTGGAGGTTGGAAGGGATTCTGGGGGCCCACTCCTCTACTCTATCATGCCTTCCTATGCCCAAGTCCGCTTCCAGTGGTGAAATGTCCCCTGACAGCTTAACCCTGCTCTGTTCAGGTTGAGGCTTAGACTGGCCAGGTCCAGATCCTGGCTGTGCCACTCACTAGCTCTGTGGCTTCGGGGAAGGCAGCTGGTGTCTCGGATCCTCATCTGTAAAATGAGGAGAAGGTGGCCTCGTCACGGAGTGATTAGGACCCAGTGAGGTCAGACATAGAGTCAGAAGTGCAGCACCTGGAACATTGTAGGTGCTCTGTGTTCAGCCCTTCCTTTGAGGGTGAGAGGGTTGTCCCTTTCCTGCTAGCTCAAGCTTGGGAAATTCTACAGGGCCGGAGCAGGGTGTGGTTCATGCTTGTGTGCCCTTAGCACCGAGCACACAGTGGGTGCCTTGCCTTCTGCATAGCCTCATAGCTTCCCCCCGCCCCCCGGCGCCTATAGGGGGCTGTTCTGCTGAGAGTGGCATTCTTTGATGACAAACTGGCAAGCGGTCGGTGGCCGCGTGTCTGTGGAATGCTGCGGCCTCCACCAACGCCTCCTCCCCTGTACAGGCAGCAGTGCCGCCTCCCCCACCCCCCACTAACACCCCCCTGCCCTGTGCTTGCCCCGCAGACGCCAGCATGTCTCCGGATGCCACCAAGCCCAGCCACTGGTGTAGCGTGGCCTACTGGGAGCACCGGACGCGCGTGGGCCGCCTCTACGCGGTGCACGACCAGGCCGTGAGCATCTTCTACGACCTACCTCAGGGCAGCGGCTTCTGCCTGGGCCAGCTCAACCTGGAGCAGCGCAGCGAGTCGGTGCGGCGCACGCGCAGCAAGATCGGCTTCGGCATCCTGCTCAGCAAGGAGCCCGACGGCGTGTGGGCCTACAACCGCGGCGAGCACCCCATCTTCGTCAACTCCCCCACGCTCGACGCGCCCGGCGGCCGCGCCCTCGTGGTGCGCAAGGTGCCGCCCGGCTACTCCATCAAGGTGTTCGACTTCGAGCGCTCGGGCCTGCTGCAGCAGGGCCCCGAGCCCGACGCCGCCGACGGCCCCTACGACCCCAACAGCGTCCGCATCAGCTTCGCCAAGGGCTGGGGGCCCTGCTACTCGCGGCAGTTCATCACCTCCTGCCCCTGCTGGCTGGAGGTGCTCCTCAACAACCACAGATAGCGGCGGTCACCGCCCCGCCGCCCAGACACCGCCCCCCTCCCGACCACCACCACGGACGAGCCCTCCTCCCCCAAATATCATCTACCTAGATTTAATATAAAGTTTTATATATTATATGGAAATATATATTATACTTGTAATTATGGAGTCATTTTTACAATGTAATTATTTATGTATGGTGCAATGTGTGTATATGGACAAAACAAAGACGCACTTTGGCTTCTAATTCTTTTCAATACAAATATATTTTCTTTCTTTCCTCCTCCTTCCTCCTCTTTATTATTTTATTTTATTTCCTTTAAGAAAATGATACAGCAGAGCTAGGTGGAGAAGCCTGGGTTTGGTGTATGGTTGTTGAAATATTAATGCCCAGACAAAAAGCTAATACCAGTCACTCGTTGATAATAAAGTATTCGCATTATAGCTTTTTTTTTTTTCATGTCTTCTTTCTAACAAAGAGGGCGTTGGTGGGTTTTTGGCCCACCCAGCGCACTGAAACTTGATTTCAGTCTCTTCCCAGGTAAAGAGTAGAGGGGCTAAATTGATAAGGGAGGAAGGGCATATGTGTACTGTTAAGGCCAGAGAAGTTTCTGTTCCATTCTGCCCATGGCTGCAGTGTGTCCACAGGATGGGGGTATGGGAGTGTGGGAGCGAAGGAGGGTCTGTGGCCATCCATCCTGGATAAACTCTCCCAGTCTGATGGAGGAGGCTCAGGTCCATGCCTCCCATCTCTGAACTGTGCGCTGATTCTGACCACTGTGGGGGAAATGGTCTGGCAAGAAAGACAGCGGGCCTCCCACCACCTTTGGAACCCAGCTGAGCCCCAGGCTGAAGCTCCTTTAAGGACGTAGAGGTGCTATGCTCCCACCCCTCACCAAAGAGCTCAGAGCCAGGCCGTCTGGGGTTGGATTCATGATCTATGCAAAGGCAGGTTGTTTCTGCTCTGTGAAAGGGAAGAGTTGAGATTCAGGATGGACAAACGACTCGCTCATAACAGATCAGGGTTAGAAGTCACATTGAGTTGTAGGACCAGAGCCATATTAAATCAGTTTTCTCTCTTGAGAAAACTCAAAAAAGAAGGCTTCCTTGGCCAGATGACTAAGGGGAATGTTACACTGTGTATCTTCTTTCTTGGAGATTTACATCAGCCTATTAAATGCTCTGAGAAATCATGTGTATTATCTATTGCTGCGTAATAAATTATCCTGAAATGTAGCAGCTTGAAACTAACATTTCTTATCTCTCACAGTTTCTGTGTTTCAGGAATGTAGGAGCAACTCGGCTGGGTGGTTCTGGTTCAGGGTCTCGTGAGGTTGTGCTCCAGCTCTGGGCCAGGGCGCCAGTCATCTGAGGCTTGTCTGGAATGGGACGACCCACTTCCAAGCTCACTCACGTGGCTGTTGGCTGGAGGCCTCAGTTCCTCGCCCCACAGGCCTCTCCACTGGGCTACTCATGACGTGGCTTCCCACACAGCAAAGGATCCCCATGAGGGAGACCGCGAGCCAAGCTGTCATCCTTTAGCACCTTATCTCGGAAGTGACCTGCAGTCGCTTCGCCATATTCTGCGGATCACGTGAACCATTCTTGCTAACGATGAGGGAAGGACTGCACGAGAATCTGGATGCCCGGAGGTGAAGATCGTGACCACCATAACCTCTAAGAAACAGACCATTTTACTTTGTTCCCCAAAGTTATTTACTGATGGACTCTTTCCCCACCTCTGCTAATCCTGTCTCTGTAGCAGGCCATACTGGCACCTCGGGCATTGTCAGCTGCTAGACACCCAGGGCACCCCACCCTGAATCCCGGCCCTGAAGATGCCCATCGGGGATACCTGTCTTACTGGGGCATTGGTCTGGGGTCGGTGTGGGGGGCACTTCCGGTTCAGGAAGTTAGCAGAGTGCAAGAGGGAATAAGTGATTTCTGTGGGCATCTTATGGCTCTGGTCCTCACAGGCAAGCCACAGGCTCGGGGTAGCACAGGGGACAGGAGCAAAGGGGTGACACCGTGGGAGTGGCAGAAACCACGAGGCATCCATTGCATGGGACACCTAGGAGGCAGGAGAGGGTAGTCGTCAGACCCTCATGCTCTGGACCCAGGGTGCCTGAGTTCAAATTCTGCGTCTGCCATTACAGGTTACTCCAGAGACTTCTCAATATGCCTTGGTATCACCATAAGATGATACGAGTTGAGGATAAAAACTGTTCCAGCCTGAGAAGTAGGTTTGAATTGGGAGAAATAAGCACATCACCCAGTTCCTGGTCCATCATCAGTGCGTACCAGCTGTTGGTAATATGGGGCCGGGACTGGCAAGGGAGGCTGGGGCCCTCATGTCCGGGGTGACATTTGGGTGGGGGGGCAAGGGGCTGGTTTCTGAGTGGGCCGGGTGGGGGGGAGGGAGTCAATATGAGCCTTTAGGAAGCTGTTTGTAGGGGCTTCCCAGCAGGAGGAGTGAGCAGGCTGCAGGCAGGAACGAGTGGGCTGAGCCCTGTACCCACCCTGGTGTCACAGCGCCTCGTGCTCACCAATTCCAGTGTCTCGGGAGGGGCTCTTTGCTCTCAGAGGAAGCAGCCAGTCACCCCGCAGTGCCTGGGTGTGGAAGTAATGACCGCAATCTCCCTTCGCCAGGGAGCAGGAGGGACAGGGATCGACACTCCCATTTCATAGATGGGGAAACTGAGGCCCAGAGCAGGGAGGTGTTTCCCTCAGTCCTATAACTGTGGGTGTTTGGATATGACCTGGGTTGCCTCCTTCCCACCACAGGGCCTATTCTGCGCAGACCAGCAGGTGACATCCTTTTGCCATCTTCCAGATTCTCAGGGTCCCCACTGAGGCAGGTGACATCAATTCTGGAGTTAAGCCGCTCCGGCCAAGCCTTCTGGTCCCCCTGCCAGCCCAGGTCCTTTCTCTCCATGCCGCTACTCTCAGGCCTGCACCTCCTGGCGGCCAGCTGCCCCTGCCACCCTGTGCTGTCCAGGCCTTGGTCATCGTCTTGAGCACGGCACCGAGCTGAGCTGTTCCATGTGAGGCTAGGGCTCCTGGGTTTTCTTCTTTTCAAGTCAGTAACT
>NC_043708.1:104028891-104043669 GCF_006229205.1 Suricata suricatta
GGGGGGGGGGGGGCTCCTCCTGGGTGCTGGTTGTGATGGGCTTTGTGGGGCCAGGCCTGTCCCTCAGGAATAGTTGGCCAGCATGAGGGGCCGAGTTCTAGGGCCTGGGGGCATCAGCCCTACAGCTGTCTTGCTCATGGGCCTGCCCCCCCACCCCCATCCTGAGGTCCTTGGGTGGCCTCGAGTGTCAGGGAGAGACCCTGCAGCTGCCTTTCTTCATGGGGGTCTGAAACTCCAGCTTTAGCCCCTCAGTTTACAGGTGGGGAAACTGAGTCCCAGACAAGAGACTGACTGGCCGAGGTCACGAAGTGGCTGTGGGACCTGCCACCCTCCCCTCCTCTCCCAGTCATGTTACTCGGTACTTGCAATAACTCTGTGGTTTCCCCCAGACCACCCAGGGATCCAGTGACTCAGGCTCCAAAGGAGACACTTTCTAAACAAGGCGGGGTCTCGGGAGAGTGTGGTGGGAGCCTGGTCCCTGCAGGCTCTGGGAATCGAGGTGGGTGGGGCTCACTGCCTCCAAACCCAAGCTCCGGCTTTTGGAGGAGGGTGGGTCCCTCCACTGCCCCCTCTCTCCGTTCCACAGCCCGCCCCCATCTCCAGTCCCACCCCTGCCTCAGTGTCTAGGAGTGTCTGGGGGTGGAGGGGTTGATCTAGGAGTGAGAGAAGTAGAGCGGGCAGAGAGCAGGGCGGGCCTGGAGATCTTGTTTCTTGCTTCAGGTGACAAAACCCAAGGCCCAGAGAAGGGTGTGTGTAGACTGAGGTCACACAGCACATTCAGGGCAGAGCTGAGCCTAAACCTCAGGTCTCAGGATTCCTGGTGTAGCTGCTTCCTGAGTTCCAGCAGATTCCATCAATGCTCCAGAGGGCACGCACACACCTCGGCTCCCCTTCGAGAACTCAGTCCTTGTAACCCTGTTGTGGAAGTTTCCATTCCCTGTCCCCCACCCCCATGGTTCACGGGGCTCAGTGGCTATAACTGCCTTGTTCTAATCCTGACTCTGCTGCTTACCAGTTATGTGCTCTGAGGCAAGTTACTTAACTTCTCTGTGCCTCAGTTTCCCCATCTGAATACTAATGAGTATTCACCTCCTAGAGTTGTTGGGAGCATACAGGAATGAGTACATGTTGGGCACTCGGAACTGTGAGTGTTAAGCTCTCGGCAGGTCCTCACAAACTATCCTCGCTAGTATCGTTTGGGGCCTGGAAGGTAGCTCAGGTTGGTAAGAGAAGCTTTGGCTGGGGGCTGAGCAAGCGTTAAAGAACTCAAGGAACCTGTTGTTGGCGTTGGGCAGTCAGTCACCTGTCCTGTGTGAACCTCAGTTTCTTTAGTGAGAAAGGAAATCCATGATCTACTTCCTCCAACCTACTCTACCCAGAGTGAGGTTGTGCACCCAGACCTGGCAGTGCCCTTCCTCTGTAGGACAGTGTCCCCGCCCCCCACCCCCATGACTCCCTGTACCCTCAGGCTAGAGAATTTTCTCTTAGAGTGGCATGGGAGGCCTCCACAGAATCTGCCCCCTCCCCATCTCTACCTGGCCAAACCCCTTCAAACAGCATCCAGACCTTTCTCCTGGGCCTTCACCCAAACTGTCTCCTCCTCCTGACCATGACCCAGTCTGCCCAGTTCAAGCTCTGGCCACATGGCTGCCCCTTTTCTCTTACCCAGGAGTCTCCTGGAAGCCAGAGATGTCTCCTTTCCCATGTGTCCCCATGGCCCTGAGTCAGCCCAATGCCAGGCACAGAGGACGGATTCCCTGGATGTTTGTGGAATAAACGGCTCACAGAGGTAATGATCGTGGGCGTGTTTTATAAACTCTAAAGGGCCAAGCGGGCATCCAGAGGGGTGTGTGTTTATTTTTCTCATGTGTCTCCATGACAACTCTGGCTGGCGGCTTCTTACAGGCCCTTGAGAACCCTCACCCCCTCCCTTATCCTCAGCCCCAGGTTCTGAGGGCTAATGTCCTGTAGCCTGATTCTACCCTCTCAGGGGTGTGGTGGATGAATTCCTGGTTTGGGGGTATCCCTTCGATGGCTTAGCATATAGACTCCGAGAACATCCAAGCTGGAAAGGCCCTTCAAGTACCTTTAGTTCCATCACTAACACAGAACTGAGGCCCAGAGAGGTGCAGGGCGATAATCAGGGTCACAGAGCAAGACAGTGGCCAGTTGGGGGCCAAACCCAAGACTTCGAGCTCCTTCCAGAGCTGGCCCCTCTGTGATGCTGCAAAGGTTTCTGTGAAGCCAACATTGGCCTGAGCAAAGCAGTTGAGAGGCAAGCACGGTAGAGGTACAGATCATTTTGTTTATTTGGTTTTTTGTTTTTTAATTTTTTTAATGTTTACTTATTTTTGAGAGAGAAAGAGAGCAGAGGAGGGGCAGAGAGAGAGGGAGACAGAATCCGAAGCAGGCTCCAGGCTCTGAGCTGTCAGCACAGAGCCCGACATGGGGCCCGAAACCCATGAACTGTGAGATCATGACCTCAGCCGAAGTCAGATGCTTAACAGACTGAGATACCCAGGCGCCCCTGGTTTTGTTTGTTTATAATTGTGGTAAACTATATATAGCATAAAACTGACTAGTTTAACCATTGACTAGTATACGGTACACTGGCATTAAGTACATTTGCATTATTGTACAACTATCACCACCATCCACTTCTAGAATATTTTCATCTTTCCTGTGCTCTTTTTTTTATTCTATCACAGTAAAGTAAGCATAACATAAAATTTACCATTTTAATCATTTTTTAAGTGTACGGTGCTGTAGCATTGAGTATATTCCCATTGATGTGTTTCCTACGCTTTTTAATAAAAGGCAAATGAAGACAAAGTTGTAAAATTCTCCACCCTGGGAGTTTGAGGCTTTTGCTGACTTGTGGCAGCCAGGTAGCCTAGAGGAAGCCGTGTGTCACCGTGGCCCAGTCCAGGGGTTCTGCTGAAGGCGCTGTGTAGTCTAGGCTGACCATCACCAGGGATGTTGACTAGAATCACCTCGTAGCCTCTCTGTTTTCAGAGCAGCTCATGGTGAAGTTAGTGGACTGTAGATAAAATGCCTCGAATTTCTGAATGTGAGACCAGGAGCCCATGGGCTAAGCAGAGGAAATAGATTAAAAAAATTTTTTTTAATATTTATTTATTTTTGAGAGAGACAACATGAGTGGGGGAGGGGCAGAGAGTGAGGGAGACACAGAATCCAAAGCAGGCTTCAGGCTCTGAGCTGTCAGAACAGAGACCACCATGGGGCTTGAACTCACGGACTGTGAGATCATGACCTGAGGTGAAGTCAGACACTTAACTGACGGAGCCACCCAGGCGCGCCAATAGATGGTTTCAATGTGACCTCCCTGGACTGAAGGAGACCTGGCTGAGTGACACGGTGAGGGGCCTCTCTCTCTTTGGGCCTCCATTTCCCTTCGAAAACAAAAGGTCTAAACCAGATGGCTTGATGATGCTTCTAGAGAGCTCCTGCTTCTCAGCCCCCAAATCTTATATCCCAAGAGAGGCAGTTGAGGCGGACTTTCAGATGGGACCTGCTGAAAAGAGCTGGTGTGGTCGCTGGTAACAGGACACTTACTTTGTTTAGTAATAGTGATAATAATTTCATTATTTACTGAGGGATGTGCTGTGTACTATGCATTTTGTATCATCTCTTCTAATCCTTATCCTTGTATGATAGATGAGGCTCAGAGAAGTTAAGTAAGTTACTCAAGATCACACAGCTAGTAAGAATCAGACCTAGGATTCCCACCTTGATCGCTCTGGTTGCAGAGCTGGTGTTCATACCCCTGGCCCTGCTGGTGGCAGAACTTTTGAACTTGACTTTCCACAGCTGCTGAGCATACAGACTTTGAAGGCAGCTCTTGGGCTCTGGGCCCAGCGCTGCCTCTAGCTGAGTGACCTTGGGCAAGTTACTCACAGTCTCTGAGCCTGTTTCTTCATTTGTTAGAATGGACCTAAGAATAGTACCCACCTTACAGGGTGGTTAGGGTAGATTAAAAATGAGTTTCTGTTTGGGAAGCAATTAGACCAGGGCCCGCTTGTAGTGAGTAACATTTAGCATTTGTTGAATTTTTAAAATATGTTTGTCGCCAACTTTCTTTTTTGGTCAGTTTTGTATGAACCGGCAAATCGGAAATGTTTATTTTTCATAGTTTCGCTTTCTAGTTCTCATCATGGAGCAATGAACAAAATGCAGCTTCAGGAATGCGCAGAAACACGCGCACGCACAGCACTGTGTACGTGCACAGCCCAATGTGCACTTTCCTTATTGTTCTAACAAAAACACGTCTGTGCGTGACCTGCTGTAGGGGAGAGAAACAAGTCTCTTCCATAGGTCAGTCATTGTGGGCCAAGTTCCTTAAATTGTCTCAAATGGGTAGCGTTTTGGTGTTTTCTAAGTACGTGTATAGGAAGTGGACCCTTTGGAAATGGTGACCCCACCTCACTCCTTGTTTCCTTTCCTCCTCTACCCGTGGAGCAGGGACCATTCCATTCCTGGCCCTAACGGCAGCTATTTTGAGTCGTTAAAAGTCCTCTGCCTCGTGCTGCGCTGAACATAATGCCAGTGTACATCAAAAACCACATCAGATCCCCAGAAAGCTGAGCGACTCTGGGTCTGCCTTGGTGACAGGCCTTGGCTGGCTCCTGGGCGCGCCTCACTCTGGGGCTCCAAGGGGCTGAAGTCCGACCCCTGGGGCCACTTGGCCGCCTCTGGGCCCAGAGTCGGGATCCCTGCCATGCCCTAGTCATGCTGAAGAGTGCCCCTGCCATGGCTTGCAGGGAAGAAGAACCAGCTTGAGCCACACACAGGGTTTAAGTTGAGGACTTGTCAGTTCACATATTTGGAATCCCATTCTGTCTGAGTCCGGGCCTGGAGAGTCCCAGGGGTGCTCCGCCAGGGGACGGCTGTGGCTTGCTTGGCTCCTGTCCAAGCAGGCAGTGTCAGCAGACATCTTCTGACAGTTTCTAAGCCTTGGGGATGGGCCCTCAAGTGACCAGAAGAAGCCACAGGCCTTTGAAGTAAGGCTGCTCTTGAATTTGCCAAGTTGGGGAAGGAGGAGATTTTGGGATCCGAGCTCTGCAGAGCCACTGAAGACCATCGTTAAACACAGACGTTTCACCCCCTTCTTCGTCAAGCCTTCTGCCGGAGCTGCTGCTGTTGAGGCTGGAGGGCCAGCTTTGGAGAGATGCGAAAGCCTCTGGACAAAGGTCTGAATCCCACTTCCACCGTCCTCCAGCCTCTGTGAACTTGGCATTTCACGTGCTTCCTCTGGGCTTTGGTTTTCTTATACGTGAAATGCATATGAAATCATCTATCATGTAGGGACCCAAGGAGGAAGCGTGTAGTGTGGTGAGACAATTTTCCACGGGACTCTCCAAAAATCCCAGCAAAAATGCAAAGGCGCTGACTGCCTTTGTTCTCGCTCTTCAAGGACGTGTCCTAGGCAACAGCCTTAGAAGATGCCCCTTTGTACAAAGGGCAGGTATGTTGACTGCCACTTAATAAAAGTTTGGGGTTCCCAGAGCTCAGGGTTCCTCCCCGTAAAGCCCCCCATGAGCGAGCAAGTGTAACCCTCTCTCTTTGCACAAGGAAACCAGGGCAAGCATGATGCTCATGCTATTAGCTGTGCTGTGAGCAATAGAAACCCGTAGTCTCTGACTCAGGAATCCTGGGTAGTGGAAATGGGCACTTGTTAGGTCGCAAGTAGGGTAAAATCTTAGCTTCACACTGTTCTTGACCGTGACGAGTGTGGGGTGCTGGAAGAGGAAAGATGGGGGCCTCGCGAGATGCTTCCTGGGTCTTTGAGAGAAGTGCATGAAAATCAGGAGCAAAGATGTTCACCAAATTGTATGGCCAATTGGGCAATAAATGACTCTCTATTTTACTACCTTTTGGTGAGGAGGAATTGGGGAGGCGCTTGCAGGCAGAGCCCTGGGAAGAGGTGTAGAGAGTGGCCCAAACCGTGCCCTGGTTGTGGCTGACTCTCCTCTGGCTGGTGGGACCTCCTTACGAGTCAGTGGCCCGTCTTACTTCCTCCCCGTGGACACAGCCAGCGCGAGGACTGCCCGGGAGTGGGGAGCTGAGTGGGGTGGGGGCGGGGGAACGGAGTTACGGTCTTTCAGTTAGCAGTTGCCGATGGGCACTCACACTGGACCCAGGGGACAAGTTGACGACCTCTGTGGGCAGAAACCACAGGGATTCTTTGAACTTTGGCTGGCTCACGTGGAGACAAGAGGGTGGGCACTGGCTAAGGGAATATGATGACCCTGCCCCTCTTGCGGTCCATCGTGCCTGAAGCAGATCCATTCAGAGACAACAACCGAAGGTCAGCAGGTGGGTCCTGCTGCCATAAGGGGATCTTGACCTTGGAGAAACGGTCCCAAGACAAAACTCAGAGGAAACCAAATGTGAAGAATTGACAAACCCTAGGCTGGGTTTGTTCAGATGGTGTCCGCTGACTGTCACCTGCCAGCTTTGCAAGAACAAAAAGGGGCACTGTCCCTCTGCCCAGTGGGCGGAAGTCAAGACTGTTCTCACAGTGCACATGCCCCTCGATGAAGCTTGGAGTATTTTTACTGTCATTTGAGTGTAGCCAGTGACCTGGCTGTTCCATCTACCACTTGGTAAATGACACCCCTCTGTAGGGTCACACACTCTGGGAACAAGTTGAAGCAGCTGGTGGAACCTTCGATGCCCACAGTGAGGGTGTGTTCTCTGCTGACACTGACTGCGTGCCTGTCCTGTCCAGACTGCCCCCCACTGCTGCCTGGCCAGTCACCCTACCACATGTGGCCAGACTCCTACCCTCCAAGACCTGTACAAGTAAGGGGCTCTGTATTAAGGAATTCTATGTTTCTTTCATTTTTTTTAATTTAAAAAAATATTTTATTATTTATTTTAGGGAGAGAGACAAAGTCCAAGCATGAGTGGGTCAGAGAGAGAGAGAGAGAGAGAGAGAGGGAGATACAGAATCCAAAGCAGGCTCTAGGCTCCAAACTGTCAGCACAAGAGCCCAACATGGGGCTCGAACTCACAAACCATGAGATCATGACCTGAGGCGAAGTCAGACGCCTAACAGACTGAGTCACCCAGGTGACCCGGGACTCTGTGTTTCTACGCTGCACATCAGGCTTGGACCTCTCACCAAAAGTGGACCTGGCTAGGGGTGCCTGGATGGCTCAGCCAGTTAATAAAACATTAAAAAAATATTTAAAAAAATTATTTAAGTTGGTCACGGTTCCCTGCCTTGAACCTTTGACCCCATCTTGTGGCTGTGGGCTGGCCTGCCCTTGGTGTTGACACTTTTGCAGGTTAGGGAGGTGATGGTCCAGTCCGATGGGCCAGCTAGTTCCAGCCATGACACTGTGGCCCTTGAAACGAGTTGTGTCGTGTTTTCAGCTTTCTGGGCCCTTTGCAGGGTGACGGTGGTGTGCCTTTTACCCCAGAAGGCACTCTTCAAAGTGCTGATAGACGTGGGGCTCAATGTCCTTCCCTGCTCCCTGTCTTTCACAGCGACGGCCTTGGCAAGTCAAAGTTCCCACCCAACTCAAGTTCCCTCACCTCCTCTTGGTCCAAACTTCTGATTAAAGCAGTTTGGTCGTTGATTGTGGCCGTCCCCTGAAAGGGACCATCTACTCAGCTGCCTCCCAGGGAATGAGAAGGATGGGGAGTTACAGAGAAACCTATTCTGAGAATTTGCCCTTCGATCCGAGCCGTTCTCCGGCATGCTGCTGCTTACGTTCCCCGAGCAGCCAGCTTGGTTAACGCAACCTGCTTTTGGTCGTCTGGTCAGAAGGGGATCCAAACTGAATTCTGGCTAAATTATCAAAACACCCTGTCACTCTGGGTCCTTCTGGGAGAAAGGTCTGGGCGCAAATAGGGATGGCTGGGAAAAGGGGAAGGGGAAGCCCTGGAATAGAGCTCACTGGCCGTGGAGGAAGACAACAGGCTAGCACCTGGGAAGGGAGCGTCTTAGACGTCAGGACCTTGCTCACAGCAGACGGGGCCCTGTGCAGGCCCCCCGCCCCCACCCCGCACCAGTGAGCTCAGTTCACGGACTGTTGTGTTAGCCAGACCCCGCCTGGCAGCTCTGACCGTGATTTGATAGACATTTTTCTTAACCTTCCTCCCAAACCGAGAAGTTATGAGAAACAGCGTAAGGTAGCCCCACTCCAGCTCCTCCAGGGGTCCGCCCCAGCCCGCCCCTGTCACTCCAGCTTCCCGGGGGGCCGAGGAGTGCCACCTGGCACCTGGTGTTAGCAAACAGGACACATCACCCTGACTAGCCTTGGGAGGCAGCCTCTCTAAAATCAAGGCAATTTGTTCCACAGCAGTAAGTAGCAAATACACCACCACTTCTGTGTCACGCTCACCGAAATGCTTCATGAGGGATGATGCCTGCCTTGCAGATGAGAAGCAAAAGCTCAGAGAAGTCAAGCCATTGCCTAAGGTCACCCAGCCAAGTGGTGGTGGTGACCAGGTTTGCGTGATTCTTGCTCCTGTGCTTTCCAAGTTCCACCTCACTAGCGGTCCCTCATCTGGGGTGCTGGGATTTTTTTTCCTATGCCTCACAGACCTGGTCCATAGAATTTCATGCCTCTCAGCCTGTGTCCTGACTCTGGACACCTTGGTTGGGAGGTTTAGCAAGCTGGGGGAGCATGGAGCAGGCAGTGGGCTTGCTACTACTGCCTCTCCATATGGGGGGGTGCTGGTCTCAGTGTCTTTTTCTGTGAAATGGGTCTAAGATCTGCTTCAGCAGACGGATTGTGAAGAATTAATAAACTCCAAAGCAGGGCTCTGGAAAGTATTGATGTGGATATTGATGTGGTCTGAGACATGGCCCAGGAGGAGGGAATAAAGGACTTCATAGAAGGCTTGGGGTAGAAAGAAAGCAGAAGAGGCCCCTCAGACATAGGTCCTGGGCTGGGGTTCCCTTTATGAGCTGTTGCTTGTCATCTCTGATGTCACCTGCCTTCCTGTGCCCCAAGTCCTGGACATTCCTCTGGGGTAAACAGTGCGTTTTCTTCTTTTTTTTTTTTTTAAATGTTTTATTTATTTTTGAGAAAGAGAGAAACAGCACAAGCAGGGGAGGGTCAGAGAGAGAGGGAGACAGAATCCAAAAACAGGCTCCAGGCTCTGAGCTGTCAGCACAGAGCCTGACGCCGGGCTTATACCCACGAACCGTGAGATCATGACCTGAGCTGAAGTCGGACGCTTAACCGACTGAGCCACCCAGGCGCCCCGACGGTGCCTTTTCTAAACTCTCCCGTGAAAGCACTCATCCCCTTTAGAGCAGTGGTATCACACTTACATGGCCTGAGCCCCTCGCATGTGTGGGCAGTTTACGTACGTTATCTAATGGAATACTCCCACTGGACACTCACTAACCCGCTTTACAGATCTATCTGCCCCCTTGTACAGGTCCGGGGAAAATGAGGCTCCGAGGAGTTGAAATAGGAGATGGTAATTTTTACTTACCCCTTTACTCCAACTACTTATATGTAAAACCTTAGTGCTCAGTGGGGCTGAGGTAAAGTGAGGTGGGCAAGATGAAGGTTCTTCTATGCAGATGACACTCTAAACGGGGCGGCTTTCAGGAAATCAGCTTCTCAATATGGATCCAAAGCCTTAAAAATGTTTATGCCCTTTGTTCCCGTAATACTGTCTCTGGGGATCTTTCCTGAGAAATATTCTTTTTTTTTTTTTTATAGCCGCAAAAACTCTTAAACAGTCTAAATATCCAACAACAGGGGATTACAGAAATGATGGCACATCTTTGTGACAAAATATTATGCAGCCTTTAAAATCCATGCTTAATGGGATGCCTGGGTGGCTTGGTCGGTTAAGCGTCCAACTTCAGCTCAGGTCATGATCTCACGGTTTGTGGGTTCAAGCCCCACGTCAGGCTCTGTGCTGACAGCTCAGAGTCTGGAACCTGCTTTGGATTCTGTCTCCCTCTCTCTCTGCTCCTCTTCTACTTGCAGTCTGTCCCTCTCTAAAAAAAAAAAAAAAAATTAAAAATAAATAAAAATGAAGTCCATGCTTAACTGTTAATAGCAATTGCACTCAGGAAGGTGGGAGGGGAGGTCGAGGTGCAACTGGAGTTTGTTTTTCTTCCACTTTCTATTTTCTGGACCATTTACCTTACCGTGAGTGTGCGTTGTCTTTATAAAGAAAAATATCATGTTTTAGAATATTTAAAAAACTTTTTAAGTTTTTTGTTGTTTTTGAGAGAGAGAGAGAGAGAGAAAGAGTACTCCAGTGTGGGGGAGGGGCAGAGAGAGAAGGAGAGAGAGAATCCCAAGCAGGCTCCGCACTGTCAGCAGAGCCTGATGTGGGGCTTGAACTCATGAACCATGAGATCATGACCTGAACCGAAGTCGGGAGTAGGACACTAAACTGACTGAGCCACCCCCCAGGTGCCCCCTAGAATATTTTTAGTTATTTGGAAAAGTTTTCGTGTGATAAGGCTGAATGGGAAAAAAGCAGGTGCTAAACCTCCATGTAGCTAATATGACACTTCATTTACTTATATACACAGATAGGATTCAGTCCGTGGCACATACAAAGCACCAGATGTCTGCCCACGTTTGCTAGGATGATGTTGATGCGGATATACGTGAGATAGAACTATGACTGTTCCCGGGTCGTGGGGTTAGGGATGATCTTCACATTCTTTTTTATACTTCCCCACATTTTTCAAATTTTCTACAGCGAGCGTGTACGAGCTCTATTATGTCATGTTCGTCTTTGTTATAAACCATATAATCACAGATTCTCCGCAATAAATGTTGAACCAAAAGGGATTTGGGACTAAGTCTACATTCAACATTTCTAACTGCCAGGGTTTGACTTAATGAAATTGGATTGTGTACAATGACAGTAAGTGGACCCTCACATTTGTGCCATGTAGCAGTGCGCTGTGGCTCCCTACAAGACACACAGATTAAGGGAACTCCACAAAATACAGGGGGAAAATGTACACACACACACACACACACACACACACCCACACCCACACCCCCGTCTGGACCTTGAGCAAAGTCTCGGTCCTGGAGGGCTCCAATTTTGTATAAGCCCCACCTTGTGGCTTTAGATGATCAGGCCACAGCCTGACTTTCTACCTGGGCTTCCTGACCACGCCATGGTCCAGGAGGCAGCGGTGGGAGTTGGCGAGGCAGGAGGGGAGGAGAGGAGAATGCCCGCTGTGCTCAGGAGGTGATGGGGTGCGTTTTCTTAAAAGAACAGAAGATCATGGCCTGTGGAGACTTCCAAGGTGACTGCTTTCCATTCTTTCCATCGATGGATTCATATGGGACTTGTTTTGGGGTTCTTGGGATACAGAGAATTTTCTGAGCCTCAGCACAGAAACTCTAGTTCACAGACAGACTAAGAAACCCTTGGGAGACCAGGGGGGGCTGGGAAAGCACTACATTAGACATATTGGTCATACCCATTGGAGGTCAGGCCATGGAACAGAGTTTAGAAAGACAGTAATAGTGATGATAATAAATAACAAAACAACTATCACTTACTGAGCACTCAATATATGCCATCTTTTATCTCATTACATCATCCTATCATCCTTGTGAAGTAGTGTTCTGCCCATTTTTTAGATGGTGAGACCGAGGCTCAGGTGAAATAACCTGTCCAGATTCCTGGCAAGCAAATGGCAGAGTTGGAATTCAAATCCAGATGGTCCTGTCTCCCACACTGATGTCCAGAACTTACCTGGCATATGGCATTCTCAGTGCGAGTTGTTCAAAACAGATGGGTTTAATGAGTGTCTACTGAATGCCAAGCCCTGGCTTAAACACTCTTGGATGGTATCTCACTTAATCTGCAGAACAGCGTCTGTGGGATATGTGTAATTATTGTCATTTTACAAGTGAGAAAGCTGGGGCTCGGAGGTTTGTCCAAGATCAGTCTGGGCCAAATAAAGGCCTTTTAATGGAAGTCTTATGGACAGGTTGAGTCAGGAGCAACCTAGACCCAGGGTAAGAGCCCCCAGAGCAGGAGAAGATGAAGGAATGGGCGGGGCTGCTGGTGGGACACTGTCTCCACCTACAGGAGGCAGCAGAAGGTCCAGGGGTAACTCTGATTTTGGACAAGCCACCACTCCAGCCTCTAATACTTACCATATAATGTTGCCATTAGGGTTAAATGAGATAATGCTCAGGACACGCTTAGAGCGATGACCAGGCTCCGGGGAGACACCTGACAAATGTGAGTTCCCACTACTCCTACCCACTTTCTCTCCCCTACTGGTCTCTGTCAGTTGGCCAACACTCCCGGAGGGGGGGTGGTAGCTGTAAGACCAGCTGGCTGCCCACCCCACCTGTCCCTGTCCCTGACCCAGCACCAGTATGTCATAAGGATTTGTGGAATGACGGCCAGCTGAGCTGCTCCCTGGCTATTTGACCTTGTGCGGCTCTCTGGCCCTCTCTGGGCCTGGGCTGGGGTCAGGGGTGCTGACTGGACTCTCTCTGGGAGCCTTACCATACCCTAGTGAGCCCCCCCTACCCCCAGCTCTCTCCCCCTGTGCTCGCCTTCCTGCTGAGCCTGAGGACAGACAGACTTCTGCAGACGCTCTGGGTCCCAGAGAGCCGCCCACTATCCCAGGGACTGCCCCTGAGGGCTTTTCCAGAGGGACACCCCCCAAACACATTCCAGGTGACATACCATTTTGCTTTCTCCCACAGCCCCTGGCAGGGGCCCGCCCACTCCAGCAGGGGACAGGAAAGTGACTCAGCTTACCAGCCCCCTCCTCAGACTCACTCTCACAGCCTTGCTTTGGAAAAAGAGTGGTTTTCATTTCTTTTCCTTTTTTCTTCTTCTTCTCCCCCCCCCCCTTCTTACTAATCTCTTTCTCCCATGGGCCTCCCTGCTCTGGGCCAGGAGTCTGCGGCCAGCCCTTCTCCATTCTCTCCTGGTGGAGGGTCCTGCCATCAGGGAGGGTGGTGTGGCCCTACTGTGCGTGGTGGGAAAGAGGCTGGACTCTGGAGGCCCCAGCTGGCCCCCTATTATATTGGCTTCTATTAAATTGAAACACATAGCACATCTATTACACAATAAACCACAGCTATTTCATGGATCAAATTAAGTTTTATTTGGGCAAATTACAACCTTTCCTACAGTCGTGCCTTTGTGAGGCCATTCCTTTTTAATAAAAGCAAGCATTTCTGGGGCTGGTCCTGCTGGACCAAAGCTCTGTGGTGGGTGGGGGGCTCAGGCCAGGGCTGGCAGGAGGGTGGGAGGGTGTGTGTGTATGTGTGTGTGAGAGAGGGGAGGGGAGAGAGAGAGATGGGAATTCTTGGGGCCCCTCTGGGGAACGGATTTGTCCATCTTTCCCTGCCTCCCCGTCCTGGGGTTTCTGTGGAAGTCTGAAGCGAAGTTCTCATTTAACGAGAAAAAGGCGGCAGCAGTAGGGAAGCATTTCCCGGAATCCAGGAGGAAGTGTGAGTCACCAGCCTGCTAAGTGAGCCCTGCGTGGCCACTACGGCCCGGCCCAGGAGGCCTGGAGCATAGGGCCAGCCTCCAGGACCCCACCAGGGCTGCCCGCATAGACATGCCCACTGCCCAGGCTGACACAGTCTCCAGGAATGCAAACAAAGGTGGGTGAAGGGGCCTCTTGAGGGCTGTGGCGCTGGGCCAGAGGAGAGGGGGCAGGCTTGGAGGAGAGGCGGAGGGGCCTCCTGCCTCAGAAGGGCTCCTCGCGGGTGTCCCTGGAGCTCCTACCTCCCGATGTGACCCGGCCTAGCCCTGCCAGCTCTGGCTTCCAGGCTCCTCATTGGGCAGGGGTAGGAGCTCCCCCCAGAGCAGAGGTTCTCGACATTGGCCCCTGGCCCCTGGACCGGCAGCATCAGCATCCCCTGAGCAGAAATGCAGATTCGCAGGTCCCACCCCAGACCTACTAAGTCAGAAATTCTGGGGGTGGAGTCCAGAGCCCTGTGTCTTAACGCCCACCACCCCCAGGCGATTGTGACGCAACAGTCGAGTTTGTGGGCTACTGCGCGTCAGGATCCGTAAGTCACCTTCAGACACCATGTCTGCTTGGTATTCGTTTGAAAAATTTAGAGGCTGCTTAAGTAGTGTTTACTGGGTGCCAGCTGACTTCTCTACAGGCCATTGCATCCGATTCCCCCGCCACCTCCTGAGGACAGGTTCTGTGATCATGTCCCCTTTTCACAGGAGACCGAAGTGTTGCTTTGGAGCCAGAGGCCAGCGGGCTGGGATCTAGAGGTGATGGAAGGTGCTGGCCCCAATGTGCATACTTGGCCCCTGCGGGGTAACTGGTTTATGCGGCTGACCCTTCCCTGGAGAGCTGGGGAGCTTTTCTGGAGTGTGCTTCACCTAAGAAGTGGCATGCAGAGAACTCTCATTCCAGAGCCGGGGATATAGAAGGAACTGGGTGGCTGGAGTGAGAGAAGCGAGAAGCGACAGAGGGAGCCTGGGCTGGAGTCATGCGGGGCCTCGCAGAATCTTGTTTGTCCAAGTGTGGTCCCTAGACCAGCAGTGGCAACATCCCTTGCGAGCCTGTTAGGCATTCAGATTCTTGAGCCCCGCCCCCCCCCATCAACCAAATCTGAATCTGCATTTTAACAAGATCCTTGAGGGGGAGGGTATCCTGTGCTTATTCAAGCTTGAGAAGCAGCAGCAGCACAAGGAAGCCCTGGGGGGGGGGCACAGGGGCACATCCCCAAGCCCCTTCCCATCGCACAGGATCAGCCCAGCACCCTTGGGCCTCCCAATCCCCCTTAGCACCAGCCTCCCCTC
>NC_043708.1:104043769-104045032 GCF_006229205.1 Suricata suricatta
TTCTGGACTCTTTTATCATGAAATCTCAGATTGTTTCATTGGCCTGACTCCCTGGGCTGTGACCTTCAGAAGTACATCCTGGCCCTCTTTTGCTCCCCTTAAATGAGATGGGGAGGCTAGAAAGGGTTGGAATTCTCGAACTGTCCCTCCTCCAGCCAATCAAGGCTCTAGGAAAGCAGCTTCTTCCGAAGGGGTGGTCTTTCTTATGGAAAAAGTTCTGGGCATATTGCAAGTGTTTATTTTTTTCTGCTCAAAACAGAAGGGGTTTTCCTCTGATCTTCATCATATGGACTGGGTAGGGCTCCTGGAGGTAAAGCCCATAAGAAAGTCCGGGCATCTCAAGGAGGGGACCAAGTTCGTAACTTCCAGTCCGGTCCACAACCAGCCTCCAGCAGATCATCAAAATCATCTTTAATTGCATCAACACAATAATAATAATACATTAATAAAGAGATTGGAAGGAAACTTTTTGGAGATAATGGGGATGCTCACAGCCCAGGTGGTGCTGACGGTTTCATGGATGCGCTCAGGTACAAACTCATCAAGTCATATTCACGAATAGGTACAGCTTACTGTATGTCAATCACACCTCAAAACTGTGTTTTTAATATTATCGCAGGGTGGGGGAGGGTGTAAAAAATGACCATTTAAATATTCATAAGCGTTACTGGTTCTGGTGGCTTCAGCTTCAGATAAGCTGATCTGGGTCGTGCTTCTCCAGATTCACCCATCTCGCCAGGTGTCAGGTTGGCAGTTTGCCTGGTGCCCCTCATTCTCTGATGGACCTAAAAGCTATTGACTGGGGGACCCCTGGGCAGCTCAGTCGGTTAAGCATCCGGCTTCGGCTCAGGTCATGATCTCACGGTTCATGGGTTTGAGCCCCATGTCGGGCTCTGTGCTGACAGCTCAGAGCTTGCTTGGGGTTCTCTCTCTTTCTCTCTCTACTCTTCCCCACTCATGCTTTCTTTCTCTCTCAAAATTAAATAAACTTAAAAGTAAATAAATAAAAGTTGTTGACTTTTAGCTTGTTCAGCTTTCTTTTGTCATGAGGGTGGGAGTGACAGGTTCCAAGTTCTTCACGTATCTGACCTGACACTGAAAGGAACCCCCCTTGCTGGCATTTGAACACATCTGCCAAAGGCCCGCTGTCCGGTCATGGGACAGAGGGACAGGCCAACTGTGTCAGCAGAGCAAATCCAGGAGCAGCTCGACCCACTACAGGTTCATTCAGCAAATCTTCCCTGCTCCCTGCACGGAAGAGGT
>NC_043708.1:104045132-104105684 GCF_006229205.1 Suricata suricatta
GGCAGGGAAATTCTAGGAAGCAGGAGCTCCTGGCACCTACGGCTGCAGCAAACCTTAAACATAGCCCAGCTCCTGACCAAATATCAAACCTCACACCAAACACCTAATCACTTCAGTTCCTGATATGTCATTTCTGGCTTTCCATGAAAACTTCTAAGGTATGCTAAAAAGGCAAGAAAAAACACTCTGGAGAGATGAAGGAAGTAATGGAATCAGACTCAGATATCCCAAAGATATTTGGAATTAAACAGATAGGAGATGTAATACAGCTATGATTAAAATTCCAGTGGAAAAAGAAAATAATATGCAAGAACACTTGGGTGATGTAAGCAGAGAGATGGAAACTTTAAGAATCAAAAGGGAATGTGAAAAATCAAAAACACTGTAACAGAAATGAAGAATGTCTTTGATGGGCTCATTAGCAGAGTGGACGCAGCCAAGGAAAGAGTGAGTGAGCATGAAGATAGGTCATTAGAAACTTCCCAAACTGAAATGCAAAGAGATAAAAGAATGGGGGGAGAAAAGAAAAGAAACAGAATATCCAAGAGCAGGGGGACAATGACAACAAGTGTAACCTGGGTGCGATGGGAACAGCCCATCACCAAGACCGAGGGCATCTGTCAGCGGTAGGGTTGCCTTCCAAACAATGTTAAAAAAAAGTTGGTTGGAGAGAAGTAAAATATGTAGGTCAGAAACTCGGATCTACATAAAGAAAGGAAGAGTATCAGAGAAGAGATAATGAAGATCAGATAAAACATTTTATTTTTCTTATTCTTAATTAATTTAATGGATAACTGCTAGAAGCGAAAGCAATAGCAAAAAAAAACAAAAACATATTGGGTGATTATAGTCTTTGAATTAGTGAAGTGAATACCGGCAGTGTTAGGAGGGAGGGAGGAAGGGACGGGGGCACGCTGCTGTTGGGAGTCATGAAGCATGTAAGTGCTATCGAAGGTGAATCTAGATTCATTGTAAAGGTATATTGCAAACACTAGGGCAAAAACTAAAAAAATTTTTTTTGAGAGAGAGCATGAGCAAGGGAAGAACAGAGAGAGAGACAGAGAGACAGAGAGAGAAACAGAATCCCAAGCAGACTCTGCACCATGAGTGCACAGAGCCTGACACAGGGCTCAAACTCATGAAACCATGAGACCGTGACCTGAGCTGAAATCAAGAGTCAGACACTTAACCGATTGAGCCATACAGGTGCCCCTAAAAAAAATTTTTTTTAAATTTAACTGATACACTAAGAAAGGGAGCAAATGGAATCACGTAAAAACAGATAAGGTGGAAATAGATGGGAAGATTAAGAAAAGAAACAAGTGCAACAGACAGAAAACAGTTATAAACACGGTCAATATTAATCCAACTTTATTAGTATCACCTGAAATATGAATAGTGTAAATATACCAGTTTAAAAACAGAGACTATCAGAGGGATTAAAAAAAAAAAACAAGACTCAACTATCTGTTGTCTACAAGAAGCCTGCTCTAAAAATAAAGACATAGATAAACGAAAAGAAAAGGAACAGAGAAAGATATACCGTGCTAACACGAGTCAGAGAAAGCTAGAGCAGGCACAGTAATTTCACACAAAGCAGGCTTCAAAACAAGAAAAACAATCAGGGATAAAATGGGCGTTGTATGATGGCAAAGGGATGAATTCTCCAAGGAGCTATAATAATCCTTAACGTGTACGCACCTAAGAGAAGGTCATGAGGCCAAAGAGCTGCAAGAAGAAATAGACAAACCACTGTTGCACTTGGGGACTTTGCACCCTCTGTCAGCAATGGGCAGGTCCAGCGGCAAGGACATCAGTAAGGACACAGTTGAACTAAACAGCACCATCAAGCAACTGGACTTAATTTATAGAACACATCAGCCAACAATGGCAGAATACATTCTTCTCAAGTTCACATGGAACATTCGCCAAGAGAGACCACATACTGGGCCACATAACCCACCTTAACAAATGGAAAAGAACAAATATCTGGGTAACGTCTAGGAGGTGGACATTTGGTTCTCTTTCCTAAGACACTAAGTTATTGTTTAGGGAACGGGGCCTCTGGAGCCCAACAGGCATGGGGTGGGACTCTGGCTTCATCACTCACCTTCCTTGTGACCCTGGGCCAGTCACTTCATCTCTCTGAGCCCCAGGTCCTTCGTCTGTAGAGTGGGGATGATAATAATGACTACCCCATGGGTAAGGTGTTACAAGGATGACATAAGACATTCCATGGAAGGTGATTTAAGCCTTCTCCATCTCAAGGTAAGGCCTCAGTAAAAATTCCTTGATCACTCATGGTGTTAGTAAGAAGGAAGGAACATGGTGCCAGAGCCCTTGCTGTGCACTGCCCCCTGCTGGCCATGGGGAGACTCAGCCCTCACACTCGGGCTCCCCTCCGGGCTCACACCGGCTCCCAGGACTTCAGGGTGAGACAGGTGTAGCTCAGTTGAATTCAGGGGTGCAGGGTGGGTTTCCGACATGGGGCCTTTGAGGTAGTCTCCAAAAGATGGGTGTCCATCCCAACCTGAGAACACAGCTGGAGCAAGTGGGAGGAGGGTGCTCCAGGACGGCTGAGCAGTCTGGTATGGACTGTGGACCCCAGGAAGCCTCGTAGCTGAAAAGCTCAGGGTACGGAGGTTACTCGGCCCGACAGTCTCATTTTGGAGATGAAGAAGCCCAGGGAGGGATGAAGAGACCCTCAGCGGTTAGACTGCTAGATGTGTTTTCACTGGGGACCTTAGAGAATGAGAGTTCTGATTAGGGAGAAGGATAATTTAGTGATGACTGATATTTATGGCAGATTAATGTGTTAGGCCCTACAGGAGATATGTGACTTTACCCTCCGAAGTAAAGCTGTGAGGCAGAAACTAGTATTTCCCTTGTATAGTTGAGGAAACCGAGGCACAGAGAGGGTAAGCAATGACTCCCCAGTGCGTTCAGCATTTTGCCGGACACTGTTCCATGTCTCTTCCACATCTCCCTTCCTGCCACAGCAGCAACTCTGTTCTCTGTCTCCCTTTTCCCACAGCTGGGCTCCCCAAGGAAGGCTCTTCATCGATCTTGGCCAAGTGTGGTGTTCTCTTCTCTGTCAAAAGATGGCTTCAGGGACAGGTATGGGACACCTTCTGGCCTGTTATAAATGGAGGGAGGCTAGGGGAATTCTGGAACGAGTTTTGATCAATTAAGAGGAGGGGGGGGCGGTGGGAGCGGTGTGGAGCACCTCTGGACATTGTGGTGTCTGCGTGTGATGTTGGAACTAAGGCAGCCACTTTAGGTCCATGAGGGGACAAGTCTCAGGATAGTCTGACACACCGAAGGTGGCAGAGCAGAGGTGGGAATAGATGGGGTCCTTGAGGCTGTGGTTGAGCTGCCTGAATTAACTAACTCCAGATGCAATTCCTCTCATCTTCTTACACATGAGCTCTTCCATCTCTTTTTGGCTAAGCTGGTTGCATCAGAGTTTTCTGCTCCTTGTTGCTGGAAGCCTTCTTGTTGGTGTAAGGATGAACCCCAAACCTCGCCTGTGTCATGGAAGGCTCAGACCCCCACAGCCGTGATTCTTGTCAATATCCACTGTTCTAGCCAGAGTTGGCAACTTGCTAATCCTGGGATGGTCCGATTTCTTTTGGGGCCTCTGGGCCTTTGCACATGCTTTGTCCTCTGCCTGAAATGCCCTCCCACGTGTCACTTTTACACACACACCCTCTTCTTTTGTGAGCTGGCTGCTCCATCAACTCTGGGCAGGGTCTCACAGCACCCATCTGTGTGGCCACCATCGCTGTGGTCCCCCGGGGTTCTCACTTGCCAGCATCTATATCTGCCCCCTTCCTGGACTGAGCCCTGGACTGAGGACAAGACCTGGTCCCATTCATTTCTGAGCCCTTGTCACCCAGCACAGGGCCTGGCCCATAGCACACACTGTCGAAGTGGCTATGGAATGAATAAATGTGGGGGGGGGCCCTCTGGGTCCCCTGGCATTCAAGGGGCCTGGGGAGGCAGAGCCTAGCTCATCGGCAGTAGTAACAACAACTGTCATGGAGCCGCTCACTACAGCCAGACATTCCCCACAAATGATCCCCGCACTTTGCGTGGTGACACTGATTGCCTCATTTTATAGATGAGGAAAGTTGGGTGCAGAGGGCTGAAGTGGCCCGCTCAGAGCTGGGATCTCAATGCAGGTCTACTGGGGCGCCTGGGCGGCTCAGTCGGTTGAGCGTCTGACTTCGGCTCAGGTCATGATCTCAGGGCTCGTGAGTTCGGGCCCCACTTTGGGCTTTGTGCTGTCCCCTCTCCCTCTGCTCCCCCACCCCCCACTGATTCTGGTCTCTGCACCCTCTCTCTCAAGTTAAACAGACATTAAAAAAAATAAAAATAAATGCAGGCCTATTGGTCTTCTATAAAGTGAAAAAAGTACTGAATTGTGTATATATATATATATATACATATGATTGGGCGCATCTGGGCATATGTTTGCACTACGATGATAGGAATATTGGCACTTTGCTAATTTTCTCGATATTTCTAGTTTCATTTCAGAAGCATAATGGGGGAAAAATATATAGCCAATGGCTTAGAGAATTAATGTTAGACCGGGCTATGTACCCTGAGAACTTCACTTAAAGATTCTTTGGGGCAGCAGGGAGCCCACATGATTCCGTACCCCTAGGACGCAATCTGAAGGGTGCAATGTCGAGGTTTCCAGATGCCCTTGTTTTCTTTTCTTTTTTAATTTTTATTTTTTTGTTATTTTTGAGGGAGAGAGAGAGAGAGGAAAGAAGCCGTGAGAGAGGGAGACACAGAATCCGAAGCAGCCTCCAGCCTCCGAGTTGTCAGCACAGGGCCTGACGCGGGTCTTGAACTCAAGAACGGAGAGATCATGACCTGAGCCGAAGTCGGCTGCCCAACTGACTGAGCCACTGAGGCGCTCCCCATGCCCTTGTTTTCTATTCTGTGCTTCCTTGAGTTTGGAGACATTTTCATTTTTATTCTCCCTCCCTCCCTCCCCTCCCTTCCTCCTTTTTTCTTCTTTCCTTCCTCCTTTTTTCTTCTTTCCTTCCTTTTCTTCCTTTCTTCTCTTCCACTTTCTTTCTTCTTGCTAGA
Organism: Suricata suricatta; assembly: GCF_006229205.1. Taxonomy (NCBI): domain Eukaryota; kingdom Metazoa; phylum Chordata; class Mammalia; order Carnivora; family Herpestidae; genus Suricata; species Suricata suricatta. The sequence goes on from NC_043708.1 coordinate 104,050,239, forward strand.
CAGTGAGGATAAAGAGTGAGCATTGTTTACATTTTCCCAGCACTATTTAAATGTATTATTGTACTTAAAGAAGATTAAATCATTAGGCTGTTGGCGTGTGGATGGGGAGGTACAAGAAAACTCAGCTCCAGAAATACACCCCATTTCTTTCTTATTTATATAAAGCTTTGTTCTGAAGGCTTCTTCAGGGCCAGAGAGCAAGCACACAAACAAAACCAGGTCATAACCATCCTGCTCTCTGCCCCTTGCCCAGCTGGACCCTGGGTGGAGCCCCAGGACAAAGGTCTGGGGAGCATCGGGGAGCAGAGCCAGCACACCCCAGGAGGGAGGCCCCACGTGCCCCCGCTCAGGCTCCGAAGTTCAGAGAAGCAATTGGAGGGAGTGGCCAGACTCCTCCCATCCCAACATAGTGTCCGTGCTCATAGAGGGGAGCCCCCACCCCTCCTCACTGAAACGGGGCCACTGGGAGAACCCACTGGAACCCCCCCGTGGGACCGGTGGGAGGGGAGGACCAGGTTGGTCCAGGCGCTCAGGGAGTGGGGCTGAACCCTGTCTGTGAAGACGGGCCTGGGGGGTGGGGCAGCTTTCGCAGGTCACAAAGCATGTGTTTGGAGGAGCCCCTTGCTCTGTTCTTGGCTTGGGAGCCTCATGCCTTCTTCCTGCTGTGAACTTCTTCCAGCATTGCTGCTCCCCTCACCTCGGGCTGAAGTCACATGAACCCCCGGGGCCACTTTCTGCTTCCTGGGCTGGCCACCAACAGCCCCCTGCCCATCTGGGCCGTTTGGGGGCAGCGTGAGGGACTGACATGGAGGCCGAGGGTCCCCCTCCTGGGACAAGGTTCTGCCCTGGACTTGCCAGGTTTTATACATCTGCCGTGAGGCAGTGGGGAGAACCCTTGATGGGGATCGGGAGCCCCAGATGCTTCCTGGACCCACCACAAACCCGCCTGCACCGCCTCGGGCTTCAGCTCCCACTCTGAGCAATGGCACATCTGGCCTGAATGTCACAAAAGGCCTTCTCGTCTTCGTGGTCCTCAGGGAAGGGCTGGGGTGGCCAGAGGAAGGCTCGCAGGGAGCTGAGCTCTCTCTCCTGCCAGGCCCTCCCTCGTGGTCTCCCCCACATCCGGCCCCACTCCCCGACAGGGTTCGAGGCACTGGCAGCTACTGGTTAACACAGACCAGATGCAGCCCTTTCCCCGGACATGCTCGGCGGCCGTCCTCCGCGGAGGCCTTGGAGATATTTGAAACGCCATGGAGTTTGGCTTTGGAGCCCCGAGTGGAAACCACAGCTCCATTACGTGAGCACATCTGATCTCCCTGGGAGGAGAGAGGCAACTGGCCTTGGAGAGCAAGTTGGAGGCTGTTGACTCTGTGGGGACCAGTTTTGCCTCCCTGCTTGGAGGATGGGGTCTGGGAGCCCTGGGGAGGGCAAGTCCGCCAGGCTGATCTTGGACATGCTGGGTTCCCCAGTCGCTGAGGTTGGCCGCAAAGGCCAGGGGCCTCTAGAGAGGAACTTGGGTCCCATATGAGAACTGGACCTCCGCCAAGGGACCATTCTACCTCACGTCACCCTCGCCGTGAGAGTGCATATGTTGAAAGCTTTCAGGTTTGCCAGACTCATCGTTAGAGAAGAAAAATTTCATGGAAAGGGAATGACCGCCTCTCCCTCCTCCTCCCCGGGACGGACCAAGGAACTGGGTTTGCACAAATGAGTGGGAAATGATTCCAAAGTCACTGCCTGTTAAGATACCCCAGCTTCTATCACTGCCTAGTTGGGTCGCTTTGGGCCAATATCTTTTTTTTTTTCTAAATTGTTTTTTATTCATTTTTTAGAGACAGAGACAGTGCGAGCAGGGGAGGGTCAGAGAGAGAGGGAGATACAGAATCTGAAGCAGGCTCCAGGTTCTGAGCTGTCAGCACAGAGCCCAATGCAGTGCTGGAACGCACGAACTGAGATCATGACCTGAGCTGAAGCCGGACGCTCAACCAACTGAGCCACCCAGGCGCCCCTGGGCCAATATCTTATCTCCAGCCCCAGATTCCCATTTGTCCTGGGGAAATAACAAGCCTCACCTCAGAGATGGGGGCTTTAAGATGTGCATAAGAGAGGCTCACTGGGGCTCAGTAGAGGCGAGTCAGGACATGGATTAATCCTCCTCTCCTGTTTCTAAATAATCCAATGCCATCATCACTGCCCATCAGCACTGGTTGGCAGAAGTAACAGAGACACCCCCCCGGGGGTGGCTGCGCTCCAGGCTGAGCCAGTCAGCTGGCTTCACGAAGGTAGCATCTCCGGGCTGGAGTGATGGCTGGACCGGGCACTTTGAAGCTGCCCACCCTCGGTCCCATTATGACTCGAGGGCAGGACCAGGGGCTGAGACCATCTCTGTCAGCCCTTCCAGTCCCAGGGGTGAAGGTTCAGGCAGGGCAGTGGATTCCCTGCTTCTGCTCAGTGCCCACTCACTGGGGTGCTCTGGGCTGTTTAGTTGGCTCTTTCTGCAGGGTACAGAACTGACTTGCTTGCTCACTTAGCAACCTCAGTTTCCTCCTCTGTGAAATGGGGATGGCAGCCAGCCATGTTCTCTCCATGGTGGCAGCAGGGGGAGGGGAGGGGGTTGTGTGTGTGTGTGATGTTACGAGGGGCAGGGAGAGTGGTAGTCAGTGGTGTGGTCATATAATCCTTCCTACTGTCGTGGGGAGAGACCTCAGGCTCAGGGCATCGAGGAATGGGAACACAGAGTGGGCTGTTGCCCCCAAAGTTCAACCGTCCGGAGGAGGGTCCATCACTGGGCATGGGGTCTACGACTGTGGGTGGAGCAGGTTCCCTGTAAACTTAAGATGTATGGAAGGGAAGAGATTGCACTTGGTAATGGACCTTGAAATAGGCATAATGAAGCCTTTGCTAGTCTTGCCAAACCCTCAGATGGGCCTCCATCCATGCCCCCCCTCCAGCCTCCCTCTCATTCACCCGCGCATGCACGCACCCACTCACTCCGTGAACGCTCCGGGAGCACCCTCTGTGTGTCTGGTGCCGGGACACCATGCTCACTGTAGTGCCTGCCCTCACAGAGCTTTTGCTCTAGGGGGGAGAAAGACCTCAAACAATCAGTCGTGCACATCAGTACAACATTCACATTTAACAGGTGCCAGGAATGAAAGGAACGGGGTGTCAGGAGGGCGCCTATAACAAGGGCCACCTCCTCCCAGAGGTCAGTCCTTGCGTGTGTCCGGCAGTGACTTAAGTCCTTGATGTTGACTCGCTAGATCCTTACCGCGTCCCTGTGTGCCATTGTTGTCACCATTCTAGGGGTGAGGAACCCGGGTGGACCCGAGATCTCAATTGCCTACCCTAACTCTGTGCTGTAGGAGGGCAGCCTTGCCTCTTTCCTTTTTCACAACTGAAGAAACCAAGACTTTAGCTGAAGTCAAATGTTTTTTTTCAAGGTCACAGAGCTGGAATGGCTGAGTTCCCTGGCTCATGTCCTCCAACCAACTTGGGACAGAATTTTTCACCCAGTGGAGATAAATCAGCCACTTACAACTGGAAGCTGAACTGTACTTACGGCCTCACAATTTTTCACCCCTCCCTGTATTCACATGCTTTGCTCAGTAAATCTGCAATGCTCTCTTACACCAAGTAGAATGTTCTGCAGACCTTGGCTCTGGGCTTGTCCTGTGATTTGCTTTGGCTGGTAGGACATTAGCCGATTTGGTGCAAGCTGGGTTGCCAAAAAGCACTTGCACATTTCCCCTTTTGTGTTTCTTTTCTGCCACGGTCATGACAATATGCTGACTGGCTTGTTGAATGAGTAGACCTATGGCCCTGAGCCAAGCTACCCCTGTCATCCCAGCCCAGGCCATTGTAGGACAGACCTCCATGTGAGAGACCCCAGCCAAGATCAGCTGGACCCCACGCCCTCATGAGCTAAATGAATGTTCGGCACTGTGGTTTGGCTTGTTTGTTATGCAGCATTATTATGATAATTGATGACAGATACTGATGTGTATGAAGCCAATGTGACTGCAGATTGCAGGTGATGAGCAAGGCTGGAGGTTGCAGGGGAGGAAGGAGAAATTCTGAGCTGAGAAGTCAGGGAATGAGCCACAGAACAATAACACAGCTGAATCTTGAAGGAGGAAAAAGAAGGTGTACCAGCGGATGACAGAGACACAGGTGTGGAGGTGTGCAACTGCACTTGTCCAAGGAACGGCGAGTCACACAGTAGGGCTGCTACATAGAGGCAATGTGGGAGTGCGACTGGGTTACCAGAAAGGCAAGTGCCAACAATTTTTCCCTGCTGGAATGTATATGGTGCTCCTCCCAGAATGAGGAGGGCCTGTGTCCCCTCCCCTTGGATCTCCACTGGCCTTGTGACTTTCTTTGACAAAGAGAATATGGCAGAAGTGACCCTTGTACCCGTTTCAGGCCTAGCCTTTAAGCAGCCTGCCGCCCTCTGTATTCTCTCTTTGTAAGTCAGCTGCCATGAAAAGAAGCTTGGGAAGACGACAGGGACAAGGAGGGGCACCGGGCGGCTCAGTCAGTTAAGTGTCTGGCTTCAGCTCAGGTCATGATCTCACGGTTCCTAGGTTCAAGCTCCACGTTGGGCGCTGTGCTGACAGCTCAGAGCCTGGAGCCTGCTTCGGATTCTGTGTCTCCCTCTCTCTCTGACCCTCCCTGTTCACGCTGTCTCTGTCTCTCAAAAATAAATAAAAAACATAAAAAAAAAAAAAGACAGGGATAAGGAACCACACAGAAGGCAAGGCCACATGGAAAAGGGCTGAGAAACCCCAGCCCAGTCGGGTGGAGGAGGCTTCTTGGGCAGCTGGACACGGCCATGCTGATCCCACGGAGAGCCGGGGATCCACCCAGCCGACCTGCGGAGCTCTGAGCGGGGAGCAACTCACTGAGATTTCAGGCACTGAGTTGTGGGGTGTTTTGTTACCCAGCAGAGGTCACGGAGACAGGTGACCTGGCAGATGCTTAGTTTCCAGAGTCTCTGCAACACCTAACCTCCTCGAGAGCCCTGAGCTGTGTTCCCAGACAACTGGCAAGGGCTTTTCTCCTGTTGTATTCCTGCTAGGGAGTGTGAGGGGAGTCGTGTGGTTTCCCCACATCGCATTTCAAAGGCGCTCCTGTGACAAGCTAGTGGAGCTCCTAGAAAGGAATGATAAGCTATGAGCTTGGACTCGGGTCAGACTCCTGGGACTTAAAAGTCCCTGATCTGTCAATGTCTAGCTCTGCGACCTCAGGCAATTTGCATAACGTCTCTGTGCCTCGGTTTCTTCATCTGTAAAATGAGGCTAATGCTCATAGAGTTCCTATGGGAATGAAGTGAGGTAATACGTATAAGCTCTTAAAGCAGTGTCTGACTCATCATAAGCCATGGACAAATATCATCCACTGTTTTGCGGCTACTACTGAGGCTGCTGCTACTGGTAGTAGTAGTGGTAGGTTCCAGGGCTTCTGGCTGGATGTTTCAGCCTTGTTGACCTGAAGGTGCCCACAGTCTCACCAACTCCAAGGACAGCTGACACCTGAACAGGTAAGTTGTAATACAGAGGGATGAAAATAAAAACAGGAGAATGATCAAGTCTGGGCATGGTTTATTCTCCCTGCGAATTCAGAAGACTTCCTGAGGGAGGTAATGGTTGAGCTGGGTTTTGAAGACGGAACAGGAGTTTGCTGGCTTTATCAGTTCAGTTTATGCTTGGCTCTGAGTCGAAGCGACCACCACCGCCTCCGCCAAACAAAAACAGAAACACAAAAATAACAGTAGCTTCAACAAGATAGATGTTTATGTGTGACCCCAGTAGAACTCTGGTGGTGGAGGGCCCAGGGCCCCAAGGCGTCCCCTGCTCTCCTCCTGGTGCACGGTGGCTCTGCAAGAGCTTTTAGGGCTCTTAGGTGGCCCTTGAGGAGAGCTGTCCTGCCGGTTCTCGAGGTCTGAGGCCTGACAGGCCACAAGCTTGAGGGATGAGAGCTCTTGTCCCTACAGATGACATCACATATATGCTGGTCATGGCAGGTTGGGACCATAGAGTCCGTGCTCTTGGAGAAGAAGGGAGCCACGGAGGATGGTACCTTGGGGCAAGCAAGAGGAAGCACAGCCCACTCAGGGCTAGGAGGCAGAAGAGTGGGAGATTCACATTGCCAACGTCTTGGCTTGGAACTCCAAGTTTTGCCTTGGACACGCTAGGTGGCTTCAATTTTCCCATCTGTAAAGTGGGAGTCTGTTTCCTAAGGGCATAATGAGGGCTCCAGATGATGGGTGGAAAGGCCTTGGCAAGAGCCCAGGTGCCCTGCAAACACACAGTTACTGCAGGGGCTCCTGAAGGAGGGCCTCACACAGGGCGGCCCTTCCACATCCTCGCAGGCCTGGGGCTTTCAACAGGCAGTACTGCCCGGCCTACAAGGTCCGGCTGGGGCCTTAGCCTCTCCGGGATCCGCCCCTGGCCACCCCTTCCTCACCTCCCAGCCTCTCGTGCCCGGTGGATCAGGGCTCCGGGCGCAGCCGGCAGCCAGCGGCCCAGCCCCAGCGGGCAGGCCGGATGCCGGCACCGGGGACGCAGGCGGAGGCGGCCTGAGAGCCCGCGCGCGAGCCAGGCGCCCGGCGGATACTCAGGTGGGACTCCTCGCTCACACGCCCTCCGGGACCAGGCCGGCAGGCAGCGCGGAGAGGGGTTCGGAGCGTGGCAGCCTCCGGGCATGCGGCCCGTGCCAAGCTGGAAAGCATGTGCCCCGTTCAAACGCAGGATCTTTAGACCCTGTCCTCCAAGCACCCGCGCTAAAAAGCGGAGCCACAAGGCTTTGTGATTGGCTTTTCCGGTCACAGCGTCTGCTCTGTGTGTGTTCACAGGGAGGGAGGGTACGTTTGTCACGAACAGATGACACCAGTCAGCCTGGGAGAAGTGGCCATCTGACTTGCTTCTGGGGTGGAAGGTGGGTGGGGGTCCAGGGTCTGACTGCGTAGATAGGACCTGGAACCTACGAGACACACCTACTTCTTTTCTTTTCTTTTTTAATTTTTTTATGTTTATTAATTTTTAAGAGACAGAGACAGAGCATGAACAGGGGAGGGGCAGAGAGAATGGCGGACACAGAATCTGAAGACAGGTTCCAGCCTCTGAGCTGTTGGCACAGAGTCCTACGTGGGGCTCAAACCCACTAACTGTGAGATCATGACCTGAGCAGAAGTCGGATACTTAACTGACTGAGCCACCCAGGCGCCCCCACTTCGTTCTCCCCTTCACCCCCTCCCCTTCTCTTCTCTCCTTTCCCTCCCTCCCCTCCTTTAGGATTGCCTCTTCACTGAAGTTGCTTCTCCTCCTCCTCAACCACGTTTCCAGTGGGATTTGCCACATTTATTCGCCGCAGGTGGTGAGCACGTGACCCACGCAGAGCCAATCCACGTCTTCTGCAGGGAATTTGCAATCAGAACCGAAAGACTTCAGCTAAGGCCACCTGTCTTCGCATCTAGAGGCCACCTCAAGCCGGGAGCTGCTGACAGCTGTGCTTTCCGCTACCCACCGGAGGCGTGAAGGCAGCCAGCAGCCACCAGCAAGGTAAGAGAGAGACGGAGGCCCTTCTCTGGGCACCCACGGGGCTCTCAGCCCTCAAAGCACCCTTTCCTGAGCCCGACTGCGTTCTGCTCTGGGATTCCAGGAGACAACCCCGGGACTCCTTTCAGGAACTCCCCTGCCCCTCCCCCATTCTGGCACATTTTCTTTTTCTTGCCATAGCTAGTTTAGGTGAGTTTCTGTTGCAACTAAAATAATCCCACCGGCTATAAAGAAAAGCACAGTGAGATCTCTTTTTATGTGACTCACTGAACCAGCAGCTTCACTTGCATTATCTCCTTAATTCCTTATGATGACTGCGACGTAGGTATTGTTCTTTCCATTGGACAGATGAGAACACCGAGGCTCAGAGAGACTAGGTGAGCTGCCTAGAGTCACACAGCTGACGGGAACTTGAGTCTGGGCTGGCTGATTCTAGGGGCCAAGTGGAACGCCTCATGGGGCGCTTACCCACCTGCCGTTAGGGGTTGTATTTGAAAGTCATCGGCCTGGGAGTTCTGGACCTCATGCACAGCCCATGATTCTCAGTGTTTGACTCTGTGCTATTAAATATATTTCTGCATTTCGAGAAAGAGCTATGCTGGTGAGGCTTTACGTTTTCAGTCCTGGGCTGGGGGTGGCCTCCTTGGGGAGCCCAGATAAAGCCCAGCTGAGCCCCTAGACCAGGCTGGCTGCTGGAGGAGGCTGATGTCACATCCTGCCCCAGCTCTGAGGCCTGCCTGTGAGTCATGGACCTGGACCGCCTGGGGCAGAAATGGTCCTCCCCCAGACCCCAAACCTCAGCCAGCCCCTGGGAAACCTTTCGGGGCCCAGGTGGCTGTGACCCTTTCTCTGTTCTCTGTCACACTCCGTTTGCCATGGTCCCATCTCAGGACCCCTTGTTCGGGCTTTCCTACTGAACCCCCATGCAGGACAAAGCTGACGCCTGGGGGTAGACTTGGCTCGCCTCCTCCCCAGGGGTGAGCGGGTGCCCTTAGAGGATCAGAGAGAGAGAGAGAGAAGACCTAACATGGGCTGGGTCCTAGGAAGCTGTGGGTTCCTAGGAGAGGGAGCAGGAGACTTGGCCATGTTGGGAGGCTCTGGGAAGACTCTAGGTGTAGGCCTAGCTGTGTGCAGACAGGTGGGCTCTCCAGAGATGGGGGCCAGCCATCCCTGCCATGGGAAAATCTTTTCAAAGTTCACTTAGTTGAATTCTCTGAAAATGCAGTTTTCTTTTTTCTTTTCAAACATTTTTAAATGTTTTTATTTTTTTTGAGAGAGAGAGAGATATCATGAGCAGAGGAGGGTCAGAGAGAGAGGGAGACACAGAATCCGAAGATAGGCCCCAGGCTCTGAGCTGTCAGCACAGAGACCAATGTGGGGCTCGAACCCACGAACTGTGAGATCATGACCTGAGCTGAAGCCAGATGGACGCTCAACTGACTGTGCCTCCCAGGCACCCTTGAAAGTACAGTTTTCAAAAGAAATGGAATCCTACTATATGACATAAATAATTTTTTTCCCCACTAAATAGATTACGGACATTCTTCCAAATGAACAGAGGTCTGAGTCATTCTTGTTGATAGTTGCCTGACAGTCTATACACTGGACAGCTCAGAGAAAACTCAGGACTGGTTTTACTGTGAATGTAGATATAAGAATTCTAAGTAAAATATTAGCAAAAGAGGGGAGCCTGAGGTGGCTCAGTTGGTGAAGCGGCTCACTTCAGCTCAGGTCATGATCTCAGGGTTTGAGCCTCACATTGGGCTCTGTGCTGACAGCTCGGAGCCTGGAGCCTGCTTCGGATTCTGTGTCTCCCTTTCTCTCTGCTGCTGCCTCACATGTGCTGTTTCTCTTTCTCTCAAAAAGAAACAAATGTTTAAAAAATATGCATTAGCAAAAGAAATCTAGTCCTACCACAAATTAAAAGAATATTTCATAATCCAATAGCAGATTTTCTCAGGAATGTAAGGATGGTCAATATTGGCAACACCACCAATGGGGTTCATTAGACTGACAGTTGAGGGAAACCATGCAATTCTCTCAGCAGGCAGTAGAGGAGGTTTGCATGCTGACTGGCAGCCCTTCCTGACAAAGAGGTAAGGGGGAATCCTAAACATGGTCAGAGTATTTACCAAACCCTGAAGCAGACAGAGTGGGATGTGTACTAAAGGCATTCTCCTTAAAGTCCAGAGCAGACAAGGGGCGCCTGGGTGGCTCAGTTAAGCATCCGACTTCGGCTCAGGTCATGATCTCATAATTGGTGGGTTCGAGCCCCGTGTCGGGCTCTGTGCCGACAGCTCAGAGCCTAGAGCCTGCTTGGGATTCTGTGTCTCCCTCTCTCTCTGCCCCTGTTCCACTTGTGCTCTGTCTCTCTCTGTCCCTTAAAAATAAATAAAACTGTTAAGAAAATTTTTTTAAAAGTCCGGAGCAGACAAGTCTCCAGGGTCCACCACAAGTATTAGTCCATGTTGTCCCAACTAGACGCCCAGGGATAGTGGCGAGCGGGGCCCAAAAGCAGTGTATGGGGAGAAGCTGGTTCCCAGGGTCGTCAGGGGCAAGTCCACTCCCTAGAGGCCTCCTGCAAGTCTCTGTGACCAATTCTAATTCATAAGCTGGTATTCTTTTCCTTACAAACAGTCCTTGAATTGTACGAGCCTCTGGCCCCCACACCTGGTCCCTGTCCTGACTCTACTTCAGCCCATCCCCCCTGGATTTTAATCACTGCGCCACCTTGACTCCCCAGCTGCCAGCCCTGGGGCCTGGCTGGGCGTGCAGAACAGGCTGTCGAGTGAATGAATGAGGAAGGCAGAGGAACCTGATTTGTCCAAGGTTACTCTGCCATCATTGGCAAAGCCAAGACCAGAGCCTGCGTCTCTACCCACATTGTGTGGGGCCCTCCCCACTTCTCCCAGCAACCCCTTGGCCTGGTTTTTAGCCCCCATGACATCTGGGAGGTGCTAAAACCATAAAGAGGGTTGAGTTGCACCCTTGGGTAACTGGAGGGAGACCCAAATGAGGGAAGATACCCAGACTGCCCAGTGTGTGGACCTGCCGGCTGTGGGGATGTGCTCCTGACCCTCCACCTGCAACCTCTTAGGGGCCTGCAGCTAAGGGGTCTGGAAGCCACCTGGGGACAAGCCCACTTGCCTCAGCCCTCTCCTTGGTCCTTAAAGAACGTGTTGAGTTTCTGACACCTCTGGGACAAGTTTGAGCAGGCGGTGACAGGGAGAACAGGTAACACACATGGACCCATGCCCTCCCCTCTTGGGCTGTATTGTATTAAATGAAAACAGCAGCTTGGACAACAAGATGGCCCCATTTTTATAAATATAAATATGTACTTACATGTGTGCATTCACATGGGTGAAAATCTAGAAAGACATACACCCAAAAAGTTAACAAATGGGTTAACTTTTTTTTCTCCAGGCAATGGGTTTCTTTTTTTTCTTTCAGGTTTTCTAATTTTTCCATAATGATTCTGTGTTACTTGTGGAGGGGCAGCACAGAGCAGCGTTTAAGAGTCAGAATGGGTTGGGGGGCAGGCGCCTGCCTGGGTGGCTCAGTTGGTTGAGCATCTGACTTTTGCTCAGGTCGTACTCTCATGGTGGGTTCAAGCCCCACATTGGGCTCTATGCTGACAGCTCAGAGCCTGGAGCCTGCTTCAGATTCTGTGTCTCCCTCTCTCTCTGCCCCTCCCCGGCTCTCACTCTGCCTCTCTGTCTCTCTCAAAAATACACATAAAAATTTTAGAAGAAGAGTCAGAATGGGGCTAGTCTTCCTTTATTCTAGCTCTGTGTGTGTGCGTCTGTGTGTGTGTAGGGGGCAGGTCACTTGACCTCTCTGAGCATCAGGTTATTCATCTGCAAAATAAACTGCAGGTGACCGGTCCATGCCGAGCGCACCGCAGTGGGAAATCCTGTGGGACCCCACCCTGGATCACAGTTAATTCCACTAGTCGTGAGGCCAATTCACCTGAGAAGTGTACTGCACCAAGGTTCCTGCTGAAAACATTGAGCCTGGATCTAGTCATGAGGAAATGTCAGACAAAGCAAATAGAGAGACACTCTGCAAAGCACCTGGCCTGGACTTTTCCAAGAAGCCAATGGCATGAAAAGACAAAGGAAAGTAAATAAAGGTCTGGAGAATGATTGCAGATTAAAGGAGATGCCAGGGGTGGCCCTTGATCGGATCCTGGGGTAGGACAGGGAAGCTATAAAGGACATTATTGAGACAATCGGGCACATTTGCATTCGGACAGTACATTAGATACGAGTATGAGAGCATTACGTTGCCTGAGTGTTATCACTATACAGGGATTATAGGAAAATGTCCTCATTCTTAAGAAATAGTTGTAGAAATGCTTAGGGGGAGATACCATGATGTTTGCAACTAATTCTCCTGAATTAAATACAAACAAAATACAAAATAAATAAAATATAGATAGATGCAGCAAAAATTAAGTTAAACTGATTAAATGCCCAGCACAGAGCAGATCTTGATAATATATAATCAATAATCACAAGCCACCGCTCCATCCAGCCTTGAGTGGCCTCTGCCCTGCCTCTTCCCCAAATGACCCCCTTTCTTTCCAATCCCTCCCCTGAGGCCCCTTTTCCAGAGGAGGTGGCCACCATGGAGGCTCTGGGAGAATGGCAGCCTGTGGCCTTTCCCTGAAGGTCAAGGCTTCCCCAGACTCGGGCTCCAAACAGCCTCATTGCACCTCCGTCCACAGGCCCTGGGTCCTCATTCACATGCCACGGGCTGTCCTCTATCTTCGAATTCACTCGCACAGTCCTCTCGGCCTAGAATGCTATCCTTTCTTTTCCTGCACCTAAATCCAAATTGCCCTCGAAAGAAAGCCCACAGAAGAGTACAGAGACCTTCCTCTCTCCCCCTGCCCAGCGAAGAAGCATTCTCTCCTGGAGCGACTCTTGCTGTCCTTCAGCTCTGCAATGTCCTAGTCACTTTGTTGCCCCCGTGAGCCTGGGGGCTCCAGTGGGCACGGCCCGGACGGCAGCCCCCAGGGATCTCGAGGACGCATGAGTGCCCGAGCCCTGGCCGGTGCTTTACGTATGTTTGGTGACCAAAGTTTGGGCTGCCAGTCTGAATCTTCTGCCATTTTGGAGACTAAATACATGCTGGTGTATTCATAAAATAGAATATGATGCAGGCATCAAAGGAATGGCATAGATTGGTGCAGAGCAATATGAAATATAACAATAAGTGAGGGACGCAAGGTGCACTGTCATGGATGTAGTGAGCTACTCTTTGTGTAAGAAAAGAGGTGTATATACGGCACTAGCACAGGCTGCTTCAGCAGGAGAAGCGGGGCTGGGGAGACAGGGCGGGCATAGAAAGTTTTACATTTATGCCATGTGTGTGTGAACCTATGAACATATTTTATGATTTATTTTTTTAAATTCTTGAGAGAGCGACTGCAAGCATGAGTGGGGGAGGGGGAGAGAGAAAGAAAGTGAGCATGAGTCGGGGAGGGGGAAAGAGAGGTGGAGAAAAAGAGAATCCCAAGCAGCTTCCACACTGTCAGTGCAGAGCCTGACACGGGGCTCGAACCCACAAACCATGAGATCGTGCTCTGAGCGAAAATCAAGAGTCAGACGCTTAACAGACTGAGCCACCCAGGTGCCCCTAAAGAAAAATTATTTTTGGCGCTAGCTAAAATGGTTAAAAGGGTAGGTGAGGAAGACTTTATGCAGGAACATTGGGATCAGTAGGAAGACTACCACAGTAGGAGACTTGGGGCTCCCCACCCGAATACAGGGAAGACATGGGCTTTATAGACCATGAGCAGAGGAGGGGGCAATGGATGGAAAATCGCTAAGAGCTGACATCAAGGGTAGAGGTTTCTTACTGGACCGAGTCAACAGGATTCTTGTTGAAGGCAGGAAAGGGGGAGCAGATGTCAAGAGTAGGGGCGTCCTTGATAACACTGGGCTGGGTAGGCTGAAGACAGGGCTCAAGGATGAGGCCTCATCAGAAAGGGGGCTCTGAGGAGCCTGCCTGAAATTTGGTTAAGGAAAGAGTCTTTGTCATGTGTTAGAGGATTTTGAGAAAATTCCCCTTTTTACAGGTAAGGAAATGGAGGCTCAGAGAGGTAGCCATATGTCCGAGGCCTGCTTTTTTTTTTAAATTTTTAATGTTTATTTTTTAGAGAGAGAGAGAGAGAGTGTGTGGGAGAGGGTCAGAGAGGGAGGGAGACACAGAATCCAAAGCAGGCTCCAGGCTCTGAGCTAGCTGTCAGCACATAGCCCAACGCGGGGCTCAAACCCATGAACCGTGAGCTCACGACCTGAGCTGAAGCCAGCCTCTTAACCGACTGAGCCACCCAGGCGCCCCTGGCCGAGATCTGCTTTAGTCCATCTCTTCCTCCAAAGGCTCAGCCCCAAGGCGCCTGCTGCATTTGCCCCCTTGTCCACAAGTCATGGGTAAGAGACCCCAGGCTCCGGCCCTGACACTGCGAGGGACTCATTGCCATGTGGCCCTGTTTAAGTCCAGCCCACCTCTGGGCCTCTCAATATGACCCAAGAACTAAGCTACTGGAGTCTTCTGGCCAAGCCACAGCCACGGGAGCTTGCGGGGAGCAGGGGTGGTCCAGGCCTGGGCCGGCAAGGCAATAATTAGCTGAGCGCTCTTCTGGAATGTTAAGTACCTGGCCCTGGAATGCAGCTCCCGCTGGCTACAAATACTACCCCCTCCCCATGGGACAGGCCCTGCAGAGAAGATAGAGATCAGGGTGTGTGGACACTGGGGACCCTGTCTTAGGGGTCTGACTGTCAGGAAGCGCAGTTCTCTGACCGCTCCCACAATCTTCCTCCTTCTGCAGCTCCCTCCCTCTTAGGGCTTTGCTCTGAGCGGTGGGGAGCCCAGTGGTCCTGCCTCTTGGATTTAATGCCCTTGTGTAATCCCCTGGTCAGTGTGGGCTAGACTTAGTGACTGCCTCTGATGACAGAATGTCACTTCTGATACTGGTTTACAAAAAGACCGGGGCTTTCATTCTGGGCACCCTTTTGCTCTCTCTGAATGAAGCCAGCTGCCTATGTTGTAAGCTGCCCAGGAGAGAGGCCTAAACAGCAAGGACCTGAGTGGCCAGCAGCCATCGAGGCCAGCGAGGTCAGTGAGGAGCCCAGGTCTTCAGTCCAGCAACCCACGAGGCACCAAATCGTGCCAACAAGCACGTGAGTGTGCTTGGATGCAGACCCGTCCCTGGTCGGGCTCAGACAACTGCGGTGCTGACCGCCAGCTTGATTGTGGCCTCTGAGAGACCATGAGGCAAAGGGCCAGCTGGGCCATGCAGACTCCTGCCCCATGGACACTGTAAGACAGTAAATGTGTGTGGTTTTAAGTGGCTGACTTTGGGGGCAATTTGTTATGCAGCATTGGATAACTAATACAGCACACATCAATCTAGTGCTTGCAGTGTACCTGCCCCCTTTCCCCTCGTTCTTCCCCCTGCCACCCTTGGGGGGCCAGCCCACTTCATAGACGTGGAAAGTGAGACTCAGGAGGTTCTGTGACTTATCCAAGGTCATATAGCTGAAGAGCTGTGAAGCCAGAATATAGTCCAAGTCCAACTTCTCCAGCCATGACCCTTGGAAAATAGGGGCATCCCACCTTCAACTTGACAGGATATTTTCACCTGTCTTGATCTCCTAGAGTTTCAAACTCAGGTAGATATTATGACTCTATTGGAGGAAGCTGAGGCCCAGAGGAGCAATTGACTTGTTTCAAGTCATACAGAATATTAGTTGCAAAGCCACAAATGGAACCCAGGGTCTTGAGTTAGGGTTCAGGAGTTTTATATATCATATGCCAGGCTGCCTTCCTCCCCACCTCCCCACCTCCCCACCAGGTCCTGCTCAGACAGAATCCTATGAAATGGGAATCAAAAGACAGACTTCAGTGATTCTCAGCCTGGTTTCCTCAGGACTCGAGCTTAAGGCCCTTTGGGAGCACAGCTTTGCCAGCTAAGTTTAGGGCCCACAACCTTGAGCCCGAGTCCAGACCCTACAGAAGCCTGAATGGTCTTGGGCTCAAGAGAGAGAGTTCATCCTCAGATCCCAGAGGGATATAGTCTGCCTGTTCTCAGACATCCTACCTGGAGAAGCCAGGACAAGATGGGCCAAGGCTCTCCCCCATGTGGGGGGCCAGGACAAATTTAGTGTCCCGCTGACTCCAGCTCTAGTCGGGATCTGGGACTGCCAGATTTGGGGGCTTGGGCCTAGGCACAAAGGTGGGCAACACGAAGGACATATGAGAACGCTCATCAGATCCAGATCCGAGGTCAGTGGTTCACTGAGATCCTGTGCCCCACTTCTCAGCCCCGAGAGGGCCGTGGATGGGCAGGACTGCACAGTGTCCCCTGGAGCCTCATCACAGGCTGGGGTCCTCAAGGGGACTGCTATGATTCTACTTCCTGCTACCAGAATGCTTTGGATGGAGAGCATCTCCCTTCAAATGAAGCTTCGCTCCCTGTTTCAAGGCCCAGGGCCCACTCCCAGCAGCTAGGCGGGGAGATCAGGAACTGTCCGAGCCAGAGAGCACCTTCAGAACCATCTGGCTCACCTCAAGCTCCCAGGGCCAAGCTCACCAACTTATCCCTAAAGACTCAGAGGCCCAGAGAGGGGACTTCACTTGTCTAAAGTCACAGAGCCTAGTCTGCCAGGGTCGGGATTAGGACCAAGGTTTTCTGACTCTCAGTGCAGTACACAGGGCCCTAAGCTAATACCTCTCAAACATAAGCCTGTATCAGAATCTTCTGGAGGGCTTAGGAAAACAAGGAGAGCAAGAGCTAGGCCCTGCCCTTGGAGCTTCTCATTCTGCAGGCCTGGGTGGGGCCTGAGGTTTGCAAGGCTGATGAGTTCCAAGTGGTGCCGATGGTGCTGGTGGAGGACCACTCTTTGAGAACCGGTGCTAGAGACCATCTGTCTCCCAAACGGCTCTCCTGCTGGTGCCCCAAAGCTCAGACCAAGGGCAATTTGCAGAGTCCCCGAGTGCCTGTCAGGCACCCTCTCCTTTGAGGGAGTGGGTGTGGCTGAAAGAACCCCACAGGGTGGTGCACTGCCTTACTCATCTTTGCAACCATTGGCCAAGCAGCTTCCCTATTTGCTGACCCATGAAACCCACAGATATAAATGACATCACCCCCCACTTTATAAGGAAACATTTTTGAAAAAAATGAATTTTCTTTTGTTATAACCATACTTAAAGGATTTCACTTCATCCAGGTCGATCGAGTATTGTGTGCAAGAATATTTTAAAGAAAACCCACCGACAGGATGTCAGTAGGAAGTGAAATGATGATCTCCAGGGCAATGTTTTCTGTTTCTGTGCTTCATCAGTAGAGGTGGTTCCACCCGTCACTGGTGGATCTGTTGACACAGACACAGATATATGCATGTACTGATTTGGATACAGATGCAGGTGCACGTATAGATGAAGATGTAGAGGCGAGGTCCCTAAGGAGAAAGGATATGTTCCCTCCTGCTCCTCACCCAAATGTGGGTGTGATGAGGAAGCCAATTTGGACACAAGACAGACAACAAGGTAGAAGGGGCCCGGGCACCCGGACAACCTCCTGGAGTAGGACACTGCTCCAGTCCTGGATAGCCTACCCCTGGGGCATCATGGGAGAGATAAGCGACCTCCACTCTGATACGGCTCCAGCAGACCACGCACACATGCCCCCGCAGCAGGCCACAAGCTCCTTGAGGATAGGCTCAAAGCCTCCGTCTTTCCCACCAGAGCTCCCAGGTCATAGCCTAGCGAGTTGCAGTTTTGGTTCTGCCCTTCACTGGCAGGTGGCCTGGGGCAAATGACCTCCCTCCCTGACTATTTCCTCTTCCATAAAACAGGACTGAGAAATGTTCTCACAAGATTGTCATCAAGCTTAGTGAGATGCTATGTGTAAAGCACTTAGCTCTGTGCTGGCCCATAATGGGAGCTAAGTCACTGGTGGTTATTATCAGCTATTAGTTTTCAGAAATCTAATCCTGTCCCCTCCCACCCTGCTTTACACCATTTCCCCCATTTCCCGTAAGATAAAGTCTAAATTCCCTACCATGACTCATAAGACCCTCTATGCACCAATTCTGCCCACCTCCCTGGTCTCATCACTTATACTTGGGACATCACAGCTGGACAGCCTCGCCTCTTTCCCAGGGAGCTGTCCTAAGGTCCAGAGTGAAAGGCAGGCCATGTGCTAAGTCCAGATGACCCTTGAAAATCCTTTAACTTGCCCAAAGGTACAGAACCCAGTACCCAGCACCTCTCAGTAAATCCAGAACAGTTTCCCTCCAGTGCAGAAACCAGCGGCTGTATCTGAGCATCAGGGTAGCTGCCTTGTGTCTAGGGGCCTCAGTGGACCAGAACTACATGTCTGTAATCAGTGAAACCACATTCAGAATGAAACGTTCACGTGATGCTTCTCTACCGTACATGCAGTCCTGTAACATGCACGGTTCTACCTCTGAGCCTTTGCACACACTATTCCTTCCACTCCCAAAGTCCTTTCCTGCTTCCGCCTCCACTTGGCCTGGCCAATCCATATTCCTCTATGAGGTCTCCATGGAGGTGCCCTTCCTGGAGGAAGCATCCCTAAGTACCTGCAGCCCCTAGCCACCCCCCCAGCCCCCACACCCACCCCCAGCCATGTCTGGCGGGCACAGTCCCCTAAAACTGCCCTGACCTGTGCAGCATGCCTCCCACTGTGTATGGGTGCTGGCCACTCATTGGACTTAACTACCAAGTTCTTCCTTCTTTCTTATTCATAATGCTCAGTCACCAGCACCTAGCACAGAATTAGGTGCACAGAAGTGCCCAGTAAATGCTTACAGGGAATGGACCTGTGAGTGAATGCTGGAAATGCTGGAAATGCAGAAATGCCTTTGCTTTCATCATCTGGCATCCTGGGTAGGGCAGGTAGGGGACAGGGGCCACTGCGGGGAGGGAGGGGGGGGGATGGGGGGAGGCTCTCCTTTCCCATCCTCCTTCCAGACCCTTTCCCTGCCCAACAGGGCGCCACTGGCCTGTCCCACACCCTCTCTGCCGCCTGCCCAGTGACCTAATTATTGTTTTTTCTTCCAGCCCCGCGGAGGGGAAAACAGAAATTCCTGGTGGATGACACAGGCCCGGCGGCCGCCTGAGAGCCGAGCACGGGACCGGCTGGGCCGGCTTCGCCCGCCCTGAACCCGCCGCCCGCCCCGCCATTAGGGCCGCGGGAACCCGTCATCAGGCTAAGTACAGAGCGGGCGACGGGGCGGGCGGCCGGGAAATTGCCGGTTCCCGCTGACCCGCGGGGCCTGCGGGCGCCCCGAGTCTGGGGGCTTGGGGCGGGCGGACCGGGGACTGGGGGAACCTGGGGGGTGGTCACTTTTGGACCACGGACTGGTTCTCCTGTCACGACTCCCTACTCCCAGGCAGCCCTGCAGGGCAGGGGGCGGGGTGTGGGGGGGAAGGGTGGGGGCGGGGGTGGGGCTGGGGCTGGAGGAATTCGGAGAGGCTGGGCCCAGGGTGTGGCTTGTGAAGCTCCCGCAGGGGCTCTGGGGGCCTTTGGCATCCCTTCCCTTTTCTGGGCCCTGCCCCCACTCTTAGAAGGAGCACTGGGCTTGGAGCCAGACTGCCAAGGAGTCGAAGGCCCCAAGCCTGATGGACTGCTTATTCTGCCACTCACCCTCCGTGGGTCTTTGATGCTGGAGGGAGCCCCAGTTCCCCCATCCATGAAATGGATGAAATGAGATGTGCATGGGTCAGCCCTCTCCTCCACGCCTAGCAGATAAGAGATGCTCCATTTTCTTTCATTTACTAGGGAAAAGGGCACTCAGTCATGCATGCCTTCCAGGAGCCAATGTTGATTGCACAGCTACTTCAGTGCCGCCGCACTGTGTTAGGCCTTCTGGTTATAGTGATAAGTAAGACAGATAAAATCTTACATTCTTAGGGGAGATAAACAATAAAGAAATAAATAGACAAAATAGTGCTTCAGATGGTGATAGGTGTAATGGGGTAAAGGGAAGAGGCATAATGAGAGTTAGGGGGGGTTGTTCTATTTTAGGCTCAGTGGTCCTAGAAAGAAAGGCTCCATGGTCAAATGCCCTTTGACCTGAGACCCGAGCTGAAGTGTGGCAGTGAGGAAGGCAGTTATCCAGGGGAAGCCTCTTTGGCTAAAGCACACAGCAGGTGCAAAGGCCCTGGTTCCTCTCTCACCCCACCCCCTACCCCTTGCCAGCAGAGATAGTCTCCCAGCCTCTGGGCTCCTGAAGGACAAGATTGGTCCTTTCCATCCCGTCTTCAGGAAGGAAGCATGGAGAACAGGTCTGGAGTCAGACAGACCTGAGTTCAAATCCTGACACTGTTACTCACTGGTTGTATAAGTGACAATGACCTTGTACGAGTCACTTGATCTTTCTGAGTGGTAGTTCTTGCAGTAAAAGTATGTTCCTTGCAGAGTTGCGTGAGGCTTTAATGAGTTAACACTGATATGTCATACGCCCAGAAGGTGTGGCCAAAAGAATGGTCTGTGGGATCCCTGAGAAGACCTCAGTTTCATCATCTGAAAACGGTCTTTTTCTGAGTTGGCGTGAAAAGCAGCCTTCCCTCTGCCCCGTCTTGGTGTCATGGGCAGACACGCAGGAGAACAGTGAGCAGTTTGGATGGGCTCTGGGTGGTGGTTCCTAGCTGGCAGTCTGATGTTGATAACTTTCTGGATCTCGGAGCCCCATTTATAGAAAGAGGAGCAGTGGGACAGAGCTCCCCACCCAGGTGCCTGGTCGGCCCAGGCCTCAGCCAGGCCAACAGCGAGGCTCAGAGGGTGACGTCCGGCCAGCCCGAGTCAGGGTAAAGCCGTGACATTGGCAAATTTCACATTTCATGTCCTCCACCTCTTCTCTGTTCCGTCTCCTTGCCTTCTTGGATAAATTTTCTCTTCCTTGGGAAAGGACAGGGGGTCAGTCACTTCACTCACACCTGAGGGAGGACTTCAGTCCTTGGAGACAGTTTTGCCACACCACCTCGTTTGACACATGGGACTCGGAAGCCCAGAGAGGGCAGGACCTGGCCAGAAATGCACAGCAGTCCTGGGATATGAGAATTCATGGCAGCAGCCCTCTGATCGAATGCTGTTTTTTCACTGTGCTTCATGGCCAACTTCCACCCATTTATAGAAGGAAGAAACTGAGGCCCAGAGCCATAGTGTGAGTCAGCAAAGGCTTTCCGGGCCAGCAAGTAGCAGTAGGGAATTAAAATTTTCTTCTAGAGAAAGGGGTTTGGGGGGAAATAGGGACCTTTCAGGACATCGAAGGTGGAGCAGAAAACAAGGTGGTGGAGGTTGGCTCTCTGATAGTTCTCACATTCTATGATGGAAGGCAGGCAAAAAACCCCCCAAAGATACACAAGGTATTAGGTCAGATGGGAGGTGAGATAGAGTTTAAAAGGTAAGGGGGTAGCATGTGATGGGGGCGCTGTCTTAGGCTGGGTGATTGAGCAGAGACCACAGCCAGCAGGGGAGGCGGATGTGTATGTGCTTGTCCGGGGTAAGAGGCGTTCTGAAAGAGGGAGCTGGGCTGGAAAGGCAGGGCATGCCTGGCGTGTTCAGGGAGGAGCAAGAAAGCCCATGGGGCTGAGTGCTGGGGAGGGAGAGGGAGGCAGTGGGACTGGGGGGCAGAGGGGATGGGCTGTGCCTGCCTTGTGGGCTCCGCCGTCGCCCCACGTGTTCTGTGTCTGCCTCGGGGAACTGTGCCTTCCCAAGGCGGCTGGGACAGCCTGAGGAGCCAATTACAGAGCAGGCCATCAGAGTCACCCTCTCCTTTCCTCTTCTATGTGGCTCCCTCTGCCCTGGCACCTCCTTTGCCCGTTCTAGAAAGCAGAACTTAAAAGATTGGCAAGAACACTGACCTGAAAAAGAATTTGAAGTGGGAAAACTCTCCGGATTCTAGACCAGTCCTCACGACTTCGTAATTGCATGAGCATGGATATGCTGCTTTAATTCTCTGAACCTCCATCTCCGTATCTGTAAAATGGGACTACTGTCAAGTAGCTGTGACAAGCATACGCCCACCCTCTGACCTAGCAGACACACTCCTAGGTACATACCCAAGGGAAATAAATGCACATGTCCAAAAGGCCCTAGGGGTTCCTAGGGGCTGGTCACAATAGCCCCAAAGGCGATCAGCCCCAATGTCCCTCCGCAGAAGAGTGGCTGGATAAGGTGTGGTATCATTGCCCAATGGCATATCACACAACAACAACATAAACCATCGATAGATACGACAATGTGGATGAACTTGGCATTTCTTTGAGTGAAAGAAGCCAGGCGCCAAGAACGGGTGCATGCGATTCCATTAGTAAATTCCAGAACTGGTAGAGCTAATCTCTGGTGAGAGAGGCTGGGATGGCAGTTGCCCGTGCAGGGCGCCGACTGCGAGGGAGCCGAAGGGAAACCTCTAGCATGTTGGAAGTGTTTGTCATCACGATCTGGTTGGCGTCACCCAGGTGTACATGTATGCAAGAGTTCATTGAACTTGAGTCCTGTGAATAATTTGAGATCAGTGCATGGTGCTATTTGTAGATTATATTTCTATAAAAAGGTAAAAGAAAAAAAGTCCTGTAGCACCTAGGGAGCTGGTGAGGAGCAAGAGAGCGAGAATGTCGTCTTGCCTGTCTCACAGTAGGTGCCGGGGAACATTCCCTGTGTCCCCAGTGCTCTCTGCAGGACAAGGAGTGCCTGCTGGCACCCAGGTCCTTGCCTCCTCTGTCCTGCCACGGACCAAACCTCTGTTAGGGCCAGATGGTGCTGTGGGTGGAGCCAAGAGACAGATGGGGTTGCAATTCTTTCTGCGTTTTGCCTTTTGGCTTATTTTTTCTGTTGCTTTGCTTCATGATGAGAAAATTACGGCCTTTATCACTATTGAATGTGGCAGCAAGCAGCAGGTCAGGTCCCCACATTTAGTGTGTGACAGGGACCTGAGTGGGGGTGCCCAGCTTTCCAGGCTTGGAGCCTCTGACATAGCATTGAGAGCCACGCCCTCCCTTTTCGGTAGACAGGAGTCCCCAGAGTGGGGCATGCGGACCCCAGGTCTACCCTGTGATGGAGTAGCAGAGCCCCAGCACCCTATATCTCCCATTGGCCCACATCCAAATGCCCCCAGGATCAACTGGCTGGGGACAACCATGCTACTTCTACCCTGCCCCAGTAACTGCGCCAAGCCCAGAGAGGGCAGTTGACTTCTCTGAGGCCACACAGGAAGTCTGCAGCAGAGCCAGGCAAGCAGAGGAAAGGACGGGACGCTGAATGCCTGGGCCACCTGGGCCACCAGCCAAGATTCCCTTTCGTGCTCATGGGCACCAGCCTCCTCCTGGGCAAAAGCTAGGACGTATGTGTGGCCTCCTGCTCTGAAGAGGAACGATGCCTCTATTACGAATGGGGACATACTTTTGTTATCAGCTTGGCCTGTAGTGGGCTTCTCTGGGGGTACCGTGAACCCTGTCACCTGACCTTCCCCAGGGCAGGGCCTGCATAGGACTGGAGACTCTGCTCATGGGCGCCTCGGGTCTCTGCTCTCCTGCCCTTCAGCATCGAGTGTCGCCTAAGGATCCCAATGCCCCCAAGGCTGGCTAGGGACCCCCTTATACACTTCCTACTCCAGGCCAGTCTCCTTAGTAGGCCTGGGGTGCAGGCCCAGGGCAGGTCAGTGTGGGGTGGGTCTTCCTGTCCCCCTCTTTCTGTCAGTGCCTATGGTCACGGACCACGTCTTTATTCCTGTGCCCCCTACACCCATTGTACAGCCTGTCATAGAGTGGGCTCTTGTGACATGAAAGAGGTGACCCAGGATGTCATTTGAAGGGCTGTAGGAAGAGATTCCAGCGATCCCCCCTCCCCAATCCCATCCCCCCCAAATCCCCAGGAGCCGCAGTCTGGAATTCCATTGAGAGAGTCACATTCCTTGACATTCTGTTCATGGGAATAAATCAGAAGATTAATTTATTCTGCTCTTGGGCCCAGAGGCCTTAGGAACTTTCGAGAGTCAGACTGAAGATAGGAGCGGGGAGGGGTCTGCCAGCCTGTTCCTCAGCCTCTGGCAGGAAGGCTGAGACCCCAGAGAGGGGCTGACCCCTGGAGACAGGCTTGGGCTACAGGGGCCCTTGGGGCCGGCGGGACAGCGGGGCCTGTCTGGGAGGAAGCCTCTGACAGACGCTTTATCAGGCCCTGTCGCCTGCGTTATCTGCGGCTTCTCAGCAAAGAGGGAGCCACAGTCCTCAGCTGCGCGCAGACCACTCCAGGCCTGGAACAAAGCGGCCGAGTGAGCTGTCGGCCCCACGCCTCTGCAGTCAGACCCGTGGGCTCCACAGTCCTGCGGCCCACGTGGGGGGCTCGGGGTGGCTGGCCCAGCCTGGCGACAGCTCGTCTGCCGAGTCGCCCCCGCCCGGGGCCTGCTTCATAGGGACCACCTCCCTGGGGCCTCCCTGCAGAATACAGATGGGGCACGGGGTCACCCCAGCCCCTCCAGGGCCCAGCTGAAATGTCAGCCACAAAGGCCGGGACACAGAGGGGCCTGTCTGGGAACAAGGGCCGAGTGTTGGCGTGGGATGATGGCCGGGGCTGGGCTGGTCAAATGTTTACTTGGAACGGTTCAAGTGGGCACCCTCAGGCCATGGGGGCAGCTGGCGCCTGGCACGGGCCCCCTCTACCCACCCGCATGGGGCGCTGTGAGGATTCAGACCATCCCAGATGGGCCCAAATCCAAAAGCACCCAGAGGGGAATGCCAGTCTAGACCTTGGCATGGCCACTCCCTCCCAGTCCCTGCCTACTGCTGGGCAGAGGAAAAGCTGGGAGGGCGGGTTCTGGAAGCACCTGCTTCTCTGGCCTCTGGTGAAGCTACCATGAACGGTGGGCAGGTTGTACACTATACAAGGATACCTTGCCACTGAAAAAAGTGGACCCGAAATGCTTGCAGCTGGCCAAAGGGCCGCGTCAGCCCAGAGGGTGCTTTTTTGGTGACTGCTCAGAGGGGAAATTTTGTGTGCGGGGCCCTGGGGATGTTAAGATAATGACGCGGATCTTTTGTAGGAGCTCATAGACTGTTCGGGACTGTTGCCTGATCTAAAACAGGGTGTCCAGTTAAGCTTCAGTTTCAGATAAACAACAAATAAATTGTTTTCAGTACAGTTGTATCCCATGCAGTATTAAAAAAATTTGTTTAATGTTTTATTTATTTTTGATACAGAGAGAGAGAGAGAGAGAGAGAGAGAGAGAGAGCATGAGAGGGGGAGGGGCAGAGAGAGAAGGAGACACGGAACCGGAAGCAGGCTCCAGGCTCTGAGCTAGCTGCCAGCACAGAGCCCGACGCGGGGCTCGAACCCAGGAACGTGAGATCTGACCTGAAGTCGGAGGCTTAACCGACTGAGCCACCCAGGCGCCCCTCCCATGCGGTATTTTAAAGCTTCAGGATGGTGAGGGGTGGATGAGGTCTGGTCAGAGCAGACCTCCCCCCAACACTCCCAGCACACAGGGCTCTAAGGGTCACGGAGAAGACTGTGGGACTCTTGAAGACCGTCCAGCATGTCTGGAGGAGAGCCTGAGAAGGAACACAGGGCGAGATGGAGTGCCCAGTTGGGGGCCGGTACTCCTGAGTGAGTTGGGGCCCCACTGGAGGGTTTGAGCTGGGGACTCTCACGGTGTGGCAGGCTCCCTCTGGTGGCCGTGTTGAGAATAGGCTGGGGGCAAGGCGCAAAGCAGGCTGACCTGTGAGGTTCTTATCACAGCCATCCAGGTGGTGGCGGGGAACCACAGAATTAAGTTGGAAATAAAATAAATGACTGAGTCTGGACATCTGAACGTTTTATTATGGAAAACGTCAAAAGTGTACAAAAGTGAAGAGGGTAGTACAAGGATCTCCCATGTCCCTATCACCCTCTTCAAGCATCATTAGCTCGTGGCTAACTTTTGTTTCATGAAAAACCTTTCAACCCTCCTGGCAAATGGATTATTTCCAACCAAATCCCAGATATCATATTATTCCACCCATAAATATGTCAGTGTCACTGAAAGATATTTTGAAGCATCAGCCACTAGGAATGGCTTGATGCAGCAGCTCTTTTTTTTTTTTTTAATGTTTATTTTATAGAGAGACAGAGGGCAAGTGGGGCAGGGGCAGAAAGAGAGGGAGACAGAATCTGAAGCAGGCTCCAGGCTCCGAGCTGTCACCACAGAGCCTGACATGGGGCTCAAACTCACAAACTGTGAGATCATGACCTGAGCCGAAGTCAGACCTTAACCGACTGAGCCGCCCGGGTGCCTCCAAGCAGCTCTTTTAAGAGAGAGGGGCCCCTGGCCCCACTGGACTCATTGCTATGCAGTCAGTTCCCTGATCTTAGAATGATTTCTCCTGGAGCCTTCTAGTTTTTCCTCCCCTGGGATGAGACTTCTGAGTGTGTACTTCCTAGCATGATGCTCCTCAGGTTGAGGCCTTGGGACGCTGGCCTTGACTTTCTCTTAGAAGCTCCTGCTAAAGTGGATGGACCTCGAGGGTGTCATGCTAAGCGAAATAAGTCAGGCAGAGAAGGACAGATACCATATGTTTGCACTCATAGGTCTAACAGGAAAACAGGTGAAACCTAACAGAGAACCACAGGGAGGGGAAGGGGGAAAGAGAGTTGGGGAGAGAGAGGGATGTAAAACTTGAGAGACTATTGAATACTGAAAATGAACAGAGGGTTGAAGGGGAAGGGGGAGGGGGGAAAGAGGTGGTGGTGATGGAGGAGGGCACTTGTGGGGAAGAGCACTGGGTGTTGTATGGAAACCAATTTGACAATAAACTACTTAAAAAAAAAAAAAAAAAGAAGCTCCTGCTTTCTCCTCAGACCTTACCACAGCCTGAAGCCTCCCCTTTTTCAGGTCCCTTGATGACAGTCTGGTGTGAAGGCTCCCCAGATCCTCAAAGACACCACTCCCCAGGAACTTCGGAAATGCAGGCGCTCTGGGTGAAGGTAAGGGAAACAAGAATGAGGTACAAAGACGCATATGCAGACACCGATGCCCTAATACATGCAAGGAGGCTCTTGGCTTTCCAGAATGTCACCCCCTCCAGGAAGCGGCCTGGATCTGCCTCCAGTTTCGTGGGAGACTTTGGTCAAGTCCCTTCCCCTCCCTGGCCTGGAGAAAGGAACCAATTCATTATGCAGGATTTCTGCATTTTCCCACTCTCAGATTCTGTGCCCCCAAAGTCTTCCTGCAGTGGGAAGTGCCGGGGGGCAAAGCTGGACTTGGGGATAGGCTGCGAGGAACATGCTAGCTTCTGACCTAGCGGCACACACACATTGAACCCTGTGAGGCAGGCATAGTACCTCCCTCTTTCTGGAAGAGGAAAGCGAGGTACAGAGAAGTAAAGCTACTTGACTAGGGTCCCCTAGTTTGTAGGAAGCACAACTAGGCCAGTGCCCAGCATTGGTGCCCAGGTGCCTCCATGGTTTCTGAGCACCAAACTGGGTGCGGCCAACATAATCCAGACTACAGTCTGCTGTCTCAGAGTCCCCTGAAATCTGGTGCTCCTGGACCCACCAGGGGACCCAGAGGCCAGCTCACCTTCCTGTCCAGTTCTCTTTCTCTCACCGAGGCCTCCATGGCCTGTGCTTAGTGGGTATCAGACACAGCAGCGAATTTCTCTCACTGAATCCTCAGCAACAGCGTGGGGTGCTGTGCCCATTTTGCAGATGTGGAAACTGATACTCGTGACCTGCCCGAGGCCCTCAGTCCTGCAGGCAGAACTGAAACGGGGGTTCTCTAACTCTGGGTGCTCCTTCTTCTACATTGCAAGAACTGGCTTAGCACAGACCGTGTCTAACAACCCAGTGCTATTTGGCTTTCTTGGCACCAAGCGTCTTTTCTGTATATCACTCTTTTGTGTTGCTTCTCTGTGTGATCGCTCTTGATTTTTCTAATAACCGTGGGAGGCAGGAATGACCACCGTTTGGCTTTTACAGATGAAGTGCAATATGTGCCCCTGGGAGACTGTTTCAGAACTTCCAAAATCTTCCCCAAGGCTTGAGTTGCTCTGTTGCGCCAGCCCATGGATGCGCATGTTCTTCTAGCGCCCCCTGCAGCCTGTCAGTGCCATCCAATCACGCTGCTGGGTCATTCAGAGAGTTTTTCTTAAAAAGTCCCCCCCCCCCCATCTTTTAAACCCCAAACCTCCATCCGTTGCCCCATCTGGGCCTTCCCCTCATGAGTCTGGGCCCACCTTGTCTCTTCTTGCTCCACGTATTTGGCAATAGTTAAAACACATTTGCTTTTTGTGACTTAGTCTTCAAGAAACTAGGACTTTACAGAGGCTCAACTAGGACATTACAGACGTGGCCAAGCTTAAGAACCACAAGAATGAGTCCGGGTTTCCACCACCAAGGGATTAGATTAACGGTTCTCCAGGGAAGGTTCTGTGTCCCCCCTTCCCCCCCGAGGTCCCCCCACACGCTGGGATCAGGACCTCAGAGCAGCGCCTCAGGCAGTGGGTAGAGGAGGGCTGCTCTGGGCACTGACCAAATTATATCTGAAAACAAATTCTAGATGTCTTATCATTTTATTCACAAATATTCAATATTATCTCTAAAAGATAAGGACTCTTTTTCTTTAAAGCCGAGATACCCTATCACACCTAACATCATCATGCTTAATATCATCAAATATCTAGCCAGTGCACACATTGCCCTGATTTTGCCTTACGAGTATCATATATTTCTTTTTACAACTTTTTGTTTGAATCGGGATGCGGTAAGGTCCACACATCGTGATCAGTGCGCATGTCTGTGAGTCACTTTGCTTGGAAATCATTTGGAATAGTTCTTCTCTTTGTGATTCCGTCACTAAGTCAGCGCATAGATTCATTTGTTTCATTTTGCTTGCTGCTTTTAAGAGTTTATTTTAAATGCTTATCTTATGTTTATGGCTCCAAAGTCTATCATACAAAACATATTCAGAGAGGTCAAACTTCTGGGTCCCCTTCACCCACTCCTCCCTCTGCATAAGTATTAATTTTTTTAAATTATGTGTTTTCCTTACATTGCTATCTGCATGTGTATTATTATCATACATGTATATACATACATATTCATATCCCTCGATGAGTGTTACCACGTTCACACGCAGTCACACTGTCGTCTGCCTTGCTTCATTCACGGGACATCTTGCCTGTGATCTCCCCCGCGGGTCTGTCTAGGTCCTCCCCTCTTCGTCACAGCAGCCGCTTCCTCCGTGCTGATAAGCACAGTCCTCCGCTGATGGACATTTTCCTTATTTCCTGTCCTTTACTGTTACAAATAGAATTGCAGTAAAAAGCCTTGTGCTTCCGTCTTTCAGGACACCTGCCGGAGTTGATTTACAGCCATGGGATTCCTGAGTCGCGGGCTCCATACACGCAGTTTTGCTACCTTTTGCCAAATTCCCCCACAAAGGGATTCCGCCACGTTACATCCCCATCAGCTGTGTAGGAGCGGTGGTTCCCCACAGCCTCCCCAGCAGGACACGCTGCCAAACTTCTGGACTGTTGCCAATCTGAGAGGTGGGGCTTGGTATCTCAGTGAAGTTTCAATTTGCATTTCTTTTATGTGAGCAGGTTGAGCACCTTTCATATGGTTCAGGGCCATTTGCATTTCTGTTCCTGTGAGTTGTTCGGTAATATTTTTAGCCCATTTTTCTAAGACGTCTTTGGGTTCTTTCCTTTCTCCTTTCAGAAGTTCTTTATAAATTGGAGACATTAATCCTTTGTCTGTGATAAAGGATCAGGTATTTCCTCGTTTGTTGGTCATTTGTTTTGTTCATTCATTCATCTCAAGCCCAGTGGCTCATTCGTTGGAATGAGACCCAGCTAGAGATACAGCTGTGAGTAGAGTGTCCCTGAAGGCCCCACCATCACGTGCTGCCCAAGCGAGAACCTTGTTCTGATCTTGGACACTCTCTGCCCCAAACCCCGCCCTGTGCTGTCTTTCCAGCCCCGGGATCCCTGTTCTGCTGCCCACCCGCCCCCCCGCCCCTGTCCTGCCCTGCTCAGGCCCTTCACATCTCCCAGTCTGAGCTCAGCAAGGGCCAGAAAGGAGCCTGGTTATCTTTGTATCTCTCCCCACGTGCCGAGCACCGAATGGATGAGGAAGTGAAGAAAGAGTGAGGGAATGAATGAATGAATAAATGAATGAACAAATTTTGTGAGGATCAGATTGCCTTTGACCTGGGAAACCAAGTCGGAGAGGAGCTTGGAAAAGCACCTCCAGGACCCAAGTTTCTTTATCCGTTGCCTTCTCTTTGGATCCAGTTCAGGCAGAAGCGCTGGTCTTTAAAGTGCTTGCAGACAGTATATGATGCCAGTTTTACTTCATGATTTATTTAATTTTATTTTTGTTAATGCTTGTTTATTTATTTATTTAGAGAGAATGCATACGCACGAGTCGGGGAGGGACAGAGAAGGAGAGAGAGAGAGAGGGAGAGAGAATCCCAAGCAGGCTCCTCACGCTGTCAGCACAGAGCCCCATGCCGGCTCTATCTCACAAACCGTAAGATCATGACCTGAGCCGAAATCAATAGTCGGACGCTCAACCAACTGAGCCAGCCAGACACCCCTCATTTCATGATTTAAAAGAATGTCCACTTATTGTAGAAAATATGGAAATTATAGGGAGGTACAAAGAAGGAAACAGAAATAACCCATGACCCAGACTAAACCACCGTGGTCTAGTTCCTTTCAACTTTCTTCTTTCATTTACATTTTATTTTTATATATCTGTACATGTATTTTTACATACATATCCATGTATGTAACCCCCCCTTAACATTATAACATACATATTTCCTCATGGCATTGAACTTCAGCACATCATCATAATTTCAAACGATCACATAAGATGCCGTGACATGAATGGTTCATGTTCTAGCATCACTGCTTAGTCTCCACCTTTGTGTCCTCATCTATAGAATGGAGATGGTAAGTGCCTACTTCATAAGTTCCCTGTGAGGGTTAGTGGTGGTTATGTGCACGGCAAACATCAGTACTGTTACTACCATTTCCTAATTGTGGACATTTAAAATCTAATCTTATTCTATTGCAAATAACTCTCTAATAAACCTCTCCGCCCAGGGCAGTTTGGTGGAGGCCTCTGAGAGGTTGCTGCACGCTCACGCTCAAACTGAGCACAAGGCGGACAGAGTGAGCAAGGTGTGCGGAGGACCCAAAGTTAGGACAGCATGGGTTTGGCGCCGGCAGCCCGGGGGAAGGGGAGTCCATGCAGGGGGAACAGCATCCGCAAAGGCTCAGAAGCCTGAAAGAGCAGGGGAGTTCCGACGCCCTGAGTGGGGCAGTAGTTACTGTCCCCAGTTTTACCCGTGGGGCCCTTGTGGCTCGGGAAAGGAAAGTCACTGGTCTGACAACAAGGGTGGGAACCAGCTTTGTGCCTCCTGACCCCCAGGCCAGCGTTCCACGCATGCCCTGGGCCCTTCCCCCCTCCCTAAAATCATCTGTTGCTTGAAGGGAGGTGGGGGTGAAGAAGAGCAGTAAGAGGAAGGATCTGGGGTTTGGGCAGCCGGCATGCCTGGGAGCCGTCCTGTGAGGCAACCTGAGAAGCCCCGGGAAGTTGAGACCAGACTCAGCTCGGTTTGCCTCCAAGTCTTCTCCTCGAGGCTTCCCAGATGCAGAGGACCCTCAGGCTGGTGACAGGCAGGTCTCCTGAGGCCCCCACCCCCCCACTCCTCAACCCAGCCCGTTGCAGACACAGTCTGGAAAGTCCCAGGCCCATCCAAGTCATCAGCCAGAATTCAGCAGCACCCTGTTCTGTGTTTATTTCTTAAAAGATGATGACTCTGGCATTCAGTGCTTCTGCCAAGAGGGAAGAGCCTGGGAAGGTCCAGAAGGAGTTGGGGGCTTGGGCAACAGGAATGTTCAGGGCTTTGAAGGCCAAGCCAGTCTGGGGCACAGATGCCGACAAATGAAATTTGAGGATTCTTGCCTGTTACCATGCAAGGTCCACCATTAAAACGAATTCAATAGCATCTCACAGGCTTTCTAAGCATAGAAAAATTACTAATTCTTGGAAAAGAACACCTCTACCCTTTATGGTCTGAATTTGAGAGCATTGTCTGCAACAGCAGCCTCATTGCTGCACTAGTCCAAACACACGTGTGTAATTCTCTCTCCCACATACTGAGGAGCTCCTGTCCCCTGCTGTTTATAGAAGATAGTCCAAGGGAGAGGAGATGGCCAGTGTCACATGGTAGGAGGTGCACACTCTAGGCCTTGGAAATTTTCTGCTAAGAGGACCTTCATTTCTCTGAAGGGCCATAGTAAGTTTGACCTCAGAGTCACTGGGAACACATGAGTGGGAAGGGATCCCAGAGGTGTCTTGGTTATTCCTCTTGTGGGCAGAAAGAGTGTAGGAGGATCTGAGAGATGGGGGAGGGAGGGGGACTTAATCACACCAGCTGGTGGAGAAGCGGTGTGGTCTGATTTCAATCTCCTGGTTCTGGGGGGAACATGCTGTCCCCCTCCATCAAAGAGCAGTGGGGAGAAGCAGCTGGGGAGGGGGATCGGGAAGGATCTGAGCGGGCACTGGGTATGCCGATGAGGGACTCACAGTCCCCACCCTCCCTTGAGGGGCCACGAGAGGCTGAAACACCAGAGGGAGGACACATCTGAATTGGGGTGAGTAGAGGGCTGGCAGAGGTGGGTCCCGAGAGCTATGGAGAACAGGGTGGAGGACATCAGAAAGTCTCCAGTGGGAGTTACAGAAAAGGTCGAAGGGTGAATGCGATCTCATTACCAGGAGAAGTAGAGAAGGGGCAGTCCAGGTATGGGGAGGAGCAAGGTAACATCTGGAGAGAGGGAGGTGGACCTTCCCATTCCCAGGTTGCAGTGGGTCCCCGAGGCTGTAGCCAGGACCCCAGTATCCAGTGCAGACCTCCCACTTCAGGGCCTAAGGATGCCACCTGTCACCCTTAGAGGGGCGTATACATTTATATGGAGAGTGGCAGGACATGGGTATTTTAATCTAACAGAGGGACCGTCTAATTGTGGCCAGGCAGGCGTTGTGACAGGTGGTGAGGGAATCCCTTTCCAGACTAGTGGGAGTGTGAATCTGTGTGTGCTGGCGGGGACAGGGGGGTGCTTCTTTCTCCCTCCTCATCCTGTTGGCTTGCAAATTGCGGTTTAAGAGCCATCTGTTCACATCCAATCGTTGAGGCGGACCCTCTCCTCCTTTCACCTTGACTATGTCCCCGTCCCCCATCCACGCCCCACACCACTGTCTGAGCCTCAGTTTCCCCGCATGTAAAATAAGGCAGGTGGACTCGTCGGTCTGTAAGGCCCCTTCAGCCTGGGGCTGGTTAAGACCAGTCTCAGGCTCTTTGCTGGGATGCCGGAGGCGCCCTCTGGTGGCCATCCTTGTCCATGCAACCTGGGAACAGGTTTGGCGCTCTGCCTGGCTGAGTGTGTTTGTGTGGTATCTGTGTCAGTGTGGCTGGGTGTTCGGAGTGGTACACAGAGGATGTGTGACAGGCTTGTGGTACAGAGAATGCAGATCTTCCCTGACTCTCAGTCCCTGATAAAATCACAGAGAGGTGGGGCCATTTAAAACAAAGGCAAAGTCCGCTGAAACCTTCCTGAGGCCTGCCTGGGCCACCTGGCCTGCAGAATTGGCCGGGCCACCTTCTGGTAATACGTGTGGACAACACTACTCCTCTGCGCAAAACCTCGTCCCGGGGCCCCTCTGTTAAACAGGGCAAATATCAACCTCCAGGGCAGGGCAGGGCGTAAGGTCCTTGCTTGGTTGCTCATTTGGCCTCAGTTTTTAATCTTTTCCTTCTTTCCTGTCCCACTTCAGGTGAACTATGTCATCCTCTCCCATCTCCTAGCCTCTCCTTATGTGGGTTCTTTACTCCCAGAGTGTCCTACCCTCTCCTTTAGTTCCCAGTGCCTCTTTTCAAAGCTGCCAAATCCTACCTCCTCCAGGAAGAATTCCTGGATTTTTCCACTTGGGTCTGAGCTCTCCTTCCCCTGAACATCCTGGTAACTTTGTCTACACCTGTCTTCTGAGATGTAGAGGGTTTACCCAGGTTAACTCAGGTCAAAGATGTCCAGCTCTCTAGCCCTTCCCTGAGGACTGGCTCCACGTCTGCTTCATAACTGAGTCCTTTCAAACACTGAGCCCTCCCCACTGGCATCCAGGCTGTCCTCTGCTGGGCCCCGACTCCCGCCAGGAGTCCACCTCCCTTGTGCCCTCAGCTTCAGCCAATAGGGTTGCTCTCGCGGAAGGAGGTCTGGTGGTAGAAGAGAAAAACATGAGCCTTAGGTCAGACTCTTGTTGGGTCCTGACCTTCAGAAGGCAAATGGGTATTTTAATCTAAGCTGCTGAGCTGTGTGGGGGAGGCTGGCTTCGGCATGCCCCAAATTAAGGGTTAGACCCCACGGGCCTGGCTCTTTCCTTCAAAGACAGAAGTAGCAGTACTTCCAGCTATTTATAGAAGTCTGCTACTGTCCGTTGTTTTGTGCTCTGTTACACGAAATTCTCACACAGCCCATTTATAGATGTAGAAACAGGGAAATCAGAGATGCTAAGTAACTCACTCCAGGTCACACAGCTTTGAGTGGGAATGTTCAAATTCAGGCCCTGCTTTCCAAGGGTTTCCAAATCCTGTGCAGTTTCTGGACTATTCGGTTGTCACTGTGCCTTGCACATAGTAGGTGCTTGATAAACTTCTGGATAATAAAACACAGCCATAAACTAATATACAACTATCTCTTTCCGCTAGCCTTCCGGTCTGGCTCAGGCCCACACATTCACCTCTGTGTGAGGAAAGAGTCTCAGAACTGGGATTGTCGAAGAGCAGACCAGCTTCAGGTGCTGAAGCGGGGAGGTGGTGCCTACATCACAGGAGGGGTGATTTCCCTGACTCTGGGTGCTAGGGGGTAATGGGTCCTGGGCATGGTGAGGACAGGCAGGCGCCTGCTGGGCCACTGACTCAGTCCGTGTTTGGCTCATGAATGTCTCACACTTCAGGAGCCACAACGTGGCTGCAGGTTAAAGGGCCTGGAATGAATCCAAATTCTCTGACAAGCAGATGCCAAGGCAGGATTAGATGCAAGAGGTTTATTAGAGGACGGATCTGTGAGGGGAAGGGCAGCGTGCTGGGGAGGCGGAGTCAAGAGGGCAATGCTGATCCATCTGGGGCTGGGGGTGGGGTGGGGAGGAGGTAGGGAAGGAGGGAGGCAGGCTGACAGGAAGTGTTTTTGACTGTAGGGCACTTGTAAGAAAGTTGGCAAGGCCAACAAGGAATCCTCCAGCCAGGGTGCCTGTCAGTGGGGCCCTGTCCCTCCCAGGACAGGGTCGCCTTTGTGGCCCTGTCTGCTCAGTGACCGCCTTGTGTGGAGCACCGCCCCCGGAGACACACGACTGGGCCTGGAGCCTGCAGGGGAGAGGCGGGCATCGTGGGCGAGGGTGAGGAGAACCCTCTCTAGTGCTGGTGTGAATGCCGTGTGTGTGGAGGGAGGCGCGCGCGCGCGCGCCCGCGTGTGTGTCTGTGTGTGCGCACATGCGCCCACACGCCTCTTTCCCAGTCGTAATTCTTTTGACTTCCCAGTTCACATCCAACTGTGGAGGTGGCCACTTTTCCCTCCTCCTTCACCTTGACCTTGTCACCCGCCCCCCTTCCCCCAGCCTTGGTTTTCCCACATGCAATATGAGGCAGGTGGACTTGCTGGTCTTTAAGCAAGTCCTCGAGCGCAGCTGCTGAAGCCATTGGTTAGCTCCGCTCCCCCGTCAGAGAGCTGAGAGGCGCGTCCTCACGATCCCTACAGGCCAGCCCTCTTTCACCGGCCTGGCCCAGGTGACCGCCACCAGTGCCCACAGCGGCTGGGAGCCAGAATTCGTGCCTCTGGAAACTCAGGAGAGAGGCTGATTGGCCCGGCTTGTGTCACGGGCCAAGCTCTGGTCCAATCAACGAAGAGGGTGGAGCCTCTCGTAGCTATCCCGGAGCTGGGCTCTGCGCCGGGTCTGTGACGTGAGGGGCTCACCTTCGGGTAGTGAGGAAGTGCGAGGTGTCAGCGGCACTCTGGCTGGACGTGGCCTCTCAGCGTGGCACACCCGGTAGCTCCACAAGGCCAGGAGCCGGACTACGGTTTTCCCAGTTCGGGGGCGTGTGCAGTGCCTGGACCCGAGGAGTGTCTCCACGGGCGTGCCCCTACTGTTGCCGACCCTGAAAGGCTGACCTCTGCTGGCCACGACAGGCACTACCACCACCCCAGGGCAGGAACGGAGCGACGTCTTTCCGTTAGCCTAGAAGTCTCTGGTAGGTGGGGGTACTGCGGTTAAATAGCCCAGGCTCTAGTGCTGGGTTTGGGTGCGGCTCTTTCACCAACTGGAGCAAGTTCTTTTCCTCCTTGGGGCTTTCCCCGTATCTGCCAAGTGGGTCTCACCTCACTGAACTGGTGCGGAAGGGGCTGTGTGGTGTGCAGGTTTGGGGCTCAACTTCTGAGCTAAGTTGAATCCGGCTTTGCATTACTTGCCGTGTGACCTGCACAACTTACTCAATCTCTTGAAGCCCCAATCTCCCCATCTATAAAATGGGAAGGAAGATGGGTTTCTCCTGTTCTCTGAAAGGTGATGTGAGGATTCGATAAGAGACTGCATGGAAGCAAGCACAGAGCATGACATCTGGCATCACATCATTGTGAGGGGGCCTTGCTCTGTGCTATGCTGGGGGCCCACTCATTCATCTCTTGTCCTTCATCTCTTGCCCAGCCCCACCCTTCACAGCACCCTGGCTAACGCATCAAGCAGTGATCAGTGTCTGGAGCACAGCGGGGACTCAACCGTGTGTAGCGGGGAAGGCACTGCAGAGCTCCTGCCTGGGTGCTGGTTGTCAACCTCATCCAGCTTTTATGGAGTGTCCCCACCTAGCAGGGAAGTCTGTGCTCTGAGGGGCTCCCAGGCATTTCTGCACAGGGCAGGATGCATTCTACTGTGCGAACACTCACACTGCAGGCTTGGGATGAGCCTGTCTTAGATGTCTGGACACCTGGATTTCAACTCAGTCTCTGCTACTCACTCCCTGTGTGCCTCCACCCCCTACCCCTCCAAACTAAAGAAAGATCTCATGAGCTGGGGAGGGGGAAGACTCATAGAGAAGGTGAGAGAAGAGGATGGACCCCCTACTTAGGTGTGGGGATCTAAGTATAGAGGAGCCTTAAGCCCCTGGTGCAGCGAAGGAGGGGGGAGGAGCCTGGACTTCCTTGCACCACAACACCAGAGTGGAAATGGAAGTCGCCCAGGGGACACAACCAGGCAGATGGGCCTGATGTGACCTCTCAGAATTGCCAGGAGCAGCAGAAGGCTCCTGGGTGCCCAAGAGGGACTCCCATAGCCTCCAGTGGGGTGGACTCAGGAGCGTGTTTCTTATGTGCCCAAGAGTGTGGCATAGATGAGGCACAGAGGACAGCAGGACCTGGAGGGCCTGCAAGGGAGCCCGGAAGGGGGCCGTGCATGGTCAGTGGGCACCAGTGTCTGATATGTAGACATCCTGGCGGAGAAGAGCAAGGCAGAGGCCCAAGAGCTGGGTCCTCCTGTGCTCCCCCTGCCTCGGTACCACATGATTCCCACCCCTACCCAAGAACTGAGATGTACCCTTCGCTAAGATTAGGTGTCCTCCGTCCCAGTGAAATGAGGGCTCCAAATGTAAATACCACTCAGTTCCATAAGGAAAGTTCTGTTTCTCATACACTTCAGCGTAGAGGTTACTACCTGCCACCAAAAGATAAAGGGGACATTGTATAGGTTCACAGAGGTGAGACAAGATGGCTTTCAAAGAGAATTAAGCTCATGTTAATCTTTAGATCTGCAATACTGGACAACAAAACATCCGCACACTATTAGGGAAAAAGATTTATGATCCAAGAGACTTCATTCTAGTTAAGACACCATTAATTCTGTCCGGGCATTTGGGGGCATGTAAGGACTGAACAAAATACTCAAGGAAATTCTCAAATGAGTGGAATGTGAGTTAGAAGGGAGATCTTAAAATAGGGGATGAAAAAAAAGATTGGGGATGAAAGAGTGTCCAGGAAACAGTAGGAAGGAATGGATATGTTAATCAAATCAAAATGAATAATGGCATGAATAATAATTTGTTGTTTTAAGTAGGGATTCTTGAAACAAGGAAGGCCATGCTGTAAAGGAAAACCTATTAAGAGTCAAAAGTGAAGTATTGAAGTTTGTACTGTCCAGTATGGTTGCCACTAGTTACATGTGGCTCCTTACCTTTGAATTAATTAAAATTATATGAAATCAAATAATTGGTTCCTCGATTGCGCTTGCCATTTTTCAAGCACTCAATGGCCACACATATCTAGTGGCTACTATATTGGACAGGGTAGATAGAGGACATTTCCATCACTGCAGAGAGTTCTTTGGGATAGTGGTGATCTAAATTATCAGAAAATCTGTGGAGGGGAAAGGCTATTTTGGAGCACAGAGAAGAAGTATTCTAAAAGTCTTCTACAAAGATAGGGGAAGTGAACAGGCAAAACCAGCAGCAAAATTGAAAAGCAGGGTGGAATTTCTAAATAAGCACGTGACCAGGGTGGTAGTGGTGGTGGGATTTGAAATAAGGAATAAAGAGAAACTTGACCAATCCAGAAAAGGGAAAGAAGAAAGGGGGGGGGAACATATAGTCAGTAGTAAATGTGAAATTAAGTGGAAAGAATAAAACTAAGTTTATTAGCTATCAGAATAACTATAATGAATTCCCCCATCAGAAGTCAAAGTTGCCATTTCCAGTAGATATGTAAAGAAATATCCCCTGGAATAAAATTTTATGTTGGATAATTTTTTTTTTAAGAGAAAGAGTACAGAGAAGGGGCAGAGAGAAAGGGAGGAAGAGAGAGAATCCCAAGCAGATACCGTGTTGTGTTGTGGGCATAGAGCCTGACACAGAGCTCAATCCCATTAACCATGAAATCATGATCTGAGCTGAAATCAAGAGTTGGCTGCTTAACTAACTGAGCCACCCAGGCACCCTGGATACATTTTTAAAGAGACAGTTTTAACAGCATAACTTAGATGACAGAGAACAAGGGGAATGTCAGGGTTTAGAACCATCAAGAAATCTTGATTCTGATGGGGGTAATAAATACTTTGGAGCTGGTGTTTGCCTACAGGATATCTGCCTATCCCTGGGGACCCAGAGTCTGAGTTTAATAGCTCACAGCACAGAGGATAATTCCTGGGATTAGGTGAAAATAGGGGAGAAGTCCTCTACACAAAGCTAGGATCCAAGAGGGCTCGTAAACTAGCGGGAGAAGAGTGTCCACAGAGACCTGTCTGCCTCTGTCCTCACGGGCGTTGGAACAGAAGAAAGAAGGGTCTTTCCTCAGAATCTCTAGGCCGAGCCCCGCTTTAACTGAGTGTGGCACCAGATTTACACTGCCTATTGCGCCCTGCACTCCCCTGCTCCAAACAAAACAAAAACCAAACCAAACCAAACAAGAAAACAAAAAACAAAAGTAAGTAAATATGCAGTTTAAAGTATTCCCCAGATGCCTGATGAAGCTGTTGCAAATGCTCCCTGGAGAAACACAGTTTAAATCTAGACTTCAAGGAATTCTCACAGATAAACTTCTAAGGAACAGGAGGTCATACTGAAAAAAAAATCATTAAACAGAAGAGGAAATAAGCTACATGAAATGAGAGTCAGCAGAAAACAGCATTGCTGAATCAGACCGACAACAGTGCTGACTCAAGATATTGAAATTACCTGGTATAGAATATAAAATAGTTATGTGTGGTTTGTTTAAAATAAAGAAGTGATTGCATATATTACAAAGGAATGAGAGAGAGAGTATCAAAACTGACAAGATGAATCTGAAGAAGAACCACATAGCATTTCTAGATGTGCAAATAGAATTGAAATTGAAGCCTAGTGGATAAAGAATCAGTTCCAGGAAAGATGGTTATTGTCTACTTTGTTCTCTACCGCATGCAGTTATCTCCCTGGACAAAGTGTGCCGACCACTGGAGAGTAAGTTGTAGCCAATAGATTAGAGAGGGACACAAAATTTGAAGTACAACTGAATTGGGTTGAGTCTCTCATTTTTTCCCCTCCGGTGT
Source organism: Suricata suricatta (assembly GCF_006229205.1). Lineage (NCBI taxonomy): Eukaryota > Metazoa > Chordata > Mammalia > Carnivora > Herpestidae > Suricata > Suricata suricatta. The sequence goes on from NC_043708.1 coordinate 104,089,938, forward strand.
TGGCTGACCTGGACTCAAAGGCAGCCTGAAGTCTGGAAGGATGTACCATGCGTAGGCAGAAGGAGCTTTAAGAGAGCAAATAGAGTTTTCTTTCTGGCCTGAAGAGTAGAAAAAGGCCTCCTAAGGATCAGAGGGAGAAGGATGCTTTTCTGTTTAATTTTTCTCTTTTCCATCCTCACCCATGCCAGCCCCCGGGCATCTTGCAGTGCTGGCAGTAGCATTGGTGAGGACAGCATCAGCATGTCCTCAAACCCGGAGGGAAAGAGAGCCTTTCTGTTAGAAGACCTGGGAACACAAGAGCTTGAGCCAGTTCTTGCTGCCGTTTTTCTCTTTGTGTGCCCCCCCTGCCCAGTGCCAGACACAGATGCAGTCATAAGAAGGGCATAGCAGAACAGGGAAATGGCAGCTGTCTGGCCAGGGGACTGGGAAGGGAGGCCGCAGAGAGTCCGAAAGTGTTGGGGTGATTGTGGAGAGGAGAGAGCACCAGAGAGTAATTATATAACTTTGTACATAAACTTCTGGGATCACTTCCAAACTGTGCATGCATCAGTCTGATCACAAAGAGGATATGAAAGGTTTTGAGCACTGAACTAGGGGACAGACCACCACCTGGTTCCCCGACTGGTGTTGCACATGTAGGACATATTTGAATAGCACTACAAAAGGCTTGGAAAATTGAATTGATATTGGAACCAGAGCCTATAAATAGTGGGTTGAAGCTTGTAGTTGAACCTCACCTCAATCAATGGACTGCTGTTTTTTTTTAAAATCAATATTTTCTTAATTTTTAAACAAGACCAACAGTCACATAACATGATGTTCAAAATGTCCAGGATACAATCTAAAATGACTTGGGATATGAAGAACAGGAAAAATCTCAATTCACAGCAAAAAGACAATCAATAGTTGGCAATCCCCGAGAAAACATAAATATTGAAATTATCAGAACAAGACTTTAAAGCTACTACTATAAGAAATGAGTGTGAACACTTTTGAAATGAATGAAAAAATAGAAAGTTTCAAAAGCAACAAAAGAAGATATGAAGAACTGAATGAAAAATATAGAACTGGAAAATACAGTAACCAACATTTAAAAATAACTGGATGGACTCAATAGCAGAATGGAGATAACAGAGGAAAGAGTCCATGAACCTGAAGACAGATCAATAGAAATTGTTCAATATTAACAATGGAGAGAAAAAATTGAACAAAATATCAGGCACCTGTGGAGCAATACTAAAATGTCAAACATTCATGTTATCATAGTCCTTGAAGGAGTGGAGAAAGAGTGCAGCTTAGGAAACGATAATACAAAAATAATCGTTGTAAACTTCCCAAATTTGTATATTCAAGAAACTCAGCAAACCTCAAACAGGATCAAATCAAAAACATCACTTCCCAGGTACATGATAATCAACCATTTTAAAATTAAAGTTAAAGAAGAAATCTGGAAAGTAGTCAGAGAAAAAAAGTGCATTGTCTATAGAACATATATTTAAATGACTGTTGATATCTCACCAGAAACCATAGAGACTAAAGGAAATGAAACAACATTTTAGAAATGCTGAAAGACAAGAACCACCAATTCAGAGTTCTATATCCAGTGAAATCGTCTTTTAGGAATAAAGATGAAATAAAAACATCCTCAGATGAAATAAAACTTTACAACACCTGTTGTAAAATAAATACTAAAAGAAATTCTTCAGGTGAAAGAGAGGTGATACCATAGGGAAACTTATAACATCAGGATTGAAAGACAAACAATAGAAATGGTAAGTATCTGGGTAAATGTTAACTTTCTCTTGAGTTCTCTAAAATATGATTGACAGTTAAAAGCAAGAATTAGGACTTTGTTGTTGACATTTTCTTTTTTTTTTAAATAGTTTATTGTCAAATTGGTTTCCATATAACACCCAGTGCTCTTCCCCACAAGTGCCCTCCTCCATTACCACCACTCTCCCTTCCCCCCTCCCACTCCCCCTTCATCTCTCAGTTTGTTTTCAGTATTCAGTAGTCTCTCATGATTTGTGTCCCTCTCTCTCCCCAACTCTTTCCCCTTCCCCTCCCTATGGTCCTCTGTTAGGTATCTCCTATTAGACCTATGAGTGCAAGCATATGGTATCTGTCCTTCTCCACCTGACTTAAGGAAACAATCAAGAAAACCAATAGGCAACCAACAGAATGGGAAAAGATAGTTGCAAATGACATATCAGATAAAGGGCTAGTATTCAAAATCTACAAGGAACTCACCAAACTCCACACCCAAAAAATGAATAATCCAGTGAAGAAATGGGCAGAAGACATGAACAGACACTTCTCCAAAGAGGACATCTAGATGGCCTATAGACACATGAAACAATGCTCAGCATCACTCATCATCAGGGAAACACAAATCAAAACCACACTGAGATACCACCTCATACTAGTCAGACTGGTTAAAATGAACAAATCAAGAGACTATGGATACTAGCAAGGATGTGGAGAAACAGGCACCCTCCTACACTGCTGGTGGAAATATAAACTGGTACAGCTGCTAGAAAACAGTGTGGCAGTTCCTCAAAAAACTATCCGTAGAACTCCTGTATGACCCAGCAATAGCACTGCTGGGAATTTACCCAATGGATACAGAAGTGCTGATGCATAGGGGCACATGTACCCCAATGTTCATAGCAGCAATGTCAACAATAGCCAAATCATGGAAGAGCCTAAATGCCCATCATCTGATGAATGGATCAAGAAGATGTGGTGTATATATACAATAGAGTACTACATGGCAATGAGAAAGAACGTTGATGACATTTTCAATGTAGATCTAATATATAAGACAGCTATAGGGGCGCCTGGGTGGCTCAGTCGGTTAAGTGGCCGGCTTCAGCTCAGGTCATGATCTCACAGTTCATGGGTTCGAGCCCTGCGTCAGGCTCTGTGCTGACAGCTAGCTCAGAGCCTGGAGCCTGCTTCAGATTCTGTATCTCCCTCTCTCTCTGACCCTCCCCTGCTCGCGCTGTCTCTCTCTGTCTCTCAAAAATAAAGACATAAAAAAAAAGACAGCTATAGTAGGGATAGGAGGGTAAAGGCACTTATATGATGGTAAAATTTATACATTCTATTTAGGATAGTAAAGTATCTGTTCAAAGTAGATTGAGAAAACAAGTATGTACATTGCAATCACAAGAAAATTACCAAGGACATATAGTAAAACATACAATAAGATAAATTAAGATGGAATATTAAAAAATGTTTAGGGGTACTTTGGTGGCTTAGTCAGTTAAGCATCTGACTTCAGCTCAGCTCATGATATAATGGTTTGTGAGTTCAAGGCCCATGTTAGGCTCCATGCTGATAGTTCAGATCCTGGAACCTGCTTCAGATTCTGTGTCCCCCTCTCACACTCTGTCTTTCTCTTGTTCTCAAAATTAAACATTAAAAAAAAATTAAAAATGTTTAAATGATAAAATGAAAGAAGAAAAGGGGAAACAGGCTCAAAAAGCAGGGAGAGCAAACAAAATAAATAATAAAATGACAGGCTTAAATTTAAACATATCAATAATTACACTATATCTAAATGGACTAAACATACCAATTAAATGACATAAGTGGCCAAAATGGATTAATAAAACAAGATACAACTATATGCTTCCTATAATTATATTGACAAAATGATATAGATAGGCTAAAAGACTAAGACATATATCCAAAAAACCATTGGGGTGCCTGGGTAGCTCAGTCAGTTGAGCGTCCAACTTTGGCTCAGGTCATGATCTCACAATTTGTGGGTTCGAGCCCCGTATCAGGTTCTGTGCTGGCAGCTCAGAGCCTGGAACCTGCTTCTGATTCTGTGTGTCCCTCTCTCTCTCTGCCCCTCCCCGGCTCATGATCTGTCTCTCTCTGTCTCTCAAAACTAAATTAAAATGTTAAAAAATTTTTTTAAAAACCATTGAACAGTACTCTTCAAAGGGGTAAATTTATGATGTATGAATTATATTTCAATAAAGCAACTCAAAGAAGATTAAGATACATCATTCAAACACCAGTCAAAAGAAAGCTAGAGTGGCTATATTAATATCAGACAAAGTAGTCCTCAGAGCAAAGAAAATTACTGGGGATAAAGGGATATATTACATAACAATGAAAGGACTAGTTCACTAAGAAGACATAACAATCTTAAGTGTGTATCCACCTCATAACAGGACCTCAAAATGCATGAAGCAAAATCTGACTAAACTGAAAGGAGTAGAAAATGCCACAATCATAGTTGAAGAGTTTACTCTTCCTTGTTCAGTAATTAATAGAACAGGTAGATAGAAAGTAGCAAGCATATACAAGAACTGAGCCATAAGCCAACTGGAACTAATTGATGATTCTAGAACATTCAATCAAAAACTAGTAGAAAATAAATTCTTTCCAAGTGCGCAAAGAACCTACATCAATGAAGATCTCATTTAGAGTTATAAAAACAAGTCTTAACAATTTAAAAATAATGGAAATCATACAAAGTATGTAATTTTATCTCAATGAGATCAAACTAGAAATTTATATCAGAGCAAAAACTGGAAACTCTCTAAACACTTTGAACTTTAAAAAAAATACACTTTTAAGTAATTCATCGGTGAAAGGAAAGTGTTACAGAAATTAGAAAATATTCTGAACTGAATAAAAAATACAAAATTGTGAGATGCAGCTTCAACAATGCTTACAGGGAAATTGATAGTGTTAAATGGTTATATTAGAAAAGAGGAAATATCTCAAATCAACAATCTAAGCTTTCACCTTCAGAAACTAGAAAAAGAAGAGAGATATAAACCCAAAACAAGCAGAAGGAAGGAAATAATAAAGGCAAAAGCAAAATTCAATGAAATTGAAAATAAAACAATAGAGAAAAATCAGTGAAAAAAAGCTGTTTCCTTGAAAAAGTGAACTGATAAATTTCTAGGTTGACTGACTAAGAAAAAAAGAAGATACATATTACCAATAACAGGAATGAGAAATGAATTATTGCAACAGACTGCATACACATTAAAAGACTAATAAGGGAATAACAATATAAATGACTTTGCAAAATAAATGGACAATTTAGATAAAATGAACTAAATCCTTGAAGGCCACAAACCACTAAAAACTCATCCAAGAAGAAATAAATAACTCAACCTGTCCTATTAAGAAAATTGAGTTTACAGTTAAAAACCACCTGACAAAACTCCAGATTCAAAAGAGTTCACTGGAAAATTCTACCAAATGTCCAAAGAAGAAACCAAACCAATCTTTTGACATATAAATCTCTTCCAGGAAATAGAAGGGAATACTTCCCAATTCATTTTAATGAGTCTAATTTTATCCTGATGCCCAAACCAGCCAGATTTAGGAAAAGAAAACTACAGATCAGTATCCCTCATGAACATAAATACAAAAGTCCTTGACAAAATATTAACAAACTAAATCCAGCAATGTATAAAAAATGACTGGGGCTTAGGAATGCAAGACATTGAAGGTAAGTCATTGTCATCCACTCTATTAACAGTCCAAAGAAGAAAGACATATCAATCAATGCAGAAGAAGCATTTGTAACCAACAGAGCCATCTCCAGAGGCTTTGCTAGAGCAGAGTCCAGTGGAGACCACAAGGAAAAGAGGAGATTGCACCAAGTATTAATGGTGGTAGAACTTAGATAAAACCACTCCCAAAAAGCAAGAGTCTCACCTTGAGTGGGGAAATCCTGAAGAATCAGAGTGCTGTTTGTTGAGAAATTGAATAAAGGGGCTTGAGAGTATGAGATCAAAGGTGGCAGTCTTATGAGGAGTCATTTTTTTGTGGGAGAGAGACATCTTGGAGGGAGAGGAATCTCTGGATGGCTGATGGTGGAGGAGAATAAGGAGCAAATGGTAGAAATTAGGGTCCAAAGAAACAAAGGACACCTACCAAACCACTTCATTTACTGTAATAACAACAGATGATGACATTCCTGGACTAACAACCTTAGAGAGCCTCTCAAGGGTTTGCCCTGGTCTACACAGAACCACCTGTAAGTCCTGGTCAAGAAAAACATCAGATACTAAAAATAGACAGAAAATAGGGGCTCATGGGTGGCTCAGTTGGTTGAGCATCAGACTTGGACTCAGGTCATGATTTCACGGCTCTTGAGTTCAAGCTCCGCATCGGGCTCTGTGCTGACAGCTCAGAGCCTGGAGGCTGCTTTGGATTCTGTGTCTCTGCCTTTCCCTGCCCCTCCCTGGCATGTTCTCTCTCTTTTTCTTGCTCACTCGCTCTCTTGCTTCTTGCTCGCTCTCTCTCTCAAAAGTAAATACATTAAAAAAATTAAAAAAAATAGAAGATAGAAGCCAACATCTACACAAACCTACTATAAAACAAAAAATTAGAATCAAAATATTTTCAGCCAACAAAATCCTCTCTCCAAAACCAACGATGAAGGAGAGGAAATCTGTTACAGAACACCCTGACTTGAATTAAATATTCTTAAGCAAATATTTGCCGATATGAGGGGAAAAAAAACCCCACCTCAAATCACAAATTTGAAAGCTCAGAAAGGAAATGATCAAAGCAGAAATGATAGATGCAAAATGAGTTTTTACTAAATTCAGGAAAGAAATAGAAAAGAAAATAATCTCAGAACTGAAAAAAATTGCAAGGTGCCCAATGGTGAATAGATTTGATTGAACATGTAATAGAAGAGGAATGAAAATAGCTAAGGATGCCAGCATGAAATAATGAGACTTAATAATACCAAAGAGAAACTGTTGGCTAGAGAGGGCAGGCAGAGAAGTGTCAACCTTTATATAATTAGAGTCCCTGAAGAAAGAAGGAAAAAGAGACAAGTAAACAGAACAAACATTTAAAACTATAATATAATAATACTTTCTGGAAATGAAATAAGATCTGAGTTCATGTGTTCAAAGAGCTTACTCTTTGCACATGGGGAAATAGACCTAGGAATAAAGAAGAAAATCCTTGGGGTACCTGGGTGGCTCAGTCAGTTAAGTGGCCAACTTCGGCTCAGGTCATGATCTCACGTTTCATGAATTTGAGCCCCGCGTTGGTCTCTGTGCTGACAGCTCAGAGCCTGGAGCCTGCTTCAGATTCTGTGTCTCCTTCTTTCTCTGCCCCTCCCCTGCTCACTCTCTGTCTCTCAAAAAGAAATAAACATTAAAAAAAAAAAAAAAAAGCAAATCCTCTGGGCCTTAAACTTAAAAAGATCAATTCCTTACAATGGAAAGGAAATCAGTTTGGCATCAGACTTCTTAATAGAAACATATGAAGAAGGATGACAATGGAACATTTTCAAGAAATCCCATGGGAAAAAACTATGAACCAAGGATTTTTAGATCCAGACAAACATAAAGACTATAGAATAGTTTTAAACATGCCAGGACTAAAAATATCACATTCACAAATCATGCCTGAGGAATCTGAACACCACTCTTAACTCTTTTTAATAATAAGGAGGCCTGGGTTCTAGTCCCTCCTGGGCCACTCTGTTGCATGATGCTGGCAAGTCATTTCGTTTCTCTGGACTGGTGATCAGAGGTCTTTGAGATGTCCTATAACTTTAGCCATGTTGATTTTACGTGATGTCCATAAAGATCCTAGGACCACAGACTTGGTGAAATGGAGTAGGCACAGCAGAGTCCTGTGGTCGGATGGACTTGGGTTGGAACACTTTCTCTGCGCCATCCATCACCCACCCATCCAGTCGGCTGCTCACCAAATTTCGGAGGACCCTCAAGGTGCTAGGCACATGGTAGACTGTGTGGACATAGGTGAGCCAAGCAGATCCAGACAGCTTACGTTTTAGTGCGGGGAGGTAGACATTTAACTAATCGTCGCACAAATGTATCCTCACAGATGGTGGTAAGCGGTGTGGAAAGTATGCAGCACTCTCTGAGCATGGGTGGAGGGTGGGAATGTGAGAGTCCAGGGAAGACTTCCCTGAGAAGATGGCACTTGGGCTGAGCTGGAATGATGGAGGGCGTCTTCCAAGGGAAGGGGGTCGGGTAGGACATTCTGGGTGGAGGGGACAGCACAGGTTGAGAGTACTGTGGTGAGAGGAAGCACCAACCTTTGGGGGGCCAGGTGGCAGAAGCAAGTGGCCAAGTGAGGGGAGCGAGCTAGGGGCCAGGTGCCGGGGTGAGGGTGTGGTCTGTCTGCCATAGCTGGGGGAACAAATGCACTGAAACATTTGAGACGGGGAGGCGGGATTGGAATCATGGGTTTAAAAGATCATTCTGACTGCCCTGGGGAGAATGACTCTGGGGTGGGAGGAGCAGGTAAGGAGGGCTGTGGGCACGTCAGGTCTTCACTGTGTGGCTCTGGGTGCATCACTGAGCTTCTCTGAGCCTTAATCTGCTCGCTTGTAAAAGTGGAATAGTAACGCTAACCTACAGGACTGCTGTGAGGATATGAAGTCAAGGATGCCGAATGCCTGACACAGAAGAGAAAGTTCAACACCTCTGGCTCCATGTAACTGTTTAGTTTACCATAGACGAAGGTGCAGTCTCCAAAAAGTTTATGGTGTCCCCTTTTCCTCTCCTCTCCATCCCTGTCTGGGCCTTCTGTTCTGCCTGCTACTTTAGGAATGTCTAGGACAAGAATTGATGGTAACTTCAGTTTTAGGAGACACATCACACCCTGGATCAGAAACACATATGGGAGCATGAGGATCCTTGAACCAGATAGGAACAGGGTCCTTGGGACCTATTCCCACCCTCTCACCCCCCTGCCAGTGTTCTTGAAGCTCTGCACTGTCCAGATCTCTCAGAACAAGAATACAGTCCTTCCTTGGGGGACTGTCATTTCCAAAGGAAGCACCAACTATGAGAGGATCTTCTCTTCCTTGCTGCTTTCCCTCCCTCTCTCTCTTTTTTAACTACTTTCTATTTGCTTTATTTGTTTTTTTAATACTTTTAAAAAATATTTATTCATTTTTCAGAGACAGAGGGAAACAGAGTGTGAGTGGGGGAGGGGCAGAGAGAGTGGGGTGGGGGGAGACACAGAATCTGAAACAGGCTCCAGGCTCTGAGCTGTCCTCTCAGAGCCTGACATGGGGCTCAAACTTATGGACTGTGAGATCATGACCTGAGATGAGGAGAGATGCTTAAACAACTGAGCCACTCAGGTGCCCCTCTGTTTGCTTTACAAATGTAAGCCAGTGTGGATCTCCAACTCATTGAGCCCCGAGACAGCACCCCACTTTGCAAAAGCACCCCCATCTGCTTGCACTGTGGGAGAATGGTGTCGAACAAGCGTGTGGCCCTGTGAAGACTGGCCCCGGCCCTTACATGCTGAGCTCTTTTTCTTTTTTCTTTTCCTTAGTGAGGTTTAATATACACCTGATGAAGTGCACCGTGTACTCCAATCCTACATGTACAGCTCAGTGACAGTTTTACAAACTTAACTACTACCCTATCCAAAATCTAGAACATCCCCAGCACCCTAAGAAGACTCCTGTGTCCTCTTCCCAGACATTACTCCCCCTGCCCCCAGAGGTCACGGATATTCTGACTTCTGTCACCATTGGTCAGTTTTGCCTGTTCTTAAATTTCATAGAAAGGGGTCTAGTCTTTCAGTCTAGTGTCTGCAAGATTCATTCATATCACTGCATGCCTTTGTTGACTATGTATTCTCATTGCCCTATAGCATCCATTTTATGGATATACTACAATGTACCCATTATCCTGTTGATATATGGGTTGTTTCCAGTTTGGGGCTGTTACCAATAGTTCTGCTGTGAACACTCCCCAGCACAAGTGTTTAGGTGTCCGCGGGCACTCATTTCTGTTGGGCATATGCCCAGGAGTGGAATGCCTGGGTCACAGAGTACGCATTTCGTGGACGCTACTGAATAGCTTTCCTATGTGGTTGAACGATACTGCTTTCCCACCAGGAGCCAAGTGGTAGAAATCCAATTCAAGCTAGCTCAGCCAAAAAGCGCACAGGTTCACACAACCAAACCATGGGACCAGGGAGGGTACAGCTGCTTCAGGGGTGGAGGACGCCCTGCCGGGCTCTCTCTGTGTCTCTGGCCACGTCCACACTTTTCTCTCTGATTCCAGACTGGCTTCCTCCATGTGTCACAGCTCCACTGACTGGCCTGCGCTGGATTCTGTACCAGCCCCTGGGGGCCTATAATTAGCAGCCCCCATTGGAACCACAGAGATGGAGGAGGGGAAGAGCAGTTCTCCCTAAAGATAGGCATGGTGTCCCCAGACTGCTTGGGAGCGATCTGCTGCAGGGACAGCACGTCAGGTGTCTGGATTCCTTTTTCAGCTCTGCAGCGTCTCCTAGCCATGTGACCCTGGGCACTTGCTACGGACTGAATGTTAGTGTCCCCCCAGGTATGTTGAAACCTAGTCCCCAGTGTGATAGTATTTGGAGGTGGGGCTTTGGAGGGGTGATGATGTCGTAAGGGCAGAATCTTCATGAATCGGGGTAGTGCCTTATAAGAGTCCTACCGGGGGAGGACACAGCGAGAAGGCCATCTGTGAGCCAGGGGGCAGGCTCTCACCAGAACCCTCCTCAGCCAGTTCTTTGGTCTGGGACTTCCCAGCCTCCAGAACTGTGAGAAATAAATTTCTGTTGTTTGGAAGTCTCTTAGTCTATGATATTTTGTTGTAGTAGCCCAAATGCCCAAGGCAGCAATTCATTTCGTTTCTAAATGGATTAAGAAACCTGTTTCCTAATGGGTAAAAACAAACACCTTCTTTACACGGTATTAAATAAGGCACAACAGCCGATGCCTCTCGCCCATGATAGATGCTTAATAAATGTCCCTTCCCTCCCTGGCCCCTCAGAGCAGGGCTGGGGTGTGAGTCCTCCTGCCGTGTAATTCCTGGACCCGTGTCCTATATCTAGGGGCTGTTCCTTCTTGTCACAGGCTGAGAGAACAAATGTCTGGGGGCAGGACGGGGTCCTCACTCTGCACTGTGTATGTGCTTGCTGGCTTGTACATCACCCCGCGCTGGATCCTGTGGGAAGGGAGAGATTTGGATGCTGGCTCAGTTAGGAGTGATGTTCTGGCAGATTCCATGAACAGCAACTTAAACAAATTAGTTTCATTTCCTTCCTTCAAATAAAATAAATATGGAGGCTGTCAACCCGGTGCTGACACAGCCGCTCCTTGGTGCCATCAGGGGCCCGGAATCCTTCCTGGTGGGACCGTCCCCGTCACCACGTCCCCAATGTGAGCTAGTTCGAGAGGTCTCTGCTCCTTGCACCCAGACATACTGGCCTTCAGCTGTTTCAAACCAAAGTCATCAAGTGCTTCATATGGAAATTTAGTTTATCTCGATAGTGGAATCAAAGCAAGTTTTGGTACGTTCACTCTGGTGCGGGTGTTAACATCTGACATTGTAAATATTCTTGCACGTTCATTTACAGAGTTCAGCACTGAAGATAGAGTTATTTGTGCTTGCAAATATGAGCATAAATTTTAGCAGAACACAGCAGCATGGCAAAAACAATATTCATATCCAATTAGGAAATTCATGGAGCAGAAATGAACTTGGAATTGGTGGTGGTACCCATATTTGAAAATAGGGATAAAACAGGCTGCCGTGATACATCAACTGAAATAGAAATTGTATTTATTTGTATGAACACACACACATAAAGAGTAATTACACTATAATATTTTTACGGTGAAGACAATATTTAATATAAAACACAGTTCCATATGGCAACAGGGCCAGGAGTAGGGGGTGGGGAGGAAGGCATCCACCTCTCATGAAAAATTTAAGGACCAAAAAATACAGTAGTCAAGATAAATATAAGGTAACATTTTAAAAATCAAAATTAATTCAAAAATCCACATGAGCAAAATATCAAAATTTTGAATAGACAGGATCAGTATTACAGATTTTGCCTTTTGCCCCTGTCATCTAATGTGATTTGGTCACAGCTCTGCATAGCCAAATATATTTTGTCTTGTTTTTGTTTTTATTTTTGCTGTCTGCCATCATTCAAATTTTTTAAACGTTTGAGCCTTTGGAGAATTACTTTATAAATCACTGTAAGTGTTTATAATGGAATGGAACATTTTGTAAATGACTCCCCTCAATTATGTTCAAAAGAAACTGAAGATCTTTAATCACAGTGTTTCATGAGTATGCCAAAATAAACTGTAACTTTTGAAACCTGTATCAAATTTTAGGTATTATAGACAACGCTGTAAGCAAATTTCAGTGATTTTACACTGGAAAACATTTACAGCTATCCCTCAGAAGCAAGGAAGATGTTGAATAAATTAGCTGATGGGAGCTCAAATGGTCAAGATTTAATGTAGAAATTCTATAGTTTTTCTTTGACTTGTAGGAAGAATGTTTTGATGGAATTTCTGTGTTTAATTGGGCAGTTTATATTTTGTATTTGGATTGAAGGGAGACAGAAGGCTGATGGTTTATGGCATCTACAATTGGCAGAATATTAAAAAGAATTAAAGGGGCGCCTGGGTGGCTCAGTCAGTTAAGCGTCCGACTTCGGCTCAGGTCATGATCTCACGGTTCGTGGGTTCGAGCCCCACGTTGGGCTCTGTGTTGACAGCTTACTCAGAGCCTGGAGCCTGCTTCAGATTCTGCGTCTCCCTCTCTCTCTGCCCCTCCCCTGCTCAGTCTCTGTCTCTTTCTCTCAAAAATAAAATAAAGACAGAAAAATTTTTTTAAATGAAAATAAAAACAATTATAAAGCCAACTTATGTGGTGTTTTATCTTCTCATAATACTTGTTAAAGAAAGATATTCTAAATGGAAGTCTAAAAAGACACTACCCATGAAAATACTTGGGCTGAAATAGTTAACCATTCCTATCTAAAGAAATTAGAACTGAGAATATCTTCCATTTGTTAGAATTTGCTCAGAGCTTCTCTTCTATGCAGAGAAATGATACTTATGTTAAAAATATTGTGCTCTACAGAGGAGAGTCAACAAAGAAAGGCTATCAACAATTTCCATTTTTTTAATTTATTTTAAGAAAATATTTTTTTTATTTTAATTTTTTTCTTGAGAGACAGAGACAGCATGAGCAGGGGAGGGTCAGAGACAGAGGGAGACACAGAATCTGTAGCAGGCTCCAGGCTCTGAGCTGTCAGCACAGAGCCTGACACAGGGCCCGAACCCACCAACCATGAGATTATGACCTGAGCCGAAGCCAGTTGCTCAACCAATTGAGCCACCCAGGCGCCCCAGCAATTTCCATTTTATTAATCATAACATGTAACTTTGAAGATGATTATAGGCAATTTTTTGAGGGAGGAAAAAGATCACATTTAAAAAAACTCACATTCTTTAGAAAAGTACCAGTGACATGATATTAGAAATAGATATGGCTAAGAAATTGATTAAAGTACATGAACATATACCAAAATTATTATTATTTTTATGTTACTTTTCAAGCTCAAATAACAAATACCATAAGTTTTAAAGAGTGTAACATATAAAAAATTTTATCTGTTATTTTTTATTTTAAACAATATTTATTTATTTTGAGAGAGAAAGAGAGTATGAGCAGGGGAGGGGCAGAGAGAGGGGGAGAGCGAGAATCCCAAGCAGGCTCCACCCTGTCAGCACAGAGCCCGAGGCGGGGCTCGATCTCAAAAACTGTGAGATCATGATCTGAGCCCAAACCAATAGGTGGACACTTAACCGACTGAGCCACCCAGGCTCCCCTTAATGTGTTATTTTCAAGTAAACCATTAATTTTAGAATAGCTTAATATTTACAGAAAAATTGCAAAGATAGTACAGAGAACTTCCATGTACCTCCCTACCCAGCTTCCCCTCTTACTGACCTCTTACCTTAGCAGGTACATTTGTTGTCATTAATGAACCAATGCTGGTGCGGTCTTAGTAACTAAAGTCCCTACTTCATTCAGTTTTCCTTTGTTTTTACCTACCGCCTTGTTCTTGTCCAGGATCTCATACAGGATGTCACCCTGCATTGGGTTGTCAAGTCTCCTGAGGCTCCTCTTGGTGGTGACCGTCTTCAGACTCTTCCTATTTTGGATGACCTTGGCAGTTTTGAGGAGCACTGGTCAGGTACGCCTCTCTCCTGGGCTTTGTCTGCTGTGTTTCTCATGCCTAGAGCAGGGGTATGAGTTTTGGGGAGGAGGAATACAGAGGTAAAATGCCCTTCTCCTCATACTTGCCAACATAACTTACACTCTTGATGTTGGCCTTGATCCCGTGGCGGAGGTGGTGTCTGTCGGCTGTCTCCACAGCAAGCTATTCTCTCCACTTCCCATACTGTGCTCTTTGGAAGGAAGTCACTATGTACCACCCACACTTCAGGCTTGGGGTTTTATGTTCTTGTTCCGTGAATGAGGAGTATATATATGTTATTTGGGATTATTTTGCACCAGAGTTTTTTCTTGTCTCTCTCATTTATCTATTTATGCAATCATTAATTTATAGCACTATGGACTCATGGATATGTATTTGGAGCTCTTGCAGTTGAGTTGTGTGTCTTTTTGGTATAACCCTTACTGAGGGTTTTGTGGGAGCGTTCGGACTGTAACATTTTAGGCAGTTTGGCAATTATATTTTATATATTGATTTCTTTTTAAAAAAATGTTTTATTTATTTTTGAGAGAGAGAGAGAGAGAGAAAGACAGAGCATGAGTGGGAGAGGGGGAGAGAGAGGGAGACACAGAATCTGAAGCAGGCTCCAGGCTCTGAGCTGTCAGCACAGAGCCCAACACGGGGCTTGAATTCATGAATCATGAGATCATGACCTGAGCTGAAATGGAATGCTTAACGAACTGAGCCACCCAGGCACCCCAGTTTCTTTGTTATTAAGGAAGGGAAAGTAGGTGTAAAAATCTCTAGCCTGAGATTTAGTCCATATCCTTGACAGATGGCTGGAGACCACTCCCTCAGGCTAGTTTTGTCTCCAAGGCCTTGGGCCTGTGGCCTGACGGGGATGATGCCTGTCAGCAGGAGCTCTGGGGCTAACCTGACAAGAGGCACAGCTCCAGACCTGGGCCATGTTTCCTCCCCTCCCCAGGGCATGGGGAGGTTTGGAGGAGAACTTCCAGGAGAGGCAAGCCTAAGCGAAGGAATGGGTCCCCAGGCACGCCCTTCTCAGAAACAGGGCAGTGTGGGTTACCTTTAGGGCTGCACCCACACCCTAGCACCCATGGCCACTTGCTTCTTGACCTTGGGCAAGTCACTTAACCTTTCCGAACATTGGATTCCTTACCTGGGAAATGCCTCCCTTATGGGGTTGGCGCAAGGGTTCAGGGGTATGATGTGTGCGGAGGGTTCAGCGCGCTGACACGGAAGGTGGACAGCACATAAGTGGGAGCTTGCTGTCACTGTGTTTTGTAATTGCTAATAAACTGTTTCCAAGGGACACCTCAGTTTTGGAAATAAACGGTGCAGTTGCAAAAGCAGATGGATTTGCAGTTTGTAAAACCCCCACACCCGGCCAGACGAGGATGGGACCAGTGGTGGTGCCCAGAAATGTGATGCAATGGCTCTCTCTGAATACAGAGGATGAGCCTGGCCTCTGTGTGCTGGGGGAGCTGGTCAAAGAGCAGTTGAACAGAGTGATTGCTGAGGGTGGACCAGGGCCGCCTTCTCCGCCCAAACCTCCATGTCTTCAGCATTGGCCCAGGACAGGCCAGCACCACCCACCCCGTCATGGGCTCCCCAGCCTTCCCCTCCACCCTGGTCCCAGCTGGGAGGGAAGAGGTGACCTCACTGCAAAGAGAGGCTTTGAGGGGACAGTGGCAGGTGTCAGCTGCA
>NC_043708.1:104105784-104254520 GCF_006229205.1 Suricata suricatta
CAGTGTTGCCAGCACGGCTACAACATCAGTCATTCACATATTACCGTCTTGGTTTTTACTTCTTTCCAAAACCAGCTCAGGCCACCTAGGATTTTTCTTACACCTATTTACTTAACATTTCTCATTTTTTAAAAACCTTTATTTATTTTTGCGAGATAGAGCAAGGCAGATCATGAGCAGGGGAGGGGCAGAGAGAGGGAGACACAGAATCAGAAGCAGGTTCCAGGCTCTTAGCTGCCAGCACAGAGCCTGATGTGGGGTTCAAACCCATGAATTGTGAGATCATGACCTGAGCCAAATACTCTCTTTAAACATTTATACTTGTACTTAATTATATCTATTTGGAAAGAAACTTTCTGTCCCTTTGTTGAAAGTTAAAAACTATTATCATGAGCCATTATTTATGGCTCACATTCTATTTGAAGGCAAGTATAAAGATAAGTGTTACTCAATTCCAGCTAGACCCTCCTACAGGCTCTGCCCCTGAGGGGTTTTTATGTATTAAAACAGAGGATTAGCAGGAGGATTTGAGACGCGTTAAGGACTGACTCACACCAGACCCAGGCTTTCACTTGTAGCCAATCATAAGGATTGAAAGAAAAATGAAAAAGAACTCTAGATAATGCTCTTTAATACTAAGGTGGCCTCACTTTGCCCCCTACTGACACCCCTACGATGTCCCAGGCCACCAGCATGTACCCCAAACCTCATGAAAGAACCAGGTGGGGAGGTCCCTTATTTCTGACCCCTCTCAGAATGGCCTGCGTCTCACTAGCTGTGGAAGCCCAGGTGGGTGACAACCTCTTCACCAGCAAAGGACAAAAATACTCATTATCTGCCGTAGCCATGTTTTATAAAGCACCTGGGAGCATGGAACTGAGCCATTCTCCTTGCGAAAATACAGTTTGCTGCTGCCTGGCTAGTTTTCTGGTTGCATTTTCATCAAGTGATCAACACAACCTTGTTTTCTCTTTCTGTGTTGACACCCTGTTTAATCGACATTATTGATTCACTAACTGAAGGAAGCTTGTCTACCATGCCGGTTATCTCCGTGGGGCACAATTCAGCCGTTTTGCCCCTAGGACCACCAGACAGAATGTCAGCATTACCCTTGGGGCCACTTGAAACAGTGAAATCACCAACAAAAAGCACAAAAATGTGAAAAGCGGGGCACTAAGTAGACCACAGGCCACTTGTTTGCAGTTTGAGCCGGCAAGAAGGCAGAGCATAATCTTGTTGGATGTCACCTGGGAACGTGTAACTAGGGCCACGCAGGTATTTTGCCACTCTGCACGTGTCCGCAAACGACCCTGGACGCAGAAGTATTGAATGGGGGTCAAAGTACGTTTGAGTCGGCGAATTCGTAAATGTGGAATCAGTGACAATTGGGACCGACCTCCTGGAGGTGGGGCTGACCTCTCTGGGTCGTTGCAGGTGTTCACACAGTACCGGAGGGAAGCCCCACTAGGAGCTTGCCCTGTAGTAGGTCCTTAGTCCGCGATAGCCATCGCTGCTGCTGTTCGGCTCCTTGCTGGCTCTGTGACTTCAGCACTTCAGACTCTGGGACAGTGGGGTACTTTCAAAACGGAGCACCGTGAGGCTGAGTGACAGGATGTACGTGGAGGGCCTCAGCACCAAGCTGGTGTTCAGCACCTTTGTGGAATCTGAGTTGAATTTCCTGTAACACCTTTAGTTCAGTTCTGAGGAGCCCATGGATACATCCCCCTGCCCCCGCCTCTCCCACCCCTGTGCCCAGGGTGGTGGAGTGTATGCCCGGAAGCGGGGGCAGGCTGGACCCTGAGAGTGAGGACATCTCCCCTCTCACCTAGTGCTGGCCTTGGCACCTACCTCAAAGGATGCTCTGGAGAGGCGGTTTGGGCTCTGTTGCTGGAGGAAAGCTGGGCACAGGCATGGGATTTTATGTTTAGGGTAGGAGGGAGCTATAGAGGTTTGTGGAGCAAACCTGTATGTGGAGTGGGTGTTCAGAAGGCAGCTCTGGCATTAGTATGGAGGAGGCGTCTAGCAACGGCTGAGGGGAGCCTGCCTGACAGGCAGCAAAGGCCGAGAGAAGGTAGCTGCTGCCATGTCCCGGGGCTTTTGGAGCCCCCTGCTCCTTCCTGTGTGGTGGCTTCAGTTGACCCCAAGATCCCTGACATGGGAGCAGTGAGCACTGTGGACACTGCTCCTCCTTTGGGGCTTCATCAGCCAAAGCTGTCAAGCATGTGGGGCTCCCCAGCGCCCCACAACCATTCCTCTGCTAACTCAATTTTTCATTAAGCAAAATGGTCACTTGGGGCGCCTGGGGGGCTCCGTCAGTTAAATGTCTGACTCTAGATTTCTGCTCAGGTCACGATTTCACAGTTTGCGAGTTCAAGTGTCCACCCTGTGAGCATGGAGGCTGCTTGGGATTCTCTCTCTCTGTTCCTCCCCTACTCTCACCCGCTCTCTCTCTCAAAGTATATAAACAAACTTAAACAGAAGAAAGAAAAATGGCCACCAAAGAGCGGTAGCTGGGCAAAGTTTCACCAGCACTGCGTGGGAGATGAAGGAGCCAGACGCAGGAGTGTGAGGACGTGTGCCGTTGCCTCCCTCTTCGGTCTCCCACATGCCCGCACGTGTGTGTAACACCCCCGGGGACACACACAGGTCACGCGCACACCTGTGTCCTCGCTGTCAAGCAGCGAGTACCACGTACAAGAATGCCATGTGCCCCAGCCATAGGCTGATATGTGACGCAGACTAACCCAGAGCTCGGGAGTCAGGCAGCTGCTTGAGTCCAGACTTACTAGGCAAGTTACTTCACCTTCCCATGCCTCAGTTTTCTCATCTGTAAAATGGGGGATACTAACAGAGCCTCGCTCAGCGGTCTGTTGAGAAGGACCCATGTGTAGTGCTCAGCTTGGGCCTGGCACACAAGAAACGCTCCATCGGCGTTAGCTGTGTGGCAATGAATAAAGGAAAACTCACTAAAATGAAGTTGGGGGTTGGGCACGGGGAGCGCTCAAGCCCTAACTCTCATTGCCAACTGGCAGGCCGGGACCGTGCAGGCGGATAGTACTTTACTACCCCGGCAGGAGGGAGAAAGACTTCCCTGGGCGCGGGGGCTCAGTGGGCCCCGAGGCTGACTTCAGCTCTCGGGCCATGATCTCACGACTCGTGTGAGTTTGAGGTGGGGCTCTGTGCTGACAGCTCGGAGCCTGGAGCCTGTGTGTGTCTCCCTCTCTCTGCCCCTCCCTGCTCGTACTCTGTCTCTCAAACATAAACAAACATTAAAAAAAAAAAAAGAAAGAAAGAAAGGCTTTTTTCCCCACCACCTAGCCCAGCCAGTGAGAGACAGTCACAACACGGCCAAAGAGAAGCCACAACACTTCCAACTCCCAGTTTACTCCAGGGGACTTCCCGTTTATAACCGCCTTCCCAGCGGCCCCCTCTCCTCCCTACGAGGGCTCCCCGCTTTGTTCTGCAGACTTGTCTGCTTTTGCTGCAGCCAGCTTGTCCGATCTCAGTTCGCGGCGGTTCCCCACCACAGCCATCTTTTTCTGGTAAAATAACGGGCAGTTTGACCCTGAAGGCTAAAAGCCATTATCACGTCTTGCCAGAGGTCTTGCCAGAGGTGGTAAGGACACGCGTCACGTAGACCAGCTCTACAGGCATCCTCCTCCTCAAACTCCTTAACTTCTCTTTCCTACCCTCATAACCTCTATGTGGGGGAGGGCTTAAGGCGAGAGGCGTAAGTTTATCCAAGCAGCTTTTGATCACTCTATTTTTTTGTTTATTTATTTTGAGAGAGACAGAGATGGCCTGAGTGGGAGAGGGGCAGAGACAGAGGGAAGAGAGAGAATCCCAGGCAGGTTCCACGCCGCCAGCGCAGAGCCGGACACGGTAAACCAAGAGTCAGACCCTTAACCGGCTGAGCCACCCAGACGCCCTGGCCACGTCAGCATCGTGCACGGCGGACTGTTTGTTTCTCACTTCGGTGACGTTATAGCCAGCATCTTGGGGGCTGAACAAAAAGCTTCATGAGACAATCCTAATGGAGAGGAGAAAGAAGCAGGGGTGAGAGAGGATGGGGAAGTGTGAGGGTGACCTGTTTCTGGTTTCAGCCCTTCCTGCGGCCAGCGGCATCTCTTCGGGCCCCTCCTAAAACACATCCATGGCCTTCCCAAAGTGTCCCCTTTTTGCTTAAATACATTTGGTTGGGCTCTGTTTCTTGCAGTCCAAAAGGGTCCAGAGCCAGGTGGATCGGATGGGGCCCCTCCCTTCCTGGAGCTCAGAGGCCCAGCGCAGGACAGGCAGGCAAACTGCCTGATGGTGCCCTCTGGGAAGTGCTCAGGTCGGAGAGGGACACAGAGCCAAGCTTGGGTGGAGGGAAAGGTGTTTCTCCAGGGAAGTGGCCCCTGAGGGGAGACGTGGAGGAGAAGCTGGCAGCCCCGGGAGGGGCTCACAGACACCTCAGAGAGGGCCTGGCATATCCAATGCGTCCTCGTTCTCGTTGGCACCCGGTGTTCGTGCCTTCACACCTGTCACAACATCAGCAACCCCTGCGGCTCACAGAGCTCACAGCGCTTCCCCTCTTGTGGTTGTGGTGGGGACTGCTGTGCTGTTCCCCTGCGCCCAAGGACAGAGGCCAAGTCTCAGATGGGCCCACCTTTTCCATCCAGCAGACCCCAGGACATACTCAGAGCCTGGAGCCCCGGGCTGAGGTGGTGGTGGAACAGCCCTGGAGGGAAGAGGAGGAGGATGACACTAGTGAGGCGCTGAGGACCAAGGAAACCCGGTTCTGGGGTTGGGGATTGGCAGAAGGGAGCTGGCAGCCAGTTCCAGGCATAGGGCGGGGCTGGGACTGCAGGGCACGTGAGGGCGAGGTTTGGGTGGAGCCTCGCTGGGCACCGAGGGCCTCTGGTCCACTACACTGCCTTGGAGGTGCAAAGAAGGCACTGGGTACCTGCAGGGGTAGGGGCTTTGATGGCCTACTGCATTTACCTAGTCACACACTCCAGGTCCCTGCACCTGACCCTAATCTAAAAATATTTACATCGTGGGGCTGGGTGGCTCAGTTGGTTTAAGCATCTAACATCAGCTCAGGTCATGATCTCACGGTTCGTGGGTTCAAGCCCCACATCGGGCTCTGTGCTGACAGCTCAGAGCCTGGAGCCTGCTTCAGATTCTGTGTGTCCCCCTCTCTCCCTCTCTGCCCCTCCCCTGCTGTGCTCTCTCTCTATCCCTCCCTCTCTAAAATAAATAAATAAACATTAAAAAATGCACATCTACATCTTATAGAGAGAGGGGAGACAAGGAGGGAGAAGGTGAGTGCCAGGCAGTGTACCAGGTGCCCAGGACCGTCTCATTTCATTCTTTCAACCATCCTGTGGCACAGGTGTTCCTATTCTCATTTTTCAGATGAAGGAGTCAAAACTCAGAGAGATGATGCCACATGCCCAAGGTCACACAGGTAGCAGGTGGCCACGGAGCCGCCATGTTACAATAGGACCACACCAGGCCAGCCTTCATCTTGCCAGCAGACCTACCATCTGAGACTCAGCCTGCACTGCAGAAGGGAGCAGTGTGCCCGCAGGCAGCCAGCAGGGAGGGGGGGAGCCTGTCAAATCAGCTCAGCCTGCTGGGGACAGCCCCGGAGCAGGGGGGTCTGTGTTCCTCCCCGCCTCCCTTCCTAGCCCTCTTGGCTCTTAGTCACTCTTGGTTTACACATACTCCTGACAAATGGCAGGGTGGGGTGAGCACTGGTCCATCAGAAGTCATTAGCCTCTCTCCCTGTCTCTTCCCTTATCTGGAAAACGGAGATGAAAAGAAGTGCTTCAGGACTGAGGGTTCCCTTCAGGTCAGAGAATCTTAAAGGCACGGCATGCTTACAGAATGCTGTGACATTCTGGCTTAGTTCCACAGTACAAGAGCACGCTTATGGAAGAAAATAGAGCTACAGATCATGTCTGCAGGGAAGTGTATCTTTTTATAAAAACTGTAGGTAGAGCTTAAAATCAAGAAAATGCCTCCAGTTGCAGTTCTTTTTTTCCTCAGTAAACTGGGAGCTTCTCACTATGATGTTTCAGGCAGGTCACCCAGGTCCTGTGCATTCACAGGTGCCAGATTGAGGAGCCTGGGGCTGGAGGTGGGAGACCAGCCCCTGTCTGGCCATCCCCTTGCTGTGTGACTTTGGACAAGTCACTCACCTGCTCTGGGCTTCTGTTCTCCCTGGATGCAGAGAGGGCATGAGGGAGGACCAGAGATCATCCGAGGTGCTTTTTGGTGCCAGTCTTCAAGGACGGACTTGATTCCTGCATGTCAGAGTCATTTTCAGGATCCTCATGGGCCATGGTCAGATTCAAAGTCGTCCTCCCCTCTGGTTACCCATCTGTGCCTCTGCTCCCGCCTCATGGGAAACCATATGCGGGCGCTCTTTGGGCTAAGGAAAGGCTGCTCCTTTGCCTCACCTGAGACCCCGTATTCCCAGTCTGGCGTCTCAAGCCCCTAAATAACTGTCTGGAGGGGACCCAGGCTATTAAAGTAATTTACATAGTAATTAACAAGGTTCCATTAGCTGATTCCCGGAGCCAGAACACTCTGCCTCCATTTCCCTTTAGGGGTCCGCATCCTGGGCTGGGACTAGGGGCTGGCTGGTGGAGCAGCGAGGGGAGGACTGTTCTGTGCTCAGTGTTCCAGCCTCACGCCCAGGGACGGGAGCCAATGCCTGTGTGAGGGCCCCAGCTGGCCGGGTAATGAGGTCTGGGGCAAGGAGGTGCCTTGTGAGCACGCGGGGGCATGAGGCCCCAAGAAAAAAAGGCAGCCCTGAGTCTCGCAGCTATGTGTCTGTTCTGCAGCCCAGGGATTAGTGCCTCCAAGAGCGGCTGTATCTAAACGACACAAGATTTCTCATGTCCTTCTGGGGCCCCCGACAACAAATTTTACATGTGACCATAATAAGGTGCAGAGCTCCCCTGGTTGTCAGCTTTGAGTCTCTCAGCAACCCTGTGAGGGAGATATTATCTTCTCCATCATGGGGATTAGGAAATTAAGACCGAGAGAGGTAAAGTGACTGGCCCAGGGTCACACAGCCTGTTAGCAGCAGAGTGGAGCTAGAACCTGGGTCCTCAGACACAACCCAACCCTTCCTACTTGGCCAGTGGCTTCTAAACAGCTCTGTGGGGTTCCAGGGGACTCGAGTGGTTTGTCTCAAGGATAAGGGGTTGTTGAGGGACTCCACCCCCATCTGCCCCTCCCCTTTAACCAGGGCAGTTAATTACACACTGGACTTCTCTGGAGGAATCTGCTTGGATTGCACAGCTAGAAAAGCTTTTAAAGCCACTGCGCTTCTACAAAATTGTCCCTAGAAGGGACCTGTCACAGGGCCACTTTTTTGCACGTCTCTAGCTATGAAGGGAAGCCTCTGGATCTATGCAGTGGTGGCAGAATTGACCCTCTGAGGCTCCAATCTGTGGTCCCAGTCCCTGGCCTTTGGTCTCCACATCAGGCTCCCTGATGAGGTGAGGTAGGTGAGGAAATGACAATGCTTCTGGGGTCTCAACACGCGTTGAGTGGTTTTCCTATTCTTTTATTTACTCAGCTAACAGTTATAGAGCTGTAAGAGCCAGTACCTGAGGATCAAAAGAAAATGAACATGAGTTCTGCCCTCAGAGACCTTTGGGAAGACATAACACAGACTCATCACAGTGGTTCCCAGAGATGACACTGGGTGCTGGAGGGTGTCCCAGACCCCATGGAAGGGCAGGAGGAGCAGGGGACGCCTGATGGCCAGAGCAGGGCAGATGTTCAAGAAGGCTACACAGAACTGGAGAAGCCTGACCTGCTTTGAAGGAGGGGTTCGCTGGCGGGGAGGGAGGGAAGCACATTCTAGCTGAGGGGGATGGCCTGTGTGAGGGCTGAAGCCAGGAGGGCAGAAGGCATTCCATGTGGTTTCATCTAGGTGCATGGTACAAAGTGGAGGCAGCCAGGACAGGGGGCTGGGGAGGCGGGTGGGAGCTAAGACCAGGAGCCCAGGGAGGGTGCCCTGGCCCTCAGGCCCTGCCTCTGCCCACCTCCTCTGCAGTCCTTTCCACAGGACCCCTCCCCTCAGGGCACCTTGGGGGGCTGCGTAGGCTGTGTGTAGGGGTCAGCAGAGGATTTATGGCCCAGGAGAACCCCTGCATTGGTGCCCCCACCTCTGTGCTCTCCCTGACCCTGGGCCTTACCTCTTAGGTCTTGCCTCTGACTGGAGGATGCTTGCTTTAAAAAAAAATTTTTTTTAATGTTTATTTATTTTTGAGAGAGAGAGAAAGAGCACAAGCAGAGGAGAGGCAGAGAGAGAGGGAAACACAGAATCCACAGTAGGCTCCAGGCTCCCAGCTGTCAGTACAGAGCCTGATGCGGGGCTCCAACCCATGAACCATGAGATCTTGACCTGAGCCGAAACTGACAGAGTTACCCAGGTGCCCCTGCAGGGCGCTTTCTTGGGATCTTGGGAGAAGGTGGGGAAAGTACAACTAGGGACAGCACGTGTCTCCTTGGAGACCTCAATCACTTCTACACAGAAACAGGGCTGTTGCAGACAGTGGCTGACACCCGTTCTGGGCTGGATTCCTCCTTTATAACCAAGGAAAGGATTTTAGTTTGGCTCCTCCCAGGAGCGGAGCCTGCAACAGGATTCAAATGCAAGTGCTTATATAGGAGGTGGCCTCAGGAAGCAGCAGTATGGATGGGAGAGGCGAGAGGACAGGATAGAGCATGGGGTGCTTGATGGGTGGAGTACCCCTGGGGGCGGCTGGGTCCCCTGGCACTGGGGAGCCCTGGGGGGCTCTGAACACGCCCTGTTCAGGGGCCTGGAAGGCCTGTCTCCATCCCCCAACTTCCGTCAGTCTTTTGTTGACGGCTGTTCCTGGGGGCATGAACCCCCCCATTTCTGGCCTGCCCCACCTTGGGTGCAGAATCATCCTGCAGCCAGAGAAGGTCTTCAGGCAGAGTGATGGTGGCTTGCAGAAGAGACCACTGGCAGGAAGGCAACAGTGTGTCGTGAACAGTACTTCTGAAGGGAGGCTGGCCAGGCATGGGCATGGCTCGTGTCCTCCTCAGATACCAAGAGCCAAAGGGACTGAAGTGACTTTCCCTGCATCACATAGCATGTTAGCAGCAGCCTGAACTGAGAAGCCAGGCCTCGTGGCTTGTCACCCAGCACTCTGCCATCACATCCCTCCGTCCCTCACCTCTGTGCTGTCGGATCTCCAAAGCATCCTCGCTCCTCCTCCCACATATGGTGTCATAAGAGAACTTGGGTAGCAGATGTAAGTGTATCTTGAAAAAAACACACACATGCAAAAGGGGCTCTAATCTATAAGACTTGGAGCCCTTCACTGAAAAGGCCTTATCATCTCCATCTTGGCAGTCCAGTCCTTGACCCAGTGCCCAACACTTAGTAGGCCCTCAGTACACAAAGGATGAACTGATGTTTTGGCCATCTGCTGTGTGGCGTGGGGCAATTCCTATGCCTTTTTGGCTCTCGGTTTCCTTGTTTGAAAAGTGGACATACCGTGCCCGCTCTGGTAACTTCCTCAGGTCGTTGTATTGGATGTTCAGCAGGATTCCTGGCACCTAGTAGGTCCTCCACAAATGATTACACTGGCGAGGAACATTTGGGAGACTGCACGAGGCTCTACCCCACAGGGCAGGGGCAGTCACGGTGGTTGGTCAGAAGAATGCATTAGGAGTCAAAGGATCTGAGCCGACCCTTTGGTCTGTGGTCAGTTGCCTCTCACTCCTCCCTCCTGCACGTTCCCCCTCCCCCCGCAAGAAAACTCAGGTTTTCTGTTTCCTGCCTCCCGCAAGTTCACTGCTCCCTGCCAGCCAAGCTGTTTTGCAGACCCAAGTTGGTCATGACGGATTCCTCTCCTGGCCCTCCACTGGCGAAACCGCGGAAAGTATTTGAAACATGCAGCCTCGGAATGTGCGAGCTTCCCTTCCCTGCGCTTGGCAGGGGCCGGCGATTTCTCAGCCAGCACTTTTGACTAAGACTTCTGCGGCTTGGGTTTCCCCTGAGCTTGTCAGCTCGGTTTTCCAACAGTGTTTATACCTTTCTTTTTTCCTTCAGAAAAATTAACCCCTAAAGCCCATTCGGAGTCATACAATTCCTGGAAGCCTGGCTTTCTGTCCCTTACAGGCATTTGGATGCACCTGAGGGAGGCTTGGCTTGACCTGGGAGGGGGAGGGAGGGGTCTGCTGCCCAGCAGGGCTCCTGGGTCCAGGTGGCCTGAATCAGAGGATTCTCTGCTGAGACACCCAGAGGTCTCCCAGATCTTCTGCCTCCAGAAAGATCGGTTAACCCATTCCAGACCTTTACAACTTCGATTTTACAACATCCTCTTGTGGAGAGGAAGAGAGGGAGGAAGGGAGGAAGAGAGGAAGGGATGGAAAGACCATGGACTTTTTTCAGTTGAACATCTGCTCCCACTTGGTTTCATCATCTGTAAAATGGCAGTAACAATGCCCCCTTCCAGGTTGTCATGAAGTTTAAGTGCAGCATTTGAAAGCACCTAGTACAATGTCTGCATACTGTAGGTGCACAATAATTTCCTCTTCCCTATTTCTTTTTTTAACAAAATTGTAGTGTTTATTTTTGAGAGCGAGCAGAGGAGGGACAGAGAGAGAGGGAGACAGGATCCGAAGCAGGCTGTGTGCTGACAGTGGAGAGCTGGATGTGGGGCTGGAATTCACAAACCATGAGATCATGACCTGAGCTGAAGTTGATCACTTAACTCACTGAGCCACCCAGGCGCCCCTCTTCCCTCTTCCTGATTCACTGATTTCCTATCACATCACAAAGCTGTTTGGTGAATGAATGAATGGAGGCCTTGACACAGCCACACACTTCTCTTGATGACCCCCTTCTCCTCTCAGGTCGATGGGTTAAAGCCATGAGTTATTTCCTGAGCATTGACTCTGCATAAAGCAGAGCTCGGTCGCAGGGAGACACTCTTGAGGCCCGGCCCCAGCCCCTACTGTAGAAGGTGTTCTGGTCTAGTGAGGGGCAGGTGCCACAGGGAGAATAACAGGATGGAAAACCTCCTGTCCGCTGGAGGAATATTCAGAATGATTCTACTCACATTCCCTGGCCACCCCTCAGCCCTGGTGTTGGTTCTGGGGGCTTCTAAAGCAGGCCCTTTCATGTTGCGTGCTTGCTCCTGTTTGCCATGAAAGTGCCTTGGAAAGGAGAGGGCATGCTGTTGCTCTGCCCGGAACCCCCTCCCCACCGCCCCCACCTGGAGAATGCAGGACCCAGCCCAGGGAAGAGGGGCGCCCTTCCTCCAAGGTGCCCTCCCTCCCCCGCTGAGGCATAGCGAGCATCTCCTTCTCTGAGCCCCCCAGCACTGCCCCTACTGCACTGCCCCTAATGCACTGCCTCGTGGGGGGCTCTTTGCAAGTCTGCCTTTGAGGGAAAGTGGCGAGCCTAGGTCAGGCTACCCAAAAGCAGGGCCTGAGAACAGAGGTGTTGATGCGAGCAGTTTATGGGGGGTGAGGGGCAAGTTCTTGGGAGAAGGGGGTGAGGGAGGCGGGATGGGGCAGCGAGGATGTGGTCTCAGCTGGAGACCCGCCTCAGCCTGACACATCTGCGTGGGAGCTGCACCTCAGAGCATGACCCCTGACACGGGGGCCCGCAAGGGGGCCAGCCTCTGTACCCCGGGGTCACCTCGTCTGACATCGGAGGGGCAGGCAGGGGTACCCTCCCAGGTGCGGTGGCTCCTCCTTGGCCAAAGACAATTCTCTGCAGAAGAGGGTGGCTGTGAGGTGTGGCTGCCAGGATGGGTGCCTCAGGCGTGTGAATGGGGGAGCTGGGTGGGGCTCCCACCACCTCCCAGTGGGGGAGGGGCAAGGGAGGATCAGGAAGGAGCATCAGGATCTCTACCAGATCTTTTCCAAGATGGCGTGTGGGTTCTGTGTATCTGTCCCTCATCTTTCTGTCTTTTGCTAAAAGGCCTCACAGGCGAATGGAGGATCTCGGCGGAAGCTGCACGCCGGCCAGTGCCCCTGAGGGCCCTGGGGAGGGGCAGCAAGCAGAGGGAGGCCTGCTCTTCACCACCCACCCAGTAGCCTGCTGTCCTTTATGCACCAGGGGCCTGACCTTCCCTGCCTTAGCCAGGCCCGTGAGTCCTTCTGTCCTCTGAGCACCCTCCACACTTGACCACAGACCAAGCTGGGAGGACGTGCTTTGCCTCGCTGAGCCCACGGTGAATTCTTATAAGCAAGGGCTTCATCTTATTTTAATTTTCCAAGTGCCTCTCAGGGCCTTGCCCTTTAATAGGTGTCCACTAAATTGAGCAAATAAAGTAACAGATTCCTTCATTTTGTCTGTGAGGTGGGAGGAAGGACCAAGACCCGCTCTGACGTGGCCACTTGCCACGGGTGTACTCGTGTCCAGCTTGGGCCAGGGCCATCTTCCCAGCCTGGCGCCCTGGACCCCCGCTCGGCCCTCCGTGGGCCCTGTGTGGCAGCCTCGGGCGAGGGCGGGCAGCGGGACACAGCAAGGACAGAGAGCGCCCCCGCCCCCCTGCTGGCCTGGTGCACCAGCTCCTCGCCCTTAATTTATATGAAATGTGACTCCATCACTCAAAGCCTGTGCCTGGCCTTGGTCTGCGCAGGTAATGATGATATAGGCTCATTTATGCAAGATTATCCTTTTATCACATTTCCAGACTCATTTATGAGGCTCATGTTTCCCCCCCGAGGGCGTCATCAAGCAAGTTAAGTTGTACTATTTCCCTCCCGCGGAGAACTGGCGGGAGCCTCCCCCGTTGACGGATGAGGCCCGCTGCCTTTGCCAAATAGGGTCGGCGTGATGGATCTTTTACTTGTGAATATTATAGCTGGAAATTAGCATGTTTATTGAGGTAGAATGTGTTTGTTTACATTCCACTACCCATGGCATTACCTCTTATGACCTGACTTATTTAGTTGAGGATAAGCACAAATGATCCGCATTTTGGCACCCACGAAAAATTAATGAACTTCCAGATATAGAATTCAGCCTTAAGTAAACACACCCAGCAAGGTGGGTGGGGGCAGAGGGGCCAGGAAGGGCTCTGGGGGGTTGTGTGGTGAGCAAGGGGGGCGGTCTGGTACTCTGACCCTATATGGAAGGGGCAGCAGGCTGGGAGGTAGAAGAAGGGCAGAGGCTGGTGGATTAGGTGCCCGGTGCCCAGCCCACCAACTTTCCCCGACTTTCTGACAAGTGGGAGTCAGAAGAGGGGATGGGAAGAGACTCAAGGAGAGGGAGACGGGTTCCCTCCACATTCCCCGTCCCTTTCTCCTCATCTGTCCCGATGCGGATCTCCAGGCTCCTCTCACGGAGCCTGCAGGCTTCCAGAAGCTCCCGTGAGGTAGGGTGGGGACAGAGCTACGTGCCAGATGGGATTTGGGTCCATTTCTGTAGGAATCTGTCAGGATCTGGGGAAATCTCATCTGGGAAAGGGGGCTGGCCTCACACATAACCTGGGAAACAGCCAGACTCCCATTGGACATGTCTCTTCATCACCGGTGGCCACAGTGTCAGCCAGACGGTGGACAAATAGGACGCTATAGGTTAATGTCCTGAGAACTTTGTCTGAAAAGGCCCAGGTGGCAAACATTTTAAGTTCCTTGAGCCGCACAATCTTTACTGCAACTACTCACCTCTGCCACTGTAGTGCAAAAGCAGCTAGAGACAAGATGGAAACAAATGAGTGTGTCTCTGGTCCAGGAAGACTTTATTTTTAAAATCAAATGTGGCTGGATTTGGCCACAGCCCTTCACCTCTATGTGGTGAGGCTGCGGAACGTTTTAGACTTGGACGGCTGGGCTTAAATTCTTAGCACGTCCACTCTTTACCTGTGTGGCCTTAGACCTCTTACTTAACCTCTCTGAGCTCCCATTTTCTTGCTGTAAAATGGAGGACAGAGGCTTGAAAATTTTTGGTATTCCTCTCACCATGCCTATGGGGTTGGGCTCAGAGATGGAGCCCAGTAAATTCTTGTGGATTGGCTTAAAACAATATCTCTGATGATAATGACAAGTTCTGATGAGTGCATCTCTCCCACATTTCATTTCTACATCCTGTCCCCTACGACATGGTGTGGTATTATTCTGCCCACTTTATTTGGTTATTTTTTTAAATGTTTGTTTATTTGTTTTTGAGAGACAGATCATGAGCAGGGGAGGGTCGGAGAGAAGGAGAGAGAATCCCAAACAGGTTCTGCTCTGTCATCACAGAGCCCAGTGCGGACTCGATCCCACGAACCGTGAGGTCATGACCTGAGCCAAAATCAAGAGTTGGACACTTAACTGACCAAGCTGCCCAGGAGCCCCTATTCTGTCCACTTTATAGATGAGAAAACCAAAGTCCAGAAGGACATAAGGGACTTTCCAAAGGTCCCTGTCTTAGTGCATTTGGGCTGCTATAATAAAATAGCCTAGGCTGTGTAGCTTAGAAACAACAGAAATTCATTTCTTACAGTGTTGGAGGCTGGAGAGTTCAAGCTCAAGGCACTGGTGGATTCGGTGTCTAGACCTGCTTCCCTATATACCTCCGTCTTTTCACCATAGCCTCATGAGGCAGAGGTGGCAGGGAGCCTACTCGGGCCTCCCTCAGGCAGGGGACTAATCCCATTCACGCGGGCCGCACCCTTGTGACCTCTTCATCTCCCAAAGTCTCCACCTCCTAATCTCAACACATCGGGCATGGGGTTTCAACATATGAATTGCGGGGAGCGGGGGGCACATTCAGTCTCTAACAGTCACACAATCAGTAAGGGACAGAACAGGGAGGGAAACCAGTTATTCCAGCAGTCAGTGCTCGCACTTTCCAGTACACCAGAGCCGCCAGCTGTCCCCAGACTATCTTACCTGCCACAGCAGTGAGCGAATGGGCTGGCTGTGCAGGTGATTGGGGACCTGATCTCCCCATGAGAAGAGGCTGTTTCTTATCTCCTCCAGTTTTGAGATTTATAGCCTAGAACAATGGGGATCTTGGTTGTGTAGTGAAGATCCTAAAGTGGGTGAGCAGATTGGTGCTGGAGTTGGCATGGGGGTGAGGTGACTTTGTTTCAGGCTGAGGGATCCCTCCTGGTGCAGAAAGGGGATAGGCGGGCAGTTCTGACTGGCTCAGAGATCAAGCTTTACTGTTCCTACGGAGCAGGGATAGCATTTGGCAGCACGTAATCAAGACCCGAAAAGGCTCAGGCTTAACAGAAACAAAAACAAAACACAACACAAAAGGGCAGGTCAATTTTTCACTCTCAGGTGCTGTGAAATCCAGGGTGGTCATGGCTGAGGCAACAACTCCAAGATGTCATCAGAGTCTCTGGCATCTTCTGTCTCTCTGCTTGGCCAAGTGGCTCTGCAAGTAGCTTCCACCCTCAAGGTTACTTCTTGGTCACAAGATAGTTACTAGAGCTCCAACCATCGGGATCACATTCCAGGCAGGAGAAAGAAGGAAGGAGGGCAGGGTGGAGGGGCATTTTCCAGCTGAGTTATCCCCTTTTAAAGGATACTTCTTGGGAACCCCATCCTAGAAGGGAACACCACCCTAGAAGGGAACAACTTTGGCTTTCAATTTGTTGACCAGAATTCATGGGGCTGGCCCTATCTATAAGGGAAGTTAAGGAAACATGGATGTTGGAGCTGGTTCTTGCTGCCCCAATCAGGGCTGAAGGAAGAAGGAGAGAATGGATAGAGCATGGGCAAACCTCAGTCTCTGCCTCCTTCCCTTAATTGGCCAGAAAAGTAAACTGAGGCCCTGGAAAGGAAGCAACTTGCCCAATATTGCACAGTCAGGGGCGCATCTGAGACCAAATTGCAAGGTTTCTGACTCCAAGACAGATGTTTCTTCTCCTGTCCATAAGGCTTCACTCTGTAACCACACTCCTGGCCCCAGATAATAGTATTATTATTTATTAAGCATTAACCATGTGCCAGGTACTATGTTAAAATAAAGGCTTTCCAAGCTTGTTCCGTTGAATTTGGTGCCATCCGTTTGAGGCAGGCATTACGATTATTCTCATCTTACAGGGGAAGGAGCCAAGGGTCACGTGAGCCAGGTGACTACTCCAGGTCACAGAACTCCTGAGCATGGAATGGGCTTGAAACCCAGCGTCCTGACCAAGGCTGTGCATGATCTAGTGCCTGTGGTTGAAATGACCAGGGACGTCCCCAGTAGGCTGCTGAGTGGAAGAGCATCTCTCAGTGACCATGAACCCTCAGGAATGCCTTCAGACCCCCCCTCCCCGAGTCAGGCAGCACGCCTTCCACAGACCAAGGGGGCTCCCTGCTCCCCACCTACCTGGCCAGCCTCCCTTTCTGCCGCTTCTCATTCCAGCCAATTACTCCTAATGGAGTGATATGAAATGTAACTAACTTGGGGAAATATCTGTATACTTTAATTAAATCAGTTCGCAATTAGCCATCTGAGTAATGAGGCTAAGGTGTTTTATCTCCCTGTGAGCCAGCGGGCCAGGGGGGCCATAGGCGGAGGGATTCTGTGTGAACGGCATGGTCCCAGTGACAAACTCCTCAGGGGTGTAGAGGCAGGTGCTGGAAACCCCAGGAGAGGATTTGGCCCAAATTTACTATGATTAAATAAATACAGCACCTCAGAGAGGAGCTACTAGGAGCTATTTGTGGGACTAAATTTTTAATGGCTGCAGCCTGTTTTTCTTATTAAAGAAATACCAGGGCCTTTAATCCAAATACCTCATGCAAAGTGCTAAAAACTGCAACATGTCCACTGTATGACCCTGAAGTCCCTAGACAGGGTAAATGCCGGTCTGCACAGATTGGCCACTGTTGGGCCACAGGCCCCTACAAGCCTCCTTAAAGCTGGTCGGGCAGGGTAAGTTCGGGCAGGGTAAGGTAGGTGAGGGGTTCGCACTGGGTGCAAAATTTAAGGTGATGCCAAAACACTTGGCGATCAAATAGTATTATTTAACAGAATATATTACAAAAAAAACAAAATTAATGCAAAACACTGATGATAAACAAAATTAAAAATTTTAAATAAAAGAGGATCAGCAGCAATGTCGTGCCTTGCTGAGTCATCTTGGAGTCTGAAGCAAAAAAAAAAAATCAGTAATATTGATTTTGTCTTTATTAAAAATTTTGATATTTTGTTCAACAGAGTTTTTTTTAAATATAAGCTTGGATTTTTAAAATATTGCACTCGAGGGGCAACTGGGTGGCTCAGTTGGTTGAGCTATCAACTTTGGCTCGGGTCATGGTCTTGTGGGTTCGAGCCCCGCATCGGGCTCTGTGCTGATAGCTCGGAGCCTGGAGCCTGCTTCGGATTCTGTGTGTGTGTGTCTCTCTCTCTGACCCTCCCCTGTTCACACTCTGTCTCTCTCTCAAAAATAAATAAGCATTAATTTTTTTTAAATATTGCATTACATTATTATGTATCTTAATTACTACACTTTTTGGCACCCACTTGTATTTCTATAGGCAGATGCCTCACCAACCTAATCCTTGTCCTGGCCCTGCCAGCTGGGTTGTCTCTAAGAGCTGGTATCTCTTTGGTTAAATAGCCATTCTGTGTGCCCCTCTAGGACCCAGCCGGGTTCTCAGGGGC
The DNA here is from genome assembly GCF_006229205.1 of Suricata suricatta. Classification (NCBI taxonomy): domain Eukaryota; kingdom Metazoa; phylum Chordata; class Mammalia; order Carnivora; family Herpestidae; genus Suricata; species Suricata suricatta. The sequence goes on from NC_043708.1 coordinate 104,123,378, forward strand.
TCACGGTGGCAGAATTTATGGTGGCAGAGACGAGGGTGGCACTTGGAACCTTAGACCATTAATGCAGAGAGCAGTCTCATGAGTGCTCCAGGAAGGCCCAGAGACTAGAAGCAACTGGCCCAAGGTCACATAGCATGTTTGTGGCAGAGCTCGAACTGGAGCTGGGTTTTCCTGATTCCCTACACGGCTGTTACTCATCAGAGGAGAGTTGGGCTTTTCAGATGACTCAGGGCCAAAGCTATCAGAGAGCTGCCCCCCATGAGGGGAGGCCCTAAGAAAATGGCCCGGGTCGGTGGTGCTAATGGGTGGGCCTGGCTCCCACACACAGCCCCCCTCTCCCTCCCATGGGACCCAGCCCTGGCCATTAGGACACAGCAGAAGTCATTGGCTGGAGCTAATGGGGACAAAATCAGCTGCTATCCGTTTAGATCTTTTTGCCCGTTCTCTTCCCGCTTCACATCTTGACTTACACTCTATGCCTGGGAGTGAGCAGCTGCTTCATGACCTTGAGTACAAAAGCCACAGACTAAAAAGAGAAGAGGAGTCTGAGTCCTGAGGCCCCTTGAACCCTCTGTTTCAGCCCTGGGCTGCCTACCCCATTCCTTATTCAGTGAGTTAAATTAATGCTCTCTGCTCAAGCCATGATTAGCTGGATTTTCTACAACACTCACAGCTCGAATGCTATCTTAGCAGCTCCATCACCCGTGGTGACAAGAGCAGCTTTTGGTGCAATGCATTTGGTATTCACATGGTTCACTTCCTGCTTCATTCAAGTCTTTGCTCCCTGTCACCTCCTCTGGAAAGCCTTCCCTGACCACCCTACCTAAATAGCAGCTCCCATCACTCTCCATGCCTTTTCTCTGTGTTCCTTTGTAATGGTTCTTGTCCATCTCTACCTGACATTGTGTGATGTGGTTATTCATCATTTGCCTCCTCTGCGGGAGTTAGTTCCATGGGGGCAAGGCCCTTGTGTTTCTTTTTATGGCTGTATCCACAGTGCCTAGAACAGCAGTTGGCACATAGTAGGTCCTCAATAAATATTGTTGAATGAATGGACATACCCTGGACCAACTGGGTCCCTAGCCTTTGCTCCTGCCTCTACATCTGCCAGCTCTCCAAGACTGCAAGGTAACGTGGTCCTTGAGACTAGAATTTCCACTTCCACTCTGGTGCAGGCCCTCAGTACCCAGTTGTGAATTCTTGTCGACCCCTCTGTTCTCCTGCGAGGGATACCGCTGGACACCGTAGATATTAGCCAGCTTGCCTATGGCTCTGCCCTTTCCAGCCTTGTCTCACAGACACCTACTCTGCTCATGCCCCATGATGACTGGGCACCCTCTGCCCTCTCTGCCTGGGACATCCTCCCTGTCCTTCTTTGTCCTCAGCCTCAATGTCACTGCTCTTGTGGGACCCCAGGCAGTGACAACGCTGTGTGAGAACGCCTGACTCTCCTGTTGACAATACATCAAAAGCCATTACTTCCTGGTTCTGATTTCCAAGATGGGAGCCTCCCTCTAAGAAAACAAAATGAATGGGTTTGGTGTGCCAGAATCCATTAACTGGCTACCCGAACTAATCAACAGCAGGAATTCAAGGAAATTGCAAATTGAGAAGCCAGAGTATTTGGGTCTCTTGATTGAGATTGGAAGAATAACTGTTTGAGGGTTCCATTTAATAAGCTTTGTTTACTAACCCCGGATCTTGTTCTGATATTTCAGCTTCAATTATTGGGGGTATGCTCACATTAAAATAAATAATTATGACATTTTTGCTGGTAGGGACTCCAGACTTTCTCTGCCCACATCCTTTCATTTTATAGATAGAGAAAGTGAGGCCCAGAGAGGGACAGCAGCTTCTTCCAAGGTCTCCCAGGGATTGGAGACTCCCAGCTAGGGGGCCTCTACTTCTGAGAAAGCCGGCAAGAGGTTCCACCGGCCTCAGAAGGAATCTTTCTCACGTGGCCATCGATGCATCCTGAAGGAGTTAAAGAACCAAATCCCCTCACCATTTAAGGAAATACCTGGACAAACAGGATGGGAGGGGGCAGCGTGTCGTCATCTCCCGAGTCTTCTTTGGAAGGTAGACATGGCTGCCCCCATAGATACCCACTTCTGCCAAGGAGCTGTCTTCATCTTGTAGTTACTGAGAATGCCATGGAGCCAAAATATTACAGGAACCAGCACATGTGAGGGATAGTCTGGAGAACCTTCCTGGAGGCCTGGAATTGCCCGGGTCTCTAGCAGCCAGGGCTCAACCTGAGGTCTCCGGAGTGCATTAGGGAATTCCGGACTCCACGCTGTCCAGTCCAGCTCTCTGTGATGCTAATCAGACCCAGATGCCTGACCCTACAGATGCCCTCTGGGTTCCCAGGGAGATTAGGGAACAGGGCATGGAACCAGTGGAGACCAGGAAAATCATGGTTGGGGGGCATCAGGGAGGTTCCCCGAGAAGAGACTTGGCACCTGAAGAGCAGGGTCCGGGGGCAGAGGGGCATTCATTGTCAGTGGGAAACCAATGGGTGATGAGATGTGTCAGGGAAGATGCATTCATTCTACACAAATTTTTGGAGCACCGCTTTTAAACTAGGTTCCATGCCCAGTGTGGAGCCCACCGGGGAGCTCAAACTCATGACCCTGAGATCAAGACCTGAGCTGAGATCAAGAGTTGGACACAACGAATGAACCACCCAGGTGCCCTCTGGAGTCCTTTTTCTGTGCCATTTATTCCATATGCCATTTATTTTAATCCTCACACCAACCCTAGGAGGGAGGCAGTATTTGCTTCTGTTTGGCAGTTAGGGAAAGAGAAGTTGCTTTGCCCAGGCTCACACAAGTGGCAGAGAAAGAATTTGAACCCAGCAGTGGATGTCTCCTTCCCTTATAGGGGATGCAAATCACTTATAATTGGAGTCCTAGGAGTGGGCTGTCCCATGCAGGTCTGTGGGTAGGCTCAGGGTACGAAAGATACCCCAGGCCCCTATTACAGCTGGGCCCTGGTTCCCTCTTTCCTGTGAAAACCCTTCCAGTCTTCCAGGAGAGCCCCTCACCCCTCCAACCATTCATGTATTCGTTCTTTTGACAAACATGCCCATCACCGTCGATTCTGTCAGGTGCTGTAAGAGATATCGGGAACGTGCGCAATAGGATGTGGTCCCTCCCCTCAAAGAGTTGTTGAGCGGAGACTAGCTCTGTCCTTGTTTCCTTCTGTGGCTCAAGCATCATCAGATGACTACCTTATCCTGACCGGCTTGGCCACTCATCCCGGCATGCTTGGCAGCTCTGGCACCACCACTACCTTTACCACATGCTGTGTTCGTACCGTCTCAGCTGGTGTGAGTTCTTTTTAGCAGCTGGACCCCATCTTTAGTTAGGAATCCATTTATGGATTACTGAAACTCTGGGGATTTTAAACAAGAACGTGCAGTTACGTGTCCCCCATCCTATGCCCAGCCAACTGAGTGTTTGAACTTATATGGGAAACCACATTTTTTTTTGTCTGTTAAATCTCACATTATTGCATCCTGTCTGGTTTTTTTGGTAGCCCCTTAAGGACTTTTCCAGCCTATATTTTGCCCCTCAAGTGTTTCTGCAATGCCTGGAAACGAGGAACGTCTGCTTTGAGAGTCTTCCTTCAAGGCCGTAACAGGTCGAACCGAACAGAGATAAGGCTTTGCAGCATTTCACCAGTGATCGCCTTCCAGTCAGTTGCCCCTTATTGTTTGTGTGGGGCTGATTAGCCAGCCGTGAACCTGCATATCTGAACTCTCATCTTGCTCCCTCTCTCCATTTTGTTTACAAGGCTAACAACAGAGACTTAGGAAATGCTTCGTAGCAATCAAATGCATTATGTCTAAAAGTGTCCCACGGAGGCGCCTAGGTGGCTAAGTTGGTTAAGCATCCGACTTTGGCTCAGGTCATGATTTCACAGCTTGTGAGTTCGAGACCTGCATGGGGCTCTGTGCAGACAGCTCAGAGCCTGGAGCCTGCTTCAGATTCTGTGTCTCCCTCTCTGCCCCTCCCTACTTGCACTCTCTCTCGAAAATAAACATTTGGGGAAAAAAAGTCTCCCATCAGAGGGAAACCAGGTGAGGTGAGCCAAGGTCTTTTCTTGCTGAATCCCCACTAATTCCTAATAGTCATCATTTCTTTGTTCCCTAAGTGCTTATAAACCAGGAGAATACGATTAGTCACAAAAGAAAGTTCTAGGAATGGAGGCAACAAGGTTGCAGGTCAGGGGTGGCAGGATTCCACTGCAGCAGGGGCCCCAGCTCCCCCCTGGGCAGCAGGAGGAGGTGCAGGGAGAAACAAGCACAGGAAGCTGCACTCGGGAAGGTGTGTGAGGGACAAAGTCACAGGAGGTTTTCCAGGAGAAAACTAAAGGCTGAATCTGGAAAACACAGTTGGAACAGAATGACGTGGAACACTTCATCTGACCTTAGGATCTAGGTCCTGGGAGAGAGTGGTCCATCCAGCACTAGGAGGGCTGAAGCATGCCGTCCAGTCCAGGAGGCAGGCTATATCCAAGACATAACGCAGTACTGGTTCTTCTGGGAGCTAAGGCATGAGAGGGAGCATGAAAAGGAGCCGGAGCTATGGGGCATCATCAGAACCATCATACTCGCAGTCACTGAAAGGGCTGGCTTTTTAATACAGATGTGCCCCCCTTCAGTGCCTGCAGATCTCTGGGTTTGGGTTTTCCAAATCATGCCACCTGGTGGTCATTAGGATAACCGCAGGATCAGTGTTCAGCATAATCCTTGGTAAGGGTAAGGTGCATCACATAAATCATTCAATTTGCAAGAAAGCATGCCAATTTGATTTAGTGGCTGTAAAGCCAAGTAGCTATTAACAATTCCAGCTGGTTGTGAGAAAAACACTTTGTGTGTGGGGGGCACAACAACAAAATAGGCCGATGGAAAGAAATGTAAGAGGAACATTTATATGGCGGGGTGGGTGGAGGGGGCTGACCACACAAGATAGAAGATAAAAGGGAGAAGGACAGGAAGGAAATGAAAATGGACCAACTTAATGGGATTGGAGGGATTCCTGATCTCTGGCTTAGACCCCGGCTCATTCTATCACTCTCAGGTGTCTTCCTCACGTTACCACTTAATTTAACTCAACAGGCTTGTATTGAACACAGAAGTAAGGGCTTCGTGAGAGGTGAGCAGTCTGGAGACATCTTGAGGAACTGTTCTTACTTCTTTCTTCATCAAGTTGCCCAGAAAGTTTGGCTCCTGAATTCTGTGGCATGCATGGGGTCTTGGGAGAGATGCGTTTCTACTTCATGCACTTTTAAAAAAATTATTAGTTGTGGCAAAATATGCACACATTTACTGCCTTAACCATTTTTAAGTGTACAGCTCAGTAGCATTAAGTACATTTACATTGTGGTGTAAATATACCATCTTCCATGCCCAGAACTTTTCTCATCATCCCCAACTCAAACCCAGTAGCTGTTAAGTACCAACACCCCTGTCCTCCCTTCTTCCAGCCCCTGGAACCCCCCTGTGGTCTCTCTGTGAATGTGGCTATTTTAGGCACCTCATATAAGTGGGGTCATACAGGGTTTGTCTTCTTGTGACTGACTGATCTCACTTAGCATGATGTCTTCAAGGTTCACCCTTTAGTCTCCCTTTGTAAGGCTGAATACTACTCCATCGTATGTATATGTGACGCTTTGCTTACCCGTTCACCCCCTGGTGGACCCCTGGGTTGTTTCCACACTGGGTCTGTTGTGACTGATGCTGCCATGAGCACGGCTGAGCAAACATCTGTTTGAGTCCCTGCTCGCCCTTCTTTTATGTATGTGCCGGGAAGTGAACATGCCGGATTGTATGGTTATTCTATTTTTAAATTTTTTTGGGAAACCACCATACTGTTTCCATAGCAACCTCACGCATTCTTGTGAGGAAATGCCACCCCTACTTAAGCCAGACACAAAGTCCCCCAAGGAACGAGAACTGGAGGCTTCCAGAGATGGAACACCATCTCTAGGTCCAAAAGAAGGGCTGTATATTTCGAGTTTCACCTCTTGCTTCTCTCTCTCCTAACTCCCACCCTGAACGTGAATAGCATCCGTACAGTTAAGCCAAGTTTCAAACCCACCAAGGCTGGGCAGAGAAGGATCCTGACTCCCTTGGAGGGATTGGAGGAGGTAGAGGCCCAGATAGTAAGTTGGGGTGCACAGCTCTCTGTTCACATAAAAACATCTTCTAATCCCGGGGGGATTTGGGATCTATACTGAGGACTCATCAGATACTCAAGGAGAATCAAGTTTAAACATTGAAGAAAAGTCCCCCTAAACCACTGTCTCCTTCTACTCTCACAGTCCCTACCTTGCTTAGAGACAGGACAGCTCCTCTTGGAGCAAAGAGAGTAAAGGGACCCATTCCTGCCATTAGTTGATGCCACCTGCAGGGGGCAGCCTGGCACAGGCAAGTGAGGCTTTGGACTCCCAGAGATCTGGGTTTAAATCCTTCCTCCGATGTCTACTGTTCACGTGACTTTGGGCAAGTTCCTCAGTTTCTTTCAGACTCATCTCAGAGTCCGTACGACCACGACGATCATGTTGACTTTCTCCCTGTTGTAAAGATGACATGACTCGGAAGACGTCCAGTCCCAAGCCCAGCACCCAGAACATAGGGATTCCAGGGTGTCCCTTTCTCCCTTCCTCCTCCGCCCGCCCTTCCTCAGTTGTTGACTTTGACCATGATCTGCCAGAGGCCTCATCTCCCCAGGCTTCCAGGCCCAGTCTTCCGAGGCCGTTTCTCACCAACAGTGGCTCTCCATTTGATTCTTTCCAGATGGCCTCTTGGTCCCTGATTAGCTTGGACACATCTCCCTGGGACCTCCCCCTTCACGGGGTGACAGGGGTGGGGCGTGAAACCACCCCCTCTGGAGCTAACCCCCAGGCCAGGCAGTGCTCTCTGCGCCACCATCTCCCCCAGCCGCAGACTGTGTGAGGAGGGGGGCGGCCAGCACAGGTGAGCATGGCCTTGCCCGGGCCCAGCTTCATCTGGCTTTTGTTACACTGGGTTGCAACCTTAACGTTACTTAACTGAAGAGGACTTTGGTGTGTGTGCGTGCACGCGTGCGTGTGTGTGTGTGTGTGTGTGTGTGTGTGTGTGTGTGTTAATAGCAATTTGTGATAGATGCCTTTGGCGCCCACACATTCAATAACACCCACACTCACAAGAAAGAAGGGGGGAGGGGAGGCGTTTTTATGGGAGATAACATAACTGCTTGCAATTTGGCTATTCATTGTATCTTTGGCATTTTATGTACTGCATTAGCGGAGGCAATTTCATGCATATGGATATAATGCATTAAGTGGAGGCATTTAAATATAGTGAAACTAATTTTATGATGATTAGTTGAAGGAAAACATTGCATTCGTATCATCTATATAGAAGCCAATTTGCATGAAAATGCCCAAAGTTGCTATGCCAACATTTTCTGTGCTGCTGGTTGGGGTCGTCTCCGAGTCAAGACTTTGTATTAAAAATCGGTCTCCAGTGCCCGTGTCTTTTAATTCATTGCAAGCTGTAGGCCATTTGCTCACAAAGCGCTCGCAGTAAAACAAATGAATAGCTAAAATACTCATTTGCATGATTCCCATTTGAAAACGATTCCCCTGAAATTAAAAAAGCGTGTTACTCGGTTGTGAAGATGGATGGGCCAGTGAGGCGGGCAATTAATATTTTCGGCGTTCTCTTTAAAGCCCTCCCAAGACTGAGAACAGCACATGCCAGACAAATTGGGCCCCACAACAGTTTCAGGGCCTTGGCAGCAGCAGCTTGCTTCCACTGTCTCCCCTTTATTGTCTCACTTACATTATGCAGTAATTAAAACTATTTACCATTCCTACTTATCCGCCATCTGCTACCACGGAAGGTTCCTCTTCTTTAGAAAGCCTTCTTAAAGAACCTCGGGGAGAGGGGAAGGCTTGGCACTGGCTGCGGAAAGTGGTTGCAGCGGTCTTTCCCCCTCCCCCTGCCACGTCCACCTGTCCCTCTGTGAAAGGAAAGACGCAGTGATGGGGGAGGCCATGGGTGTGATGCTGGTGCCTGAGCGAGCCAGTTGTGTCAGAAGGGGAGGGGGTGTTAGAGCACAGCTTCCTTCATCTTTGGGGGAGAGTTGTGGTTTCGATCTGGGGTGATCCATCCATGTAGGGAAGCCTCAGTCTGCATCTTGTGACTGAAAAGGGCCTGGCAGCTTTGACCATGCAGTTGGGGTCTGGGGCAAAGCCACCAACAACAGTTGTCCAAGTTGTTCACTGCACAAGTGCAGCCAGCCCAGGGTGCTGTAAAAGCTGAGGTCCTTCCTGGGATCTGTGCGCCAGTCTGAGGTCCTGTGGGGCTGTGTCTGTCCTAAGAGGGCACCTTCTTCAAATCCACACAAAGGCACCCTGTGACCTAGCTGTGGCCTTGTCTAAGAGAAGCTATTTTGAAAGCAACCAAGTGGCTGCCTCTTTTCCGATGCCCTCACACTGGTTCAGCCATGGGGTCTGGCCTTGCACAGGCTTAGCATTTGTTTGCAGAGGCTGAGCTAGGATGTCTAAAGAGAAGCATCCTCCAATTTAATTTCCTCCTTGGCCCAGCTCCCCAAGTATAGAGAAAACAAATGCCTTGGGACATGAGGATGGACCCTTACCAGGACAGCAGGTGGCCCAGAGCCTGCTCTGGAGGACAGGGCCTGCATGGGGAGTGCTTTCCGTTTCCCCTTCTTTTCCGAGTCTGCCCCAGTGCTGAGCACACAGCACCTGTCCCACAGTCCTTGCGGCACGAAGTCCAGGGTGATGCTTTCCGTTCTGACATCACCACCCAGGGGCACAGCCTCTTCTGAGACTTCACCCAGGGACTCCTAGCTTACCCCTCGCCTTCCCACCTCCATGGTCTTTTCTGGAACTTAGCCAAAGGGTTTGCATTTGCCTAGAACTGAGCTTCCTGGCTGTGGCTGTTCTGGCCCCTTTCCCACTAGAGGCACTGAGGCCATGCACTGCACATCTGGCCTAGGCCTGAACACCCACCCCGTCCATCTTCCCATCTCCGGGAACCTCACTGCACTCCCAGCCCCAGAGACCGCTCTCTCCACCTCTGCTAACTTATATGGCTGAGACACCTCCATCTCCAGGTGGTTCTGGAAAGTCCCAGCACTGGCAAATCAGAGAGGATGCCTGGCCATTCAAAATGAAGTCATAATGCTTTCCTGAAGATGTGGGTTTCAGGTGTACCCACGAAGGGTGAATTTCAAACGAGGGCTTTGTCCAACAATGGTGTGGATGTTAATGGCCTTGGAGGTAGTGAGTCCCACACCCTTGTCCCTAAAGGTGTGATGGCAGTTGGGAGTCACACATCAGAAACCCCACCCCCAACCCAGAAGCCCCTGCCAGGCACTGGGAGCTCTCCTGTTTCTAGACTAACTGGAAACTCATTCTTGCTAATAGGATGCAGAAGGAATGTGATTGGATGGTGCAGGTTATATAATTAAAGCAAATACACACAGATGTTGAAAAAAGGCAAACTTTCACCTAGGGACATTCTTCCTAAGGCTCGGCCACAGCCAGGAAGGGAGCAAGGGGTACCTTCTAGGGCCTCTCAAATGCTGTCACATCAGTGGATGCTTATATCAACAGCAGAAACTGCCTACCCAAACCTTAGCCACCATTTCCCTGGGCCCCTGCAGGCTGGCGAGCAGGCCAGACACAACCAATGGGTTAGAAGGGCACTGACTTTTCCATAGCCCTGGGTTGGAATCTCCCTCTGCCATTGATTGTCTGACCCTAGGGCAGCCCTCAAAACTCTCTGCCAATCTCAGTTTTCTCATCCACTAAATGGGGATTCATGCCTGCCTGTCTCAAGACACTAGTTACGGCTTACATCATATGTCAGTGCCCGGTCTGTCACCCCAGAGCAAGGCTGTGCTGTCCTGGAGTAGATGGAAGGAAGCATCTCATACACTGAGTGCGGCAGGTGTAAGTGTTTGAGTTGTCTTCTTCCTGACGCCTCCAGAATCTATTGCTCAGTTCAGAGCCAGGTGCTTGAAAAACCAGGCCGGCCTGGCTGAGAAAGGGCTGCGTGTTTCTGCCCAGAGCATCTACTCCGCCCTGTGCTCGACCTTCATGTGAGTGACCACCCTCTGATGGGGGTGCATGCTTCGGGGGTTTACTTTTTACTAATGTCTTCTTTGGTGACTAGGAATGCTTTAAGTTTATTTTTGAGAGAGAGCCAGAGAGACAGAGTGTGGTGGGGGAGGGGCAGAGAGAAAGGGAGACACAGAATCCAAAGCAGGATCCAGGCTCTGAGCTGTCAGCCCAGAGATGGATGTGGGGCTCCTCGAACCCACAAATTGCGAGATCATGACCTGGGTCTCAGTCCGACATTTAACCGACTCAGCCGCCCAGGTGCCCCTCTCTCCACTTCTTACGGTCCTCCTTCGACTGATGGATAGATTAGGTTGAGTCCCAGAGCCCAGTGCACTTCCTAACTTGCTGTGTAACTGCTGGCAAGTCACTTGCTCTCTCTGAACGTCTGTCTCCTGATTTCCACCTCACATCGGCTGTGGTCCCCCTCCCCACCATGCCATTCAGATTTTCTGCTGCTGCTAAGCTGCCTCTCCCGGTAAATCATCATAATTATTATTGTGAAGCTTTGTTGTTAGGACATGAGTGAGAGAGAAGCATTCCTAGTCACCAAAGAAGACATTAGTAAAAGTAAACCCCCTAAGCCGGAATCTGGAAGGGAGGGGAGAATAAAGGGCAGAAAATACACCTCTCCGAATTAACCCCTCTGAAACAAGTGGCGAGATTGGTCAGAGGAGATGAAGGGGGGAGGAGGAGGGAACGCCAAATATCCACTTACTAACCACCACTAACGATCAATACTGGACCAAAATAGAATCCCACGTAGGAAATGATCTTGTTCCACAGTCCTGGGGAAAAAGAAAAAAGAAACTTAACATAGAGAAGCCATTTAAAGCAGAAAAAATATTTGTACGTAAAAGGAAATATTTTAGGTAGGAGTTGAATACCAAACGATTTTGGGTCTCTGCGGGGAGTAATGAGGCATAGCAAACACACAATTCTATATGCATGTAATATTATCATCATACGCCTTGGAAAGCTTTTAAATCACAGAAATGCAGTTAGGGACCATTGTACAAAATAAACATCCCACTTGGGGTCTTGCCTGCCCTAAGTTCCTTGATCTAGAGCAGCACTGCCAGATTTTTACAGCCCCATAAATTAACGCGGTGCTGATTTGATTGAGCTAAATTAATAAGACTTGTGCTTTGTTGCAAAATAACTATTACAGTATGTTGTGGGGACGCACTGCCGATAAGGAAATTGCCGCCTTTAACAATCCCACTGAAGTTTCATGGAGGATTTCAAAACCGATTTTAATTAAAACAAAAGCCGATGTGTGGCAATAATGTGGGTGTTAAGGAGAGAAAATGCAAAATGTCTTTTTAAATCCATTTTAATATGTCTTAAGGACTGGATGATCGATGTGGTGAGAGCCGGCGGCTGACACCGTGCGGGAATGCTGCCTGTGTGTTCCCTGCTTCCGCGACACTGGCACCTTGGGCCCACCCTTGGGCCTCTGCGCTGGCTCATGACTTCTGGGAAGGGGTCATCTCCTGAGTTGGGGCTCCGGTGGACCAGCAGAGAGGGCCAGCCCAGGAGCCTCAAAACTAGAGCCACCGGGGGCCTTGGGATCAGAGGAGGCAGAAATCAGGGCCCACAGTGCCTCTGGTGCTGGGCAGCCGTGTGAGTTTGGTTGGCTGGCTGGGCAGAGCCACACTGACTCTGAGCTTCCCACTCCTCCGTTCCCTCAGCTGTGAAATGAGAAGAATGCTAGAATTCACGTCACAGAGCTGCCGTGAGGTTGGTGCCTGGTGCACCGATGCCTAAAAGGGTAGGTTGCTGGCAGATGAAACCCCAAGAACACAAATACCAGCTCCCTTTTTACTTGTTTTAAATCTGAGACAATTTAGCCCTTGCTTGACGTCCTGCTGCAAACAAATGATACTAATGCAAAGACCAAGTACTGATGTTTTGAGGCCCTGTGATGTCCTGGGCGCTGTTCTGAGCAACTCATTCACATGTGCTGTCCCCCTTGAGGCTCGGAGGTGAAGGGAAGCGTCTGTGTCACACAGTGTCATAAGTGGTGAAGCTGGGATTTGAACTAGGCCTGTGTCACTCCTGCACCGTGCTCTGAACTACCAGTGGCCTTCCAACTTCTTTAAAAATAATGCATTTTCCCATGTGACCCAGTGTATCCATACACACACCCTTATAATGTTCTTATTATTCCTTTGCTTTTGTAAAAGAAGTTGTTTGTGACTCACTTAATTCTTTGTAACCCCTCCTTGAGACTCAACCTTTAGTTTGGAAAATGCACTTGTCACCATGTGGGAGGCTTTCTGTGCATTGTCTCATTCGACCAGAACATGTGCCCAGGAGGTGGGTGGTGGTGTGTCCATTCTAGAAACGAGGAGCTGAGACTCAGGATGGAGGAGTGGCTTGGCCGCAGCTCGCAGCTGGCAAGGGCTGTGTCTCAACCGTTGCTACACCGTGTGCTCCTTTGGGGAATTACCACGTCACCTGGCTCTTTCCCAGTGTCTGTCCAGTGCCCGGCATGGAGCAGCCCCTCGCCCTGGGAACTGTTGAATGAATGAATGAATGAATGAATGAATGAGTGGTGCAGCCAAGCACCAGTTCCCATGCTGGCCTTCCGCGGCCCACCAGGCTCAGTGCCAGAGTTCTCTCTGGCTTCTCTGGGTATCCATCCTCCTTCCTTGAGGACAGGCCCTCCTTGTGTCTCCCAAGGACAGGGACAGCTTGGTCTTGCAGGCCTCCCCCAGGTCAAAGGTTATAGCTGAAAGGACTAGAAAGACCGTCAGTGGAGAGGAAAGGATGGCTCTCAGGAGCTCCAGTAGGGAGACCCTGCATGTCACCACTCCCTGAGCCCAGAGTGAGGAAGGTGTAACCCTTCAGAGGAGGCGGAGGGCAAAGTTCACAGGAGCGGTGGAACTTGATTCTCATCATAGGAGTCTGTGCAGAGGTGGGATCAGGTCTACATCCTAGTAGGGAGGCTGCAGTGTCCTCATTGGTTAATGAGGAGACATTTACAAGGCAGAACCTGCAGCCTCTCCCGGAAGTTGGCCTTAAACACAGAGGGAACCTGGTCTGCCTGTCAACTCTGCTGGCCCAGGGCTTGAGCCGGAGCTGTGGGATCCTAACCATCCCAATGAGGGGGTCCTGAGGATTCTGACAGTGCTTGGGTCTGGTGCAAGGCCCAGCAAGAGGCTAGAGTGGGGGAGGGGCACGGAGGCAAGCTCCTAGGCATCCTGTGAAGGGCGAAGAGCTAGTGAAGGTCTGGGAGCTGTGGGGGGACCCTGAGAAGGGAGAGGGTGAGAAGAATGGGCTGGAAGGGGGCAAGGCCCCTTCGGAGGCTCTCCAGCCCTCCAAGCCCAAGGCTCCTTCCCCATAGGGCAATGTCCACCTCCCTTTGCCAGGGACACGAGTCCCTTGGCTGTTTCTTCCTTGGGTTTTATACTGAAGTGGCTGCTCTGTTCTGTTGTAGAAGATTCCATATGCTCCAGCAGCAACGAAGAGGAGACCCCAGTGGATGGATGAGCCAGCACTTTGAAGAGCTGAGTCCCCACGCCCAACAATAAGGTGAGGTCGCCTCATCCATGCCCTGGCCACACTATGGCTGCCTCTTTCTGCGGGGCACAAGATGACCTTCTCTGTAAACAATACGTCTTCCACTGGGGCTGTGGGGCCCAGGGTTGCTCCCTCCCGCTCACCTCTGAACAGACCGATGAGTCCCACCACTCTGGAGCCAGCATCCCTGAGTCTAAACCCAGGTTGGCTCCTTCCTAGCTGGGTGATCTTGGGCAAGTTATTTCAGTGTTTCAGCCTTAATCTACCCATCTGTACAATGGGATACTAATGCTACCTATCTTACAGGTTCTCGTGAGATTAAATGAACCTATTCAGATGAAGTGAGGGCATCTAGTAAGCACTGGCAGGAGGTAAAATTATCATTTTTATTATCTTCTTCCTCCTACATGCACTGAGCAGTGTCTTAGCAAGGTCTGTCTGGGCGTGGGGATGGGAGCCTGGGATGAAGGCTTGTATACGGAAAGGGCCTGCCTTTAAGGAGCTGAATGCCCAGGGAGACCGACAGGGAAAAGCTGAAGAAATGGTGCTCTAGGACCACAACTTCAGACTCCAGATTTAGTGCTTCTCCAAAGAAGCCACAAAACAGAGACCCTGTCTCCAGCCTGCTGCGGGCACCCATTCCCCTCCCAGAACAGCCAGGCGGAGCCCCATGCTGTCAGGTTGGCTCTTCTCTCTTTCTAGTTGAGGACACTGAGGTCTGGCTGTGAAGGGCTGGCCCTGGCCCTGCAGGGATGAAGTCAGACCCAGCTGGGACCCAGCTCTCTGTGCTCTCAGACTGGGGCTCTCCCTCCTTCTCACAGGATCCCTCCTCCAACCACCTGCCCCCTCTTTTTGCTGCAGGAGGGGGTTGAGAGGCAGACAGACTAGAAGCTTTCTGGATGAGGCCCACTCATTCTCCCCAGGAGCTCTTAGGCCTGACATTCACTGGATTTTTCCTTTTTGTTCCCTCATTTTATCTTTTCTAAAAAAATCAAAGTATAATTCACATACAGTGTTACATTAGTTTCAGGTGTACAATATAGTGATTCAACCCTCCTCTGCATCACTCCGTGCTCATCCTGATAAGTGTCCTCTTAACCCCCTTCACCTACCTCACGCCGCCCCCCCTGCACCCTTTGGTGACTTTCTGTTTGTTCTCTGTGTTTGAGTCTGTTTTTTGTCTCTTGTTTTGTTTTATTTCTTAAGTTCTACATTTGAGTGAAATCATATGCTATCTGTCTTTCTCTGACTTATTTTGCTTAGCATAATACTCTCTAGCTCCATCCATGTCGTTGCAAATGGCAACATTTCATTCTTTTTTGATGGCTGAGTACTATTCCACTGTGCGTATTCACCGCATCTCCTCCCGTTCATCAGTCAGCGGACACTTGGATTGCTTCCACATCCTGGCTATTGTAGCTTAATGCTGCCGTAAACAAAGGCGTGCATGTGTCTTTTTGAACTCAATTTTACCTTTAAATCATCTTTTTTTCTTCCTCTCATTTTAGGGTCTTCTCACTTACCTCATTTTTTCTTATCCCACATTCCTATGTGGACTCCCTTTGCCAATTCTCCCATTTTTTTTTTGCACTTAAATAATTAATTTCTTATCATTTTGACTTTCAGATCTAGAGCCACTCTTCCAGTTGCTCTAAGTGAATCCTTCTCACTTATACAGCTTTTTATCTCCCAGATTCTAGTATCTTATTTTTTAAATCCAGTTGATTTTGTTACTCATAAACACCCTATTTGCCACTCTTGAGTTTCTTTTAATATTTGTTTTAAAAAATTTTTGTCATCTTATTTTAATTTTGAACTTTTATAATTCTGTTATCCTACCTTTATTTTTTAAAAATGTGTATTCATTTTTGAGAGAGTATAAGTGGGGAAGGGATAGAGAGAGAGAGAGGGAGGGAGGGAGAGGGAGAGAAGATCTGTGCTGACAGCTCAGAGCCCAAAGTAGGTCTTGAACTCATGAACTGTGAGATCATGATCTGAGCCGAAGTCAGATGCTCAACTGACTGAGCCACCCAGTACCCCTCTGATACCCTACCTTCTCCATTCTTTACTTTCTCCTCCTATTTGTAATCCTCTTTACCTGGGAAGGGGCATTTATGACGGAAAGCAAGATGAATGGGTGCAAGGAAATCATAATGGAGAAGGCCCGGTATACACCTGGGGATAGTTGGCTGCCTCAGCCTCCCGCTGTTTTTGTGGTTGTCAGTCTGGCATGCCCATTTAAGGAAGAGGCATTGTATCCTTCAGGTAACTCAGTGTGGGCACAGGACTGGCTCACTGGAATCAAGTTGCCTCCTGGCCATTCATGTCTATTGACACGTAAGAAGAACCACACCTCTTAAAACCTGTAATCTTCATGGTATCAAGGCCATGGATTTGGAGCAACCATGCCAACAGCATGTTGCTTATTTATGGCACCCCCTGAGATCACCCAGTCTTCTACTCCTTTCCCCCTCCCTGACCCCAGTCCCGGCTGCCATTGTCTCTCACCCTCCCCACTTCAACAGCCTCTGGACTGCTCCATCTAGATTTGCACTGTCTCCAGCTCCACACAGCAGCCACAACCTTTATCCTGCTGTGACATCTGACTGTGTCATCCCCCTGCATAAAAGCCTCCAAGGACTGGTGAAACAGTGGGAGGTTAGGAGAATCAGGACCCTCCTCCCTGGAGAACATGTACCAATTACTCAGGCGCATGGGCAGGGCTCACATTTAGTGGACTAGGAGCTCCCACCATCCTCAGCAGGACTTTTTGCCCCACAGCCACCATCCATCACTGCCACTACCCACTGGACTGGGCCATCCTTCTTCCTGGTTTGATTTCTCCAGTTGAGAAAGCATGCTAATCCAGGTTGGTGGAGAAAGCATAGAGCATCCTTCATTCCTAGCAGTATGGTAGTTTGGGTCATTTAGACCAACCCTCAAGGTAGAAACAACTAGAAATGTTGAAAACAATGAAGGACATCTCCTTACAAGCATTAAAGAGCTGACAAGAGAATAAAAAGCTACAAGGCCAAAAGCTCATTGACAGCAGAGGCTCTGAAATACTGCAATTACTTGTGCCTTAGGGCGTTTGCCCAACCAGCAAACTTGAGCTTCAGTTTTGACATTGCCAAGGGTTTGGGGGAGAGTATAAAACCCAGGTCTCAGCGAAGATGGGGAGCATCTAATAGGATGCTCTCCCTCATAAAGGTGGAACTCCAAAGAGAAACCCTCAATGTATGTGTGAACCAGAAGAAAAACTGCCTGATCTCTCCCAAACCCAGGGACTGCGAGAAAAGTTGCCTTGGTTCTGAGCAGAGTAAGGAAGATAAAGAGCCTCTCACGAAAAGTGGATTTGTAGCCCAAATCTGTATCACCCGAATAGTCAGAATTACTGTAGACATGAACCTAATGTAGTCTTGGCCTGGCAATGCCTTTAAGGTACCTGGAAGAAGTAAACACAGATCTTTTCATCCCAGCTTTCAAAGAATTACCAAAGATAATTTTCCTAGGAAAATGAACAACTCAGACAAAAGGAAGTACATGAGGAAGAAAGGCACTGGGAATGAGAACCCGGAGAAACAGCAGAAGCAGATCTGCAAGATTTTGGATATTGGACTTACCAGATACAGAATATAAGGCAACTATTT
Source organism: Suricata suricatta (assembly GCF_006229205.1). NCBI lineage: Eukaryota > Metazoa > Chordata > Mammalia > Carnivora > Herpestidae > Suricata > Suricata suricatta. Next base: position 104,140,699 of record NC_043708.1, read on the forward strand.
AAAAGGAGTAAAAAGATAAGGATTATAAAATCTGCAGGGAACAGGAAAACATTAAGAGAGAGAGAGCGACTTAACAGATTATAAAAAGGAAATAATACATTTAGAAGTGAAAATCGTAATAATTGATCACTCTATGAATCTGCACAATAGCAGATTAGACATAACTGAAGAGAGAATCCATGAACTGGATGAATGCAGCAAAGAGAAAAAGGAGATGGGGTTTGTCAAAAAGAAGTTAAGAAATAGGAGAGATAAAATGATAAGATCTAATATACATCAAATCAGAGTTCCAGAAGGAGAAGCTTAAAAGAATGAGATGGAGGCAATCATTTAGGAAATAATGGCTAAGAATTTCCAGACCTGAAGAAAGATTTTGATCCATCATTTTCAGACACTTACTGAAATCCATGAAGGTTAAATAAATAAAATCACATGTAGATTCCTCAGAGTGGAACTTGAGAACACCAAGAGCAAAGGGAAGGTTTTTTAAAGCTGCCAGAGAAGGAGGAAAACAGGTTACAATGTATTCAAAAGAAAAATGGAGATTAGCAGCTGACTTTCAGCAGCAGCTGTGGGAGCCAGAAGATAGTAGAATATTTTAGCATATTGTCGATTAAAAATAACCACCAACTTAGAATTCTGTAGTCAGTAAAAATGTCCTTAAAGAATAAAATAAAATTAAGGCCATTCATATAAAAAATAAGAAAAAAGATTGGCATTCGCAGAGCCTTCGCCAAAGGCAATGCCAAAGGTTGTACGAAAGGGAGGAGAAAAGTTATTCCAGCATGAGGAACAAAGTGTACGGACAGGCGAAGACCCTAGACGCCGTCTACCTAGAGGCAGGTAGACAAAATAAATATTAACTGCTTTAAGCTGTAACAATAGTGTTACTTGAGATTTTAAAAAAGATAAATTTTAAAATATGAAAACACCAACATATAACTCAGGGATTAAATGGATTTTAAAGCATTCTTATATCCTTGTACAGTCCAGGAGGATGCACTGGTTAATGTTAGCTATTGATAGTTTTTGAATACGGGTTGTTGTAATTTCCAGACAAACTTTTAAAAGGATAAAAACAGAAAACACACCGGTTGAACTAATTGGAGGAGCAATTCTGAAAGGTCCAAAAATATCCCGTTAATACAAAAATACAAGAAAGGGGGGCAAAAGAAACACAGTAAGGTGGAACAAATGGAAAGCACAACAAATAATGGAGGAAAACATCTAAAGTGCAAGAGTCCATCCAAATGGATGGAAGAAAATCTGTCATGCAAATATTTTTAATTTATTTTTTAAATTTACATCCAAGTTAGCATATAGTGCAACAATAATTTCAGGAGTAGATTCCTTAATGCCCCTCACCCATTTAGGCCATCCCCCCCTCCCACAATCCCTCCAGCAACCCTCTGTTTGTTCTCCATATTTAGGAGTCTCTTATGTTTTGTCTCCCTCCATGTTTTTATATTCTTTTTGCTTCCTTTCCTTTATGTTCATTTGTTTTGTATCTTAAAGTCCTCATATGAGTGAAGTCATATGATAATTGTCTTTCTCTGACTAATTTTGCTTAGCGTAATACCCTCCAGTTTCATCCATGTAGTTGCAAATGGCAAGATTTCACTCTTTTTAATTGCTGAGTAATACTCTAGTGTGTGTGTGTGTGTGTGTGTGTGTGTGTGTATAATTTGTATATATGTTCATCTATTGATGGATATTTGGGCTCTTTCCAATCTTTGGCTATTGTCGATATTGCTGCTATAAACATTGGGGTGCATGTGTCCCTTCAAAATAGCATACCTGTGTCCCTTGGATAAATACCTAGTAATGCAATTGCTGGGTCATGGGGTAGTTCTACTTTTAATTTTCTGAGGAACCTCCATACTGTGTTCCACAGCGGCTGCACCAGTTTGCATTCCCACCAGCAGTGCAAAAGAGATCCTCTTTCTCCGCATCCTCGCCAACATCTTTTGTTGCCTGTGTTGTTCATGTTAGCCATTCTGATGGGTGTGAGGTGGTATCTCATTGTGGTTTTGATTTGTATTTCCCTGATGATGAGTGACGTTGAGCATCATTTCGTGTGTCTGTTGGCCATCTGGATGTCTTCCTTGGAGAAGTATCTGTTCATGTCTTTTGCCCATTTCTTCTATGGATTATTTGTTTTTTGGGTGTTGAGTTTGATAAGTTCTTTATAGATTTTTGGATACTAACCCTTTATCTGATATGTTATTTGCAAATATCTTCTCCCATTCTGTCGGTTTTCTTCTAGTTTTGCTGATTGTTTTCCTTCACTGTGCAGAAGCTTTTTATTTTGATGAGGCCCCAATAGTTCATTTTTACTTTTGTTTCCCTTGCCTCTGGAGACATGTTGAGTAAGAAGTTGCTGTGGCCAAGGTCAAAGAGGTTTTGGCCTGCTTTCTCCTTGAGGATTTTGATGGTTTCCTGTCTTACGTTTAGGTCTTTCATTCATTTTGAGTTTATTTTTGTATATGGTGTAAGAAATTGGTCCAGGTTCATTTTTCTGCATGTCGCTGTCCAGTTTTCCCAGCAGCACTTGCTGAAGAGACTGTTTTTATTCCATACGATAGTCTTTCCTGTTTTGTCAAAGATTAGTTGGCCATATGTTTTGGGTCCATTTCTGGGTTCTCCATTCTATTCCATTGATCTGAGTGTCTGTTCATGGGCCAGTACCATACTGTCTTGATGATGACAGCTTTGTAAAACAGCTTGAAGTCCGGGATTGTGATGCCTCCTGCTTTGGTTTTCTTTTTCAAGATTGCTTTGGCTCCTCGGGGTCTTTTCAGGTTCCATACAAATTTTAGGATTGTTTGTTCTAGTTCTGTGAAACTTGTCATGCAAATATTGAGAAAAAGCTGGTAGAGCTGTATCCATATCAAACAGCATAGTCTCTAAGCCAAAAAAAAAAAAACAAACCAATTATTAAAGTAAGAAGGCTTTTGTACAACAACAACAACAAAAGAATAAAATACAGTTACATGCAAAAACCTGGGTGAAACTCACACATAGTGATGAGTGCAAGAAGCAGGATGCCAAAACATCATTACAGTACGATTCCATTGACACAAAGTTCAAAACTATAGGAGAAACAACTAAACTGCATTGTTTAGTGACCCACAATTTATAGTAAATTTATAAAAAAAGGCAAGAAAATAAAAATCACCAAACTCAATAGTGATTACATCTTGGGAAGAAAGCAGTTGTGATCACAAAGAGGGCCACAAAGGAATTCTGGGGTGCCGATGAAGTTCTAGGTCTAGTAATTGGGGCAGTGACTGCACAGGGGCTCAGTTTATAATCACTCTTTACACTATATATGTAAAGTTAATGTATTTTTGCATGATTTATTTCCAAACTGGAAAAAAAAATTGGATACTCTGAGTTCTAAACCCTTTTCCAGCATGTGGTTTCCATAAATTCTTTGATATTCCTCCCTTCAAGAGATGGAACCTAAATTTCCTCCCCTTGAATGTGGACTGGACTTAGTGGCTTGTTTCCTACAAATAGAATAAAGTGGAAATGATGATTGGTGATTTTAGAGACTAAGCCATAAAAGGTGCTGCACATTCTTCACTGTTTTCTCTTTGCTTGCTTGCTTGGGGGAAGCCATGTTGTGAGGACACGCCGTCCTTCTCTGGAGAGCGTCACGTGATGAGGAACTTAGACTGTTAGCCAACAGCTCAGCAAAAGAGCTTCTTTGGAAGCAGGTCTTCCAGCCCTAAATGCTTGGATGAGAGGCTGTTCCTGCCAACATCCTGACTGCTACCTCACAAGAGACCCTGGGCCACAACCACCCAGACAGGCTGTGCCCAAACTCGTGTCACACAGAAACTATAAGTCAACAAATGTGTGTTGTTTTAAGCTGCTGAGTTTGGGGATAATTTGTGACACACAAGAGATAACGAATACACATCACTGATTTGCTGTTGTCCATGCTACATTTCCTCTCTGGAAACATTTTCCTCTGTTTCCCCAAATGTGCAGCAGAGAAGCTGGGCTGCATTGTGAATGGCAAATACCTATCACCTTGCCGAAGAAATGCCAATCACTTAAGGGTTCTGAGACTGCCCCTAACATCAGGGTGACAGTGCAGCAAGTGACTGGAAGGCGGCTTATTTACCATGTGTATCTTCCCCAGACTAAAGGATCACAAATCATGGAGTGGGGGTGGGGGTGTATCTCAAGCATCTAGTCTCTTAACATAAGTGCCTTGTCCTCCAAGTCTGCATGTCTGAAATCACTCAACTAAGAAGTATTGGGCAGAGCTCTGGAGAGGAACCTGGGTTCAAATTTGTCACTTAGTATCTGTGTGGCCTTTGGCCACTCCACTTCTCAAAGCCTCCGCTTCCTCACCTGAGAGATGGAGATTCCTCTAAGGATGGAATGAAAGTCCAAGGCACCTGGTCAGTCGGTTCATCAGGAGTCGTTGTCTCCATATTCCATGAACCCCTCCTTGAGCTGGGGGTGTTTTGAGGGATACAGTGAAGTATGCCAGTGTCTCTGCCCTCCGGGAACTTGCTGGCTGTTTGAGGAGACAGTGGCCACCTGCCCCTATCAGAGAACCTTTCAAGCCAGTACAAGTATAGTGCCTAATGGTCTAAACTAACAGTATATGCTCTAGTAGTTTTCACAGTGTGGTCCCTGGACCAGCAGTGTCCGTCAGCGTCACCTGGGAACTTGTTAGATGTTGAGACCTATGAAACCACTACGAAACCCAGCATGCTAAGGGTGGTGCCCAGTGACCTGTGCTGTAACAAGCCCTCCAGGATCCTGAGCACACTCAAGTCTGAGGACCCCTGCTCTAGGAATTCAAGAGCCAGGGCAACTGAAGGACGGAGGACCTGGAATTTGAGCTATAGAATGACCAGACTATGAATAGGCAAAAGAAAGGGTGAACATGGTTTCGGGTAAGGGCGACAGCATGAGCAGGGGTGAGGGGACAGGGCACCGTGATGTGTGCTGGGCCCGTGGAGGGAACTAACTGATGGAACAGAGTGCACATGCTTGGAACAGTGGAAGCTAGCGTCAGACAGGTAGAGGGCCTCAAGTGCCAAGAAGGAGGTTGGCCGTGACAGGCCAGGCCAGGGGAGCCATTGCAGGTTTTTGAGCAGGAGAGTGACAACAGCCTGGTGCCTCTTTCAGACCCACAGGCCAGCCCCTCCCTAGGCCTCCCTAGGCTCAGAACGCAGATGAATGCCTACCTGCATCAGCATCCCCTGAAGCCAGGGATCTCCTGCTGTGAGGCCGGGAAGCTGGAAGAGAGGAGGCAGGCCAGCAGCCCCACGGCCTCCCTCCCGCAGAGGACCTCTGAGCCCCAGCCTCACACGGGCCTTGTGCAGGTATTGAATTATGAATGGAGATTGTCCAGAAATAATTGCAAACATTACTGCCCCCCACACACGTGTGTCCTCGCAGAGCTGCGGCAATAGATTTTGTTGCTTTAACTCTCCAGGGTTGTTATAAATTAGAGCTCTCACTGAACAGTGGGGCAGGGATCCTGGGGAGAGGGAATCCCTTTTGAAAGCCCTAAAAGGGACAGACCCCTCAACCTTGTGCATTGGTTACCCTCAACTTTTCCTTTCGTTTGATCTATTCTACCCATCCCTATTAAATAACTAATTATTTAACATCTTTTAAAGCTTTGTTATATATTAGAACAGGCAGGACACAAATGAGTGCTTTTAATAATATAAAAGCCCATTAGCTTCATTTACTGTTAATGTTAAAATAAACATGAGGCAATTTAGATATACTATTCCAATTTCACGGAAACTTTGATGTTTTTCTTCTCTAGTCACATAATTAAGGGAAAAACTACTAATGATATTAAGTTTGTACAGTGTTAATGACAGAAACAGGCACAAGCTGAAATTGCAGCCATTAATATGAAAAAATAAAATATTTAACAGGGGAGATAGATGAGTGCAATTTTAATAAACCAAAATGAAGAAAATTAATTTTAGAAAGTTCCACAGTCTTTCACATGCTACCATTACACAAGCTGTCTAATCTATCATTTTTGTGGTCTGGATTATTTATTGACGGTCCGGAGGACTGCCCTGGTTTTTGTGTATTGTTTTGTGGATGATGAAGATTTTGCTTTCCTTTGTTTAATTCTTTCCTTTTACTGTACTGCCTGTCTCCAAGCGGAAATGGCTTTACTTACAGTGTGTGCTTGGACAGACGGACATTACCAACAGCCTGTAGGTGGGATGGTAGGCGTGGACTAATGTAACCTAGGGAGAGATTCTAGCGTGGCCACCGACTGTCAGGGCCTGCGTGGTTACAGCGGCTGAAATGTTGGGGTGACTCACACGTGACAGTTGGCTCCAGAAGGAGAAATCCCTGTGACTGGGTGGGGACAGCCACTGCTGCGTCATCAGCTTCCCTCTCTGGGTCTGAACCTTGCCACTTACAGTGGGTTGGAGAGCATGTCTTCCAAACTCACCAGAACTAGGGTCTTGCTTGGTAGATGTAATTAAGGTAAGGATTGAGATGAGATCGTACTGGATCCAGGCGGGTCCTAAATCACATGAACGTGTCCTTATAGAGACAGAAAAGACACACAGGGATGCAGAAAGAAAGCCAGGACCAGTCAGAGGTAGAGACTGGAATGATGTCGCCGTATGCCAGCGAATGCCTAGAGTGACCAGAGCTGGAAGACATAAGGGAGGCTTCTCTCCTATAGCCTTCAGAGGGAGTGTGGCTGTGCTGCCACCTTGATTTCGGACCTTTGGCCTCTAAATACATTTCTGTCGTTTTAAGCCACCACATGTATGGTCATTGGTTACAACAGCCCTAGGATACCAGTGCTGTGCTGGAAGCCAGCAGCGTGGAAACGAGCATCCCTGACATGTCTCATGAAGGCCATGGAAGGTTCAGGAATGGGAGCAATGGCACACACTGCCCATACGGGAGCGGAATGTGGAAGCAGGAGCAGGAGGGGATGGGACACGGCCCCTGACACACGCTGATGGGACACGGCCCCTGCAGCCAATGTAGCACATGCTACAGAGCAGTGGTGACAGGAAGGCAGCAGGATGGACCAGTCCAAGACACAGGGAGCAGTTCTGGGCCTTGGGGGTGGCTACAAGGCAGGTCACTGAGCCCGTGGGAGGTAAGGCACGGAGAATGCTCTACCCACGACGTGCCGGGTGCTGGTGGAGCCACTCCAAAGCCCATTTGTCAGAACAGCGGCCTAAGAGCTGATGACCCGCAAGGACAGGTAATGGCGTTCACTGTGTGTAAGGCAGGCGGACATCAGCCTCTCACTTTGCCTTCAACAGGATCCAGTGAGATAACCATTCTGAATACCCCATTTCATAGATGAGAACGTGGGGGCCAGAAGAGCTGAAAACTGGCCTCAAATGGCATAATGAGTAAGGAGCAGGGCTTCACCCCAAGAGCCCTGCCTGCCCCCCACCCCCAACCCGCCAGCTGCAGGAATAGCAGACATCATTCATGTTTGTAGATGTGGCAGCCCTGCTCTGGCCCCGCGGGGGACAGAGCTGAATAAGACTAGACAATGGCAGTGCAGATGCTGGGTCGGTGACAGACTTGCGGGTGGGGGTATTTACTTCCTCTGATGCCAGGAAAGCTGAGGTGGGGCAGCTCCGTGGTTTGTTTTACTTTAGCGGCTCAGCATGTCCTCCAGGATTTAGGCACCCTCCATTTGTACCAGTGGTCAGGGCAATGCCACCCTCCCGCACCGGGCCTTGGGCCCTTGTTAGCTTTCTGCGTGGCCAGCCGCTCGGTCAAAGTCGGCCGGGAGGGGGCGCTGGAGGGCGACAGCGCGGCGGAGCAGGGTCTTCCTATTTCCTCCAGGAGGGCTCTTGCCTCTGGCCTTTCCTCCTGGCGGATGCCAAGCCTCCAGCAGCCAGGCCCAGTGAGCTTGCTGTTTCTCCAACACGCGCAGACACAGCCTCACTGCTCACTCCCTCAGAGCCTGGACCACGCGTCCAGCGCGGGTCCTCCAAGCTCGGACTTAAGCCCCTGCCTGCAGCCTCCCCAGCTCTCGGTCCCCATTTCCGCTCCTCGCCACCTTCCTCTAGATCAGTGCATCTTTCAAGTGACCTAGTTAACATTCTTTATACCTAGTTAACAATTAGTAATGTCCGCTGTTAACATAGTCAGTATGGTGCCTGACCCCTGCCCGGACCCTGCGTGGTAACACTTCTTTCTGCCTTGATATGCCCAGTGTGTCGGTGATATCGCTCCTCGAGTCACAGGGTGGCGGCGGCAATGCCAGTTGACGAACGTCCATGACCAGGCCCCGAGGCAGAGAAGGACTTCTCTTTCCCCATCCCATACCGTTTTTTTTTTAATTTTTTATTAATCTTTTATTCATTTTTTTGATATAGAGAGAGACAAAGCATGAGAGGGGGAGGGGCAGAGAGAGGAGACACTGAACCTGAAGCGGGCTCCAGGCTCTGAGCTAGCAGTCAGTACAGAGCCTGCCGCAGGGGCTCGAACCCACAAATGTGAGATCTGACCTGAGCCGTAACAGACTGAGCCACCCAGGTGCCCCTCCCATGCTGTTTTAAGGAAAAGAAACATTCCTGCAGCCCCGCCCCCAACTTTCCAGAATTAGGTCACATGATCCCTTCTCAGCAACAAAACCTGGTGAGGGGAATGGGATACAGCGATTAGTATAGACTGAGCCGGTTCCATCTCCCTGGGGCTGACGCTGTCCTCACTCCCAGGGCCAGGCAGAAGGGGGTCAGCTGAACAAAAGCCGGGCTCTGCAAGCATCTTGGAGAGAAGGGGAGAGGTCCTGAACAGCAGTGCATGCCCCATCACCCGTCTGGCCCTGCAGGTGGGAATGCTGGGACTTCACAGATCCCGGGGTCCCGTGCTGACTCTGGGAAGGCACAGCAGGGCACTGTGGGGCCCCGAGTGGCAAGTGGGAGATCTGGAGGAAATCAGGGGAGGCCGGTGGCGTGAACTGAGTGTGAAGGAGGAGGTGGACTTTACCAGGTAGCAGGGAAGGCTGGGCTTCCCAGACAAAAGATGGCCTGAGCAAAGGTGCAGAGAGGCAGTGAGAGTATGGTTCAGCTGGGGACAAGGTGGTTGAGTGTTATTTGAGCATAGGAGGCACACCGGAGTGGCGAGTGACATGGCCGCCTAGGCCTGCAGGAATGGAGCAGGGAAGGCCTGGAGTTTGTGGCTGCAGTGCCTGCTTCTGGAATATTGACCTGCAAGAGATGTCTGCCGTGGGAGCAGAGAACTCAGCTCCATTCTCTGGTCCTAGTGGGCCACTGGTCCAGAGACACCCTCCCTTCCTCCTTCCCCCCTCTCACCACACAGTCATTGCTTTTGTTAATATCACTGAACAGAAACCGCAAGTAGGGGGCCTGGGTGGCTCAGTTGGTTAAGCGTCTGACTTTGGCCCATGTCATGATCTCACAGTCCCTGAGTTCAATCCCCGCATCAGGCTCTGTGCTGACAACTGAGAACCTGGAGCCTGCTTCAGATTCTTTGTCTTCCTCTCTCTCTGCCCCTCCCCCACGTGTGCTCTCTTAAAAATAAATAAACATTAACAAAAATTTAAAAAAAGAAAAGAAAAACAAAACCAAAGAAGTAAAAATTACAGGCCCAGCCCAAGGATCTCACAGCTTAGATTTTGTTTTCTCTTTTGGAAATTGAAATGTAGTTGATATTTTTTTATTATGGTAAAACACACATAAAATCATTTTAACCACTTTCAAGTGTATGGTTATGGACGGCCATACTGTTCTCTACAGCGTCTGCACCATTTTACAGTCCTACCAGCCGTGCACCAGGGTTCCGATCTCTCCACTTCCTCATTTGTTTCCTGGGTGTTTGATAATAGCCATCTTGATGGGGTGAGGTGGTACAGTTTAGCTTTTGAGCCAAGGCAAACCCATGTGAAAATTAACCAGTAGCATAAAAACAGAGTAGAAACATCCACAACCATGAGGAAGTTGGGAGGGGGGAACGACGATGCAGATAGTGGAAAAGAGGGTTGTGTGAGGTGTGAGGGATGCCTCAGATCCAGGCGGATGTGACATTCCAGGAGACAGTGACATCCCAAAAAGCAGGGACCTTCGGGGTGGGAGAATGCTTTGGTTACTGGCTGGGGAGAGAGGCTGGGGGCTGGACGAGCAGGGGCGGGTCTTGGGAAACGCGGGCCAGTGGGGAAGGCTGTGAATTCACGGTGAGGCCAGTCCCGACTAACATTCCCACCTGACCTTCACCCAACTCGTACCTTCTGCGCGTCTCGCCATCCTTGGCCCCTCTCCACCCCTCCTCTTTCTCCCTCTCTTGCAGCTGTATCTCCAGTGACTGGCCCAGAGTCTGTACACACCAGAACCGTAATGAGTGTCAAAGGAAGGGAGGGTGATGGAAGGAAGGCTGTTAGGCCACAGATAAGGAAATTGAAAGGCAGGCTGGATCTCGTCCCATAGAATCACAGCCCCAGCTGGTTTTCATGATGCCCAGTGCCCCAAACCACCCCACTGCACCCCCCCGGCCACTTCATCCATGGGCCATGCCATCTCCTCAAAAGAAACTCCCCGTGCAGAGAGGACGGACATTGTGATTCTCCCCATGCCCAAGCTTTCTAGGAAATAATTACAGGAATTAATTAATTAACAGCAGGAAATAATTGAGTAAATTACTTTCACTTGCATGTAGGAAACTGCTTGTTGGGGGGGGGTACTGCTTGTATATGAGGGTGTGGGAGAGCTAGAGTGAGGTCCCCAGGAGCCCGGATGGTGGGCACAGAGTCCTCTATCTCCTCTCTGCTGTACATGAATCAAGCTTTTATCTGGAGAGAAGGACTTGCCTGGTGTCACCAAGGCACTTAAGCTGTAATGTGTAACAAGGTGGCCGCTGCATTGCTGACAGTTGCTGATCCTCAAGCCAAAGGGAAATGCATTAACCCAGCATAATGAACATCCCAAGGTGTCTTATTACTAGCTCACTCTTGCCTGCCTTGTTACCATTTAAATTTTTCTTAAATTTCTTGGGCGGGAAATGTTTCCGTACATGCAGGTCTGGGGAAAAGGACTGAGTCTCTCTGGCAGCAGAGGGCTCAACGTCTGATAGATTTAAGCCATCTGGTGTTTTCCAAGATGCCTTCACCTCTGGTACCGAAGTGTTCTTATCCCACGGTGTCAGGGAGGCAGGGCGAGGATGATCCTGAGACGTGGCAACATGGGTGAAGAAAGAGGCCATGAGGGGCGTGGGGGCAGAGTTGATGAGTCTGAAGACTGGCCTCTCTTTTCAGGCTGTTGCTGCCTTGTAATGTGACCCAGAGAAAGTCCCTTTAGTCCCTTTGGGTCTCGGTTTCCAAAGAGGACTCGCTCAGTGCCCCTATGAACGTCCCCCAGAAGTACCGGGTCCCTGTGTGCCGCTGTTTCCCCACAGCAAGATTTCTCTACCTTGACGCTGTTGATATTTGGGGCTGGATAATCCTTTGTGTGGACGCTGTCCTTGGCCTCCAGATGCAAGCAGCCCTCCCTTACCCCCCGCCCCAACACCACAGATGTGCCAACCAAAACTGTCTCCAGGCATAGCCAAATGCTCCTGGGTGCAAGACCACCAGCTAGATAACCTCTGATCTGTGCACAGCTGGGGGCTCCGGGTACAGCCGCTCATTCATTTCTCAAACATGAAGCCCTTCCTTTGTGCCTGGTCCTGGCGATGCATCGCCGCCTCTCTTCAGGGAGTTCACAGAGTCACAGGGGAGGCAGGTCACTGGGGCGATGTAGTGGGAGAGTGTGAGGAGTTCTCGGAGCTGAGAAGAGTGGCTTGGAGGATCCGAGCTGAGTCCTGGAGAGAGGAACCCGCACGATGGGCTTTCGTGCTAAAGCTTTCCATGATGCCCAACATGAGATCAGCTCCTTTGGTGTGAGGCCCTCAAGCTCCACTTAGAAGACACGAATGCGTTCTGGGAGGCATGGGCAATAGGTGTTTGTCAGCCATTAACATCTCGGCCTGGGCGAGCTCTGCGAAATGACCCCTGCCACTTGCTGGCATCTTTCCAGGCCTCGCTGAGTGGCTGCCTGACCCATGAAATTCCCTGGAGGGTTTAGTTAAAAGTGGTCCCCTCCTTCTCACCCACTAGAGCCCAGAGGGAATGAGACGTGTAAGGAATTGAGAGTGGGAAGTGAGACCTTCAGCATTCCCCGTGCTTGGAAGGAGCAGGCCAGGCAGGGCAGTGTGCTGGGGCTGAGTCCTAGGCAGCCAGGCCGTGGAAGTCTGGCTGCAGGGATCTGGAGCCTGGGGTCTAAGAGAAAAGAGGAGAGAAAGGTATCTAGACTAAGCCCCATCTTCATGAAGATGTTGTCTTTTGCAGATCCTGAGGGTACTCACAGGCTTTGAAGGGCACGCTTGTTGCAATTGTCATTCAAAGTGTGGCCCATGGACCAGAGGCATCCGTGTCATCTGGGAACTGGCTAGAAATGCAGAGTTGTGGCCCCAGTGCTGGACCTATTTAATCAGAATCTGGAATCTGCATGTTAATAAGATCCCCAAGGATTCCTGTGTGCCACTCATGCATCCCTCCCTGGGCTAGACCTTGGAGAGGATACCAAGTTGGGCAGGGGCATCTCCCCATTGTCTTTCCTGCTGGCCAGGATTCAGGAGCTCCACAGCCTCCTCCTCTGGTACCCTACCACCTGAAGGGTGAAGTCCAACCTCCTTTGCCTATCACTGAAAGCCCTTGGCCATCAAAAACACACATCCTTTCCAGACCCATCCTCCAGAATCCCCCTCCAGGTACCCCAGGCCCTTGCCAAGCTAAACAATGAGCAGCTTCTTAGCACATGTCCTGCCTTCCAGACTCCACAGCGTTGTCCAAGTGGCCCCTGTGCCTGTAAAGCACTCTCCTGAGTCTAAATCTTGCAGTGCTCACCCAAGGGTCACCTCCTCCTAGAAGCCCATTTTGTGCTGCCAAAGTGAGCTCTATTTCCTGTGACCTCTCCCCTCCCCCTACTGGCCCTTCCCCCTCCCCTGCACTTAGCCATATCTTCAGACTAAATCCATGACAAGACTGAATCTGCCTGAAGCAGGGAGCCATGCACTCCACACACAGCCAGAGGAGAGCTCTGTGAGGGTCTGTTCACCAACTGACTGATTGACTGACTGTGGACAGAGGTAGCGAGTATCAGACCCAAAGGATGGCCTAGGAAAGTGGAGAATGGAAATGGACACTTACAGAACATTAACTGTGTGATAGACAGAGCATAGTATCCAGCTTCATCCTCGGAGTAACCCTTCAGGCTTCTGTTGGAACCTCATCTACAGATCAGCAATGTAGGTTCAGAGATGTTAAGTTACTTATTCAACAGCACAGAGATAGTGAGATGCTAAGCTGGGATTCACATATCTATCTGCTGGCTCCAAAGTCCGTGTTTGTTCACTATGCCACAAATGGGTCTCAGAAAACCCACAGTTCTGGTTGTGCTATAGCAACCAATGGGAAGGCAAGATTTAGAGAGCTCGAGATCAGTTGGAGGCCAGTTGGTCCAGCTACTCATTTTTACTGGTGGTAAATTGAGGCTGAGGGAGCAGAGAAATGACTTGCTCAAGGATTTGGCAGAGCCAGGACCATACCCTGGGTCTGGGTGACATCAAGGCCCCATTCCTTTCCTCTGTGCCAGACTCAGGGGGAGTGAAAGCCCGTGGGCTTGGGTGATCAGGAAGCCATTCTAGAAGGGCACAGCCTTACCTGGGTGGGGAGAGGAAGGAATTTTACTGGACTTCCACCGCACATTAGGCAGTAAACTTTTGCCATCTCCTTAAATGATTGCAACACCCCTTTGGTCATCCCATTTTCCAAAGTTAGGAAGAACTATGGAAGTCTTTGGAATGAGCAAATAGAGATTACTGATATGCTTGAATAATATGCCTTTTTGGGCAATCTACATTTTATATTCTCTGAGCTATTTTACAACTCTGTTGCAGAGAACTGATAATAATGCAAATGATTCTTGTCCATAGAGATGCAAATAAATTTTGTCTGTTGGGATGCAAATGACTATGGCCCTGAGGATATTGACCAGTTTTACAACTATTTGTAAATCCATTTCAGATTGTCTATATGTGTGCTCTCTAGCTCTCCTTTGAACCAGTTTTTAACACCTTACTGGTTCCCTCATTAATTAGTGAGTTAAATAAAATCTTTGTTCGTCTTTAAAAAGTGCCCTAGAGGCGCCTGGTTGGCTTAGTCAGTTGAGCATCCGACTTTGGCTCAGATCATGATCTAGTGGTTAGTGAGTTTGAGCCCCATTTTGGGCTCTGTGCTGACAGCTCAGATCCTGGAGCCTGCTTCAGATTCTGTCTCCCTCTCTCTCTCTCTGCCCCTCCCCTGCTTTGTGCTCTGTCTTTCAAAAATGAATAAATGTTAAAAAGAAAGTGCCTGGAGCGCCTGAGTGGCTCAGTCAGTTAAGCGTCCGACTTCGGCTCAGGTCAGGATCTCACGGTTGGTGGGTTCGAGCCCCACGTCGGGCTCTGTGCTGACAGCTCAGAGCCTGGAGCCTGCTTCAGATACTGTGTCTCCCCCTCCCTCTGACCCTCCCCTGCTCACGCTGTCTCTCTCTATCTCTCAAAAATAAATAAACATCATTAAAAATTTTTTTAAAGTGTCCTTTAACATAGAATTGTTAAAAACAAGACAATAGGCCCATCATCACCCAATAAGTCCCTCATCACCAAACTGAGATTTATTTTAAAGTTTCAGCTCTCCAGAAATGGAATCTTAAACCAATCAGGAATTACCAGATCAGCACTACTGAGGTAATCTGCCTGGTAGGTAGACCCTTCTCCTAAAGAAAAGTGACCTGGCCACAACCAATTCCACTTTTGGCTAGTGTAACTTCCTTGTTTCCACTCCCTTCTGCCTATAAAGTCCTTTGTTCTGACTGACTCCCCACAGCTCCTCTCTGTCTGCTAGATTGGATGCTGCGTGATTCACAAATCTTTGAGTAAATACAACAAGATCTTTAAAATTTACTTAGTTGAGTTGTTTTTTTTTAAAGATAATCAGAATTTTTTTTAATGTTTATTTTTGAAGAAGAGAGACAGAACATGAGCAGGGGAGGGGCAGAGAGAGAGGAAGACACAGAATCTGAAGCAGGCTCCAGGCTCTGAGCTGTCAGCATAGAGCCCAATGCAGGGCTCGAACTCAAACTGTGAGATCATGACCTGAGCCGAAGTCGGACGCTTAACTGACTGAGCCCCCCAGGCGCCCTGAATTTTGTTTTTTAATATGACAAAACTTAGCCTTTAAATCCCTTGCTCAGGGTCACAGCTTGTAAGAGCTACCATCTAATTTCAAACATTATATTCTTCCTGCTCTACACCTTCTGCCCAACCTGACACTCCTCCTCCTTCTAATTCCTGGTTTGTGAGGGGGACAGCCTTTGTGGCCACTTTCGTTTCTGGTGTTATGCCCAGATTTTAATATCGCCCCCAAAAACCAGAGACCGCCAGGGAGACCGAATCATGCATGCAAAAGCAAAGGGCTTTATTACAGGCTTATATAAGCACGGGCTCACAGACTCCACCAACACACTGGATCCATGTGGAGGGAGCCCCGAACAAAGGCAGGGTAGGGCTTTTATGAGTTTGGGAAGGGGGAGTTACAGGAAATTGACATAGGTACAGTGATCCAATTATTATTACACAATATTATTGACAGCAGGTTTAACCATTCACATTGCCTAGAGTATTTGTTACTTTTGGCGGGACCCAATCACAACATTTCACAGAGTGGGCCCAGGACTCTCACGTAGGGCGTGACTAGCCTTCTAGGCCTGTCCTTAGAAATGTTAAGGGTGTTAGCTAGCCTTTCCTAATTAGGCGTTACAAGGGTGGTCCCTCTTGCCTTGGGCGATGTATGCCCTTCTGTTGTCTCATGGAGTTAGTTTCAGACCTGCCTCCTTACACTGGGAGCTTCAGTGTCCTCCGGTTATGGGTTGTGGATCTCAAACCTTCCCTGCTAACCTCAGTTAGTCACATTGAGTCATGTATATGGAAGCCCTTTGGGAAAGATAAAGCCCAGGTATAAGTAAGTGTGTTATAAAGGCAGTCCGTGGGGCTGTGGACATGGAATTGGATTTGAGGGAGCAGTCCAGCTCTACCGCTTGGTAGCCCCATGACCTTTTTCAAATCACTCAGTCCTGTCTGCGACCCACGATTCCTGCAGCTGTCAGATGGACTTGCCCCGCCTCTCTCACAGAGATGTCCTAAGGCTGGAGGGGAGGGAACAGATATGTGAGCGTATTAGACTGTTAGGTGCCATAGAGGGGTTAAGCATCAGTGGGATTGTGACAGCTGTTGTTACTGTCCTCACTCCTCTGCCATCGAGGGCATGGGGTGGGTGAAGTGTGGATGCAGAAGCTCTTGGCTCTATTCCTGGCCTCCTTCTACGTGGACAAATGGGCGCCCCTGGGAGGAGCACTTCCTGCCCAGAGCTATCTCCCCTTGCCTTCCTCTCTGCGTCCCTCAGCCAAGCCAGCAGATGTCAAGTCTACCTTCATCTGGAGGCCCTTTCCCATCAAAAGCTGGGGAAGCATACGTTTTTCCCAGGCCCTTCAGACACACTGTGCTGGTGTTCCATGATAAGATCATTCACAAAACCCCTTGTATCAGCTCGTAGGCACTTCCCCATTTATTTGTACCCACTTGATGACCCTGGATCCCCGGCATGTTTCTCCAAGGTGACTTTTCAGCAGGTGTGAGCCGGTGTGGAGTTCCTGCTTGGTGCTGGTATGCAAAGCAGAAAGAAGGCTTGGTCCTCTCCCCTCTCCCTGCACTGAGATAGCACTTCACAGAGACTCGGGGGTCAAAGGAAGGCTGAGAGTATCAAATCCAGAGGGCGCTGCTATTGGGTTATCAGAATCACCTGGGAGCTTTTTTTTTTTTTAATGTTTGTTTATTATTGAGACAGAGCATGAGCAGGGGAGGGGCAGAGAGAGGGAGACAGAGAATCCAAAGCAGGCTCCAGGCTCTGAGCTGTCAGCACAGAGCCCAACGTGGGGCTCGAACCCATGAACTGTGAGATCATTACCTAAGCCAAAGTCGGATGCTCAACTGATTGAACCACCCAGGCACCCCTGGGGAGCTTTTAAAAATCCGATTTGAGGACCCAGACCCTCTAAATCAGAATCTGAGAGGGCAAGCCCTGGCTAGCTTTATTTTTAAAATCTCCCTGGGGACTTTTGGTGCCCAGCAGCCTATTTTGGAACCTGCTCTTCTAAAGCAATCATCCTTCTCTCAACAAGGAGGAGGCCATGACACGAGGTGCTAAGTCAAGTGTCAAGGTCACTACAGCTGCCCTGCATCCCGTTTTGGATCCACTGTTCCAAAAGGCCAAGTTCTTTAGGGGTTGGCATTTTCCTAGAGTGAAACTGTTGGCAGGGGGTAGAGGAATGGGGAAGGAGCTCTTTGCTGCATTCCAGAACAGATCTGGCTGTGAACAAACGAGAAAGAGCTTTAGCGTAAGCCTGGCTGAATGGATAATTAAACAGATAGCAAAATGGAATGTAGCTCCACACACCTCCTGGGAGCTGGCTGGGGGAGATAATATGCTTTCCTGTTGTCAGAAGGCACAGGAGGAAAAACAACTGGGCCTGGCCGTTGGCCATTTAACAATATTGCTTTGGTAAACAAGTTGAAAAATCCAATAACTGTAAAACTTATGGCATGTCCTTAAAAGCCTGTCGCTGTTTTTGCCATAAATGGATGAATGTTTCCGACTGAAGGTGTTCTAATTAAACAGTCCACATCCCCAGGGCCGTGAGGTCATCCCTGGGAAGGAGGGTCTGATCCCTTCCGGTGACCTCAGGACCAGGGGAAGGGGGCAGCATGGCAATTTTTGGTTCTGTTAGTCATAGTGCTTGCTGTCTTATATCTGAACAGCTTACGTCCTGCCTGTGGGCTATAGCCAGAGCTACTTCCAAAGAACATTCCAGCAGAAACTCAAAGAGGCCACAGCAGTGAGCTCCCACCAAGGGCACCCTCGGCCTGGGAAGGAGGAAAGGCTGTTCAAAGAAACTCTTTGGGGGTGGGAGCAATTCAGTAGTAGAAAGTGTGGTTCTGTTTTGGGAACTGACAGTCTTCATGGAGGAATCACAGAAACTCAAGGCTGGATGGGCTTCCAAAAGCCATTTGACCCACCAGCCAGCTCCCACTTTCAGGTTCCCCTTGCACGATCTCCCTGGATTTGGGCCAGACTTCCTAGGTGGAGGGCACAATCCTTGACAAGGCTCTCACTGCAGACAGCTGCTGCAAGGTCAAGGGTCCCCAGGGTTACTTTCACTCTGACTAGCTGTCTACAAGTTCAGGACTTCCCATGACCACCCTCAGGTTGACAATAGAAAGACTCACAGAACTCAGAAAAGCACGGTATTTATGATTATAGTTCCCTCCCCCCCCCAATTTTTAATGCTTATTATTTAGTTTTGAGAGAGAGAGAGAGAGATGGAGCAGGAACAGGGGAGGGGAGGGGCAGAGAGAGGGAGACACAGAATCTCAAACAGGCTCCAGGCTCTGAGCTGTCAGCACAGAACCCGATGCGGAGCTCTAACTCAGGAACAGTCAGCTCATGACCTGAGCTGAAGTCAGATGTTTAACCGACTGAGCCACCCAGGTGCCCCTTTTAAATTATGATAAAATATACCTACCATAAAATTGACCATCTTAACTGTTTTTGAGTGTACAGTCCGGTAGTCTTACATATTTTCACGCTTTTCTGCAGCGAGTTTCCAGAAATCTTCTTATGTTGCAAACCTAAACTCAATATCCATTAAACAACTCTTATTTTTCTCTTCCCCTGGCTCCTGGAAGCCACCCTCTAATTTCTGTCCCTATGAATTTGACTATTCTTAGGTACCTCATATAAGTGGAATTATACAGTATTTGTCTTTTTGATGATTACAGTTTTATTTTAGTAAAAGTTTACAAAGCAGAGCTGGCCCAAGGAAGAGACACCTAGGGCAAAGTCTGGGAGGTTCTAAATGCAAAGCTGCTGTCATTCTCAGGGACATATTGGCCTCCACATCAAAGGGTGACAAACTCAAAGCATGTTGCCAAGCTTGGTGTCCAGAGGTTTTCTTTTTTGAGAGAGAGTGCATATGAGTGGGGGAGGCAAAAAGAGAGAGAGAGGGATTCTCTAATCCCAAGCAGACTCCACACCATCAGCGCAGAACCCAATGTGGGGCTCAGAGTCACAAACCATGAGATGGTGACCTGAGCTGAAGTTAGATGCTCAACCAAATGAGCCACCCAGGTGCCCCCAGAGTTTTTCTTGAGGCTTCATTATGCAAATGTTTGATTGGATCTTGGTCACCTGACTGAACGCAACCTCAAACACACCCTCCAAGGTCAGGCTGATATCACCTGACTCCTAGCCCCAGTCCTCAATCATGTGGCTGGTCTTTCTGATACAGTCAGAACGACTCTATCATCTTTCCTAATCTGAGTCATCTCATTAGCATAAACCATGGAGAGGCCCACCTGAATGACCTCATTAGCATAAACAGACAAGGTCTGAGGGGGTCGGTCATAAGGAAGGAAGAAATACCATGGGAAATACTGACGGATTAGAAGTTACCGCTAGGGAAGGGACAAAGGCCAGCCAAATTCTTGATTATGCACCCTCCCAATTTTGTTGTTCTTAACCTGTCACTCCCACGGTGCTTCTTAGAAGACCAGTGAGCCATCCGCTGGTGGACATCATGGGGACTCAGGGCTGAGCTTGGTCTGGTCAGTTAGGTCCATGTAGCCTTTGGCGAATCGCTTAACCTTCCTGCCACATGTCCACTCCACAAGGGCAGGGATGTTTGCCTTGTTCACTGATGAACACCCAGGGCCTGGGACAGTGCCTGACAGGCACATAGTAGATGCTCAAGTTGGTGACTGGATGAATGAATATACTTCAGTCACTTTGCCTGCACCACAAGGATTGCTGTGAGAGTCTGATGTGTGGGAGCCCAGCAGAGCTCAGGCGCCAGGCAGAGCTGAGGGCCAGCAACTCTCTCTTCCCATAGCTGTGGTTGTGGCCAGGTTAACCCCTCCCAGGTAACAGGGGTGGCTTTCTCTGAGGAACTTTCTAGAGACTTCATGCTTTGACTCAAGGGAGCGGCTGGAGAGGGAGGGGGGCCAGGTCCTTTAACTCTCATGGAAGATATGAGAGCATTTTTCTAACACCTCACCAGGCTCCACTATCTCAGCCCAGTCTCCAAAAAGACCTAGCTCCCCAGAGAGCCAACATGCTATTCTCTCCCAGGGCAAGAAACAATAGGAAAACATATTGCCTCCTGATATTTTTCCAGATCTTTTTGCATCAGATCCTATTCAGGTTCCTGGCCGATGAGGAACCGCAGCTCAGAGGTCAAGGTCTCACAGTAACAAGCGAGAGGCTGTGACTCCAGTTCCTGCCCCTTTAAGAGCCTGCGTCGGCTTGGGGTGGAGAGAGGCTCTGTAGTGGGCTGAAGAGTGGCCCCCAAAGATGTGGCCATGTCCAGGAACCTGTGAACATAACCTTATTTGAGAAAAAGGGTCTTTGCAGGTCTTCGCAGGATGAGGTCATCCTGCATTATTCTGGCGGGCCTGAAACCTGGTCACCTGTGCTTGTAAGAAACACATGGGAGAGACAGGGGAGAGGGGAAGGGCACGTGCAGATGGAAGCACACATAGGAGGTCTGCCGAGGAACGCCCGGGGCCCCGGGAAGGTGGCAGAGCAGGGATGGACTCTCCTCTAGAGCTTTCAGAGGGAGTGTGGCCTGGCCTACACCTTGACTTGGGCTTCTGGCCTCCAGACCCGTGAGAGATGACAGCCCCTAAGTTTGTGGTAATTTGTTACAGCAACTGTAAGCAGCTAATACAGAGACCCTAAACTGTACCCATGGCTTCTTTTCAGGATGGTTCTAAAGAGGGACTAGGAGGGAAATTGAGGCAGTACCAGGTGGAAGGGACAGTGAGTGACTATGGCAGATGTGGGTGGCAGTTCAGCCCACAGACTTCTCCCTCTTCTTCCTGGTGGAAGAAGGCTCAGGACTTCTGAGCCTCCTCTGTGCAGCCAGTGGCTAAGGAAAGAGACCCCAACCTGGGTGGTCTAAGCCAATCACAGTAAGCCTGCTCTCCTTTGCCAGTGATTGGTTAGAGGGTGGGCATGTGATCCTATCCTGGCCAATGAGACATGAGAGAAATGGTTCCCGCTTCTTAAAAGGGATGCAGGGGACCAAACAGTTTGCTCATTCTCTGCTGGACCTGTGAGGGGTGGATGGAGCCCCAGCAGCTGCCTTGTGACCATGAGGTCAGTAAGCTGGCTAGCTGAGGACAGCTGAAAGCAAAAGAAGGGACAGTGGCCGACTCCTGAGGGTGCTGCCACCAAATTCCTTCTGGAGCTTCTTGGGTCAGAGATCTCTGTACTTGCAGAAGAACCTCCATTCAGTGGCTTTTGAAGAGTTTTAAAAAATTAGATCTCATAGTGAAAACATTTTACATTTGAACCCAGTATACACAGTCACATAGGGAACCGAAATAATTCACAGGATTGGGGGTGTAACACATTCTGAAATTTTCCATTTGGCTTATTTAATTGCTGGTCACAATCTAGTAAACTGATATTATAACTTCCCTATGGTCCTGACACACAACTTGAAAAACCCTATCCTCAATATACAGAAATAGATGCCAGAGAGAGAGAATTAAATGAGGTAAGATCCCATAGACCCTGCCTTGGACCCGGAGATGTTACAGACATCACCAAGGTGGCTCAGGCACGAAGAAAGATAGATGGAGAGGGAGAAACAGGGAGAGAGATGGATGGGAAGAACAAGAGCCAGCCACTCACCCACAGACCCTGACGTGACACCCCGGGAAGGCAGAGAAGGAGACAGGTATCAGCAAATGGAAACACAGAGGCCCAAGACAGGGAGTCAGAGATGCAGAGACGGGGCATTTAAAACAAGATGCAGGTTGGGTGGCCCAACTGGTGAAGTGTCTGACTTCGGCTCAGGTCATGATCTCATGGTTCGTGAGTTCGAGTCCCACATGGGGCTCTGTGCTGACAGCTCAGAGCCCAGAGCCTGCTTTGGATTCTATGTGTCCCTCTCTCTGCCCCTCCTTGCTCGTGCTCTCTCTCAAAGAATAAATAAACATTAAAAAAATTAAAACAAGATGCAGGGATGGAAACAGGCCTGGAAAGGAAGCATCTAAGACTGGGCTGCAAAGAGACATGTCCCAGACAGAGGAGATGGGCATATGCAAGAGCGAGGGTCTTGGAGAACAGAGGCCAGATCCCTGGCTGGGATTGGCCGCTGATTAGCTGTGTGGCCTTGGCTGGGTCACACGGCCTCTCTCCCCTCCACTTCCCTCTCCGGGAAATGGAGTGAATGATCCTTCACACGAGTGTGGAGGGAGTCACTGTGGGTGTTCTAGGCCTTTCCAGTCTCTGAGGACCTGTCTTCACAGCTACTTGAGCCGATGGAGACTCTGCCACCCACCTAAGGCGTCCCCAGTGTCCCTCCCCCAACAGTCCCCTCCCCCACTCCTCTGCCCAAAGGAGGGAAACCCATTTCCCTGGGAACAGCTGTGTTTCCTCAACAAACAAATGTTCCCCTTAAACGGTTCTGAGGAGGAGCGGATGGTAATGAGCGAACATCTGGCCCGCCGGCACACTTTCGTTTTTGGCAGCTCCGGAGCCCGCCAAGTGACTATTCCCTAATGTTCACCGCGTCCCAGCACCTGCTATTCCCAATCAGGCTTGTACCAGTACGCCTCAATTAAGAGCAGATGCGGGGCTGAGCGCGGGGAGAGAAACCCCCTTCCCCGACGTCCCTCTGCTCCGCTCCAACTCCGGAAGGGTGGTCTGAGAACAGCAAGGGCACCAACCTCTGCCTCTGCCCTTCCTCCCTGCCTCCCCGCCCTCTTCCTCCCTCTGCCCCCCTCCTTTCTTCCTTCCACCCTTCCCTCCTTCCCGCCTTCTTCCCTCCCTCTCTCCCCCTTCACTCCTTCTCTCCCTCCCCCTCCTCTCTCTCCCTCTTTGCTTCCTTCTTCCCTTTCCTCCCTCCTTCTTTCCTCCTCTCACCCAGTTACCTACGTTGCAGCCTTTGGGGATGCAGATCTGAGGGACACATTCTTTTTTTTTTTTCGTAATGTTTATTTTTGAGAGAGAGAGAGAGAGAGGAAGACAGCATGGGCAGGGGAGGGTCAGAGAGAGAGGGAGATACAGAATCTGAAGGCAGGTGCCAGGCTCTGAGCTGTCAGCACAGAGCCCGATGCGGGGCTCGAACCCACAAACTGCGAGATCATGACCTGAACTGACGTTGGAGGCTTAACCAACTGAGCCACCCAGGCGCCCCTCTGAGGGACACATTCTTGCCCTCAAGTGATCCACAAGGCCCTGACACACGTCCTCCTTGCAACACAGGGGTCCACAAATATGTCTCTGAAGGGCCAGATAGGTGGCTCTGCAGGACACACCATCTCTGTCACAGCTGCTCAACTCTAGCTGTGGCACAAAAGCAGCCTCGGACAATAGGTACGTGAATGAGCATAGCTGTGTTGTAATACCCTCTGACTTCTGAAAATGCTGGCAGGCTGGATTTAGCCCTCAGGTTGGAATTTGCAGAGCCCTCTTCTGTTCCAACACTCTGAATTGGGTAGTCACATCTTGGAGTATCTGCTGTAATTGTCCCTCCCACCCAGTGTCACTTGATCCCTACCCACCTTCCTCCCAGCCACTGAGGGGTGACACCTGACCCTTACTGGGCCACTCAGAGCCCTTCCTCCAGCCTGGGAACTGGGATGAAGGCTGATCTCACAGTAGCTGAGCGTGCTATCTTCCTCCCACCCTCTGGTCAGAGGAGCAGAGGGTGCAGACAGGGCAGCGCCCTTGGAGAGAGGCTGCCTGGAATCCCAGTGCCCTCTCGGACTGGGCCTGGTCCCTTCCTAAGCCCTGACCACCTCCCAGCCTTGTGTTCCGCCCCCGCCCCGGGTCCTAATTAAGAAGTCCGCTTTTCTGTTTATGCTTGTTCAAGTTGGTACCCGCTTCAAGCAAGGCATCTTGCACCACTTTCTGCCTCTGCACGCTTTTCTGAGACTACCGGACATTGTGCTCGGGCTTGCCCTGGGGCAGGTGCTAGTGGGCTATGCCCTTGCCCACTAGCTGGTGGGTAACACATACGTAGTGGAGATCAACGTCCCTGTTCCTCACTCCAGCACGACCTGCCCTGTGCCTATAAGTGGTGGGAGTAGGAATTGGGGGAATCCGAAGGCTGTGGCGGGGGCAGGAGGGGTGGGGGGGGGTCCCTGCTCAGGAGGGGCCTCGGAGAGTGCGTTGACTTTGCACTGAAAACAAGGAGAAGCGGCATTCTCCAAATCAGGTTCACAGAACACGAGGCCCGGGTGGCGTTTTAGGGTATCCAGTCTTCTTTAGCCCTAGACCTCCTATTCCATCCAGGTGACAACGTGCTCCTTAAAATTACTCTTCTGGGTGCCCTTGCAGGCGGGGTGGTCACGTGACACGCATCTGCCCAATGAGATATAAGCAGAAGTCTGAGGGCGGGGCTTCCAAGATATAAAGGTTCCCAGTCCCTTTTGCTCTTATCCTTGTTTCTCTTTCTTGCTGCCTGGAAAACAGCTGTGGTACCGGAAGGGTCCTGGCCATTAAGGCGGTGGGAGGGGAGGGGGGCTAGTTCCTCTGCAGCTCAACACATTCTTAACTAACGCAGTGTTTTGTGATAAATGGGAACTGCGAAAAAATTATGTTGCATCATAACCAGTTTCCACCATCAGAGAGTGAAAAATAGATTATTCAAGCTCTGAGAAATCCTAATGTAAATGTAACTGTTGAACTCAATGTTTCCCAAGACCTTTGTCCTCCAACACCACCTCCGACCCCTTCCAGGACACTCATGGAACACACTTTGGGGAACAAGCTATAGAGGAAAGAGGCTTTGGGGTCAAGAAAGATTGGGATTGAATGCTGTGTGGCTTTGGGCCTGATGTTTAACCTCTCTGATCTTGAGATTCCTAATCCATAAAGTGAGGGAGGGTCATGTAGATAAAAGTTAATCCAGATAAAGCACTTGGCACGTATCTGCTTCCTAGTCCATCATCAGCAATCTTGTATAGTGTTTGGAAAGAATATGGCGTTGGAGACAGAAGACCCGGCTGGAGTAATGGCCCTGCCACTCCCTTCTATGACCCTGCAGGAGGGTCTCACTTCTCAGAGCCTGCGTGTTCTGAACCGTATGGCGGAGGTGATGATGTCCATGTGGGGGAGAGGCTCCCTCAGTGTCAGAGGGACCAGCTCATCACCCTCATGCCTTGGATGGCTGTACACCCAGCATTTAGCTTAGGGGTTCAGGCACACTTGCTCTTGAGTTTTCATTTTGTCAGCTGTCTTCCCTGCTTCCCAGCCCACATCCTGTCTTCCTCAGGGATGACCACTGGACCCGTCTGGGGACCCCCCCCCCCAGAGCAGCCCCTCTGTTCCATCCCATTCTGTCCTGAGCCCACCTGAGCCTGCCAAGCTAGTGCAGCGCCCAGCCTTCCCCCAGGGTTCCCCAGATCACAAGGTCCAGTGAGTGGTGGAGTCCTAGTGTGGCCATGTGGGGCTTTGGGGAATCACCGCCCCTCTGTGCCTCAGTTTCCCCCTCCATACGGGTAGGGTTTGCAGTGTATGGTCTTGAACGTGGACCTGAGGAACACAATAAGACTTGCTCCCCAGCGATGTGAAGATTAAATGAGAAAAAAATGTGCAGGTAACAACACGACATTCACTGGTCACTACTGGTCATCTTTTGTCTGCCCAGTTTCTCTTGGAGGTCTGTGATGTCCTCTGGTACCCTCTCCCATCAGAGCTGGGAACTTCACTTTGCACGGAACACTTATTATGTGCCAACTGCTACTAGCTTCTTTTCACAACAATTCTGGAATGCTCCCAGCCCCGTGCATTCACCAGGGGCTCCCTCTGTGCCTTTCCTCTGTCTGGTCCTGGTCCTGGTGGGACATGCCACCCCTGGGAGCCCAGTACTGCGCCGCTCCAGTGCTGCCCACAGGCTGGGCGTGGTGGGGAGAGGGTGGGAGGCAGGTGACATCTTGCTCCTCTCAGGCACAAAACTGAAGTCCAAAGCTTAGCAAGAAATGCGCCCAAAGGCTTATGGCCACTTGGGTCTTTACCTCTTGCTCCTAGCACTTTCCACCCCACTCAGGGCCTCTTACCACAGGGCCACTGTGAGAAAGGCCCTTCTCCCAACTGGCTAATTCCATGGGGGCCAGCTGGGAAGCTGTTTGGGGCAGGAAGGATTGGGTGTCAGAGAGAACTGGTGGTCTTGGACTTCTCCCCAGGAAGAGAAAGCTTAGGAGCAGACCCAGCTCTGACAGAGCAGGTGGGCTTCCCCAGCTCTGTCCCCCCAGACCCCACTCACTCACACCAGGGTGGGGGATGTGGAGAAAGGAGGCTCTGCGGCCCTCTGTGTAGCATGAAGGGTCCCTTGGGGGACAGGTGGAAGGTGGGGGAGAGAGAATATAGGAAACCAGTGCAGGAAGGTTGCTTATCCAGTGTCCTCCAGCAAGTCTGCTGGTTCCCTGCCTTCCTACCCCTTTTCCCTTCTGAATGGTGGAGCCAAGGGACCCCGGTAGGGTTGCTGTGCTGGGGTGGGGGTGTCTGCTTGATACCTCTGCTCCCCCATAACAGTCAGAGCTGCCTTTCCCAGAATTCCCTTCCCTGCAGGGTTTAAGTTGGCAGGATTTGCAAAAGGGAGTCCAGAGGCTGGGGTCAGGCCAAAGAAACAGAGGCGCCCAGTGGGCCCAGCTTGTCCTTGGCCCCCTCCTGTCCCACGTCCAGCTTGGTTTCCTGACTGTGGGCCTTGGCAATCATGAGTGGTCCCCAGGCCACCACCGTGCACCTCAACAGGCCAGCAGCCTCCCAGACCTTTCTCCAGGGCCCCTTCTCCAATTTCCCAACAGGCTTTGGCCTGCCTACCACACCAGAGCCTGAATTCCGTGCGTGCACACGGAATATATAGATGCTGGAATATGGCTCTTCCCCGTGGGAGTGGCCATGGGGTGTAGTGGCCATAAGATCCGGGCCCCAGTGCTGACCACCTATAAGAGCTTAGAGTCACTGCCCCACACCCCACGACGGAGGCTCAGTTCCCCATCCAGAAAACCTGGAAACTTGGATAACTTCTCGACAGGGTGCTCACAATGGTTTCAGATCACATTGCAAGCCCCTGGCCATGGAAGGTTCCCCTTGAAGGGTCAATGGTACAATTACCTCTTATTATATGAACATTCATATTACTCGTTTTCTAGAACATATGTCCTTTTCACAATGACTGCACTTAAAAAACAAAACCATACCATTAAAGAAAAATGACACTTCAACACCAAACATCTGCCGCACCCCAGTCCCAGCCTCCTGTGAGCCTCGTCCCTCTTTGAGGACCTCGCTTGGTTTCTGTGACCGGTCTGAGAGCCCCTCTGTACCTGTGTCTAAGAAATGTCACTGTTCTTTACTTTCCAGAATCAAGCTCAGCCTGAGTCCACATGCCCCTGGTACTATGTTTGTAAGGGCCAATTTTGTGTATTTCTACAGCATCCTATTTTTTCCCACCCCCTTCTCAGATCTTACAGGAAGCCTGCTCACACGGCATCCCGGGACATGGGGCAGGGCCTGGCCTGAGTCCTGGCTGTGGCTGTTGACCATGCCACTGCCCCTTTCTCTGCAGAGGATTGTGTGGGGCCCGGTCTTTTGCCTGTATTGCCTGCTGTGTGGGGCTGGCTGCTGAGATGCTCCACTCTGCTGGCTGTGCCCAGAGCCACCGAAGACCTGGTCCAGTCCCCTGACCACCCCCACCCCCTGCCCCAGCCCATCAAAGCCCTGCCCAGGCAGGGAGCAGGCATAGGATGCTACCCTGGAACTTACACCCCCCTCACCCTCCACTCCCAGCAGAGCACGAAGAGGCTCCCACCACCTTCCAGACACCAGTTACCATCTCTCTGACCCACAAGACTCTCCCACGCTGCTCCCATCGCTGGGAAAAAGCCAGATCCACTCCCAGGACGGATCAAACCTAGTGACAGGCCCTGAAACACACAGAAGTCACTCTGCCCACCTCTTCCCAACCCTGGAACCCACAGGCCTGGGCTTAGCTCCGGGCTCAGAGTGGGATTTGCTTTTTGGGACTTGCTAAGAGGGATGCTAAAATGAGTTTGTACCCATTGCTCCTACAACTATCACCTCTAAAGTGGAAGGGGTGGGAAGAAACCACAAAGGCTTATTAGAATCTTGAAGGCTTTCAAAAATCCATTAAAATGTAAGCCCCCAGGTGGCAAGTGCCCATGTAATTTATCACCCACTTGGTAGATTGTGTATCCTTACTACTGACCAAGTGATCTATCAGAGAGAAAGAGGGGTCATTAGTAATTGGGAAGCAAGTGTAAATCAGGCCTTTCCCAGGTAGCCTTGGGTGTGTGGTTACCCATTTGTTGAGAAAGGGTATCTATTATTTGTATCCCATTAGCTCCTGTGGATGTCTGGGCAGGTTTCATGGTCTCTAAAATGCAAACGTGCAGAAAAAAGGAAGTGATGTTGAGAGTAGGGAGGTGATGTGCCCTAGACCAGGCGGTTAGCAGCAGCCTCCGGGCTTCTAGCTGGGCTGTGTCCTCCACAGCCCAGCTTCTGGCCCAGCCTCTCATCAGGCTGGTTCATCGCTCGTCTGTCCAGAGAACCTCGAAGGGCTCCAGTCCTCAGAGCTGTTCCCAGCATCAGGCCAGAAAGGGACACATCTAGAACTCTGAACACAGAGGCCACAGGGATCTTTATGGTGTGGTTGAGGAGAAACCCCAGTCTGAAGTGGGGGGACTGGATGAGATGACGTCTAAGGACCCCCACCGCTGGGAAGAGTAATGAACTCCTGGACCCCACCTGGATGCTGAGTGCTGCATTGTGCTGTGAACACCACAAGAGGGTGACCTTGCACCAGAAAAGACACATGCCTTCAGACGTTCTCCCAAAGCCACAGAGCCAATAAATAAATAAATAATTCTAAAAAGCCCTTTTTATTTGTTTGATGGGTCTTCTTTTTTCATTTTTGTTCATTCTGAAACAATCTCATACACAAATAAAACAGGTAATTTTTGCCCTGAACGACTCCCCAAGTCCACCCAATTCTTTAGTGTGTATTTCCTACAAAAAAGGTCACACTTTTGGTGGACTTGGGGGTCTCATTTTGGCAACTTACTCTCAAGGATGAACTCTCACCACCTCCTGCAGAGTAATGTTGGAACATCACTGCCACCTAATCTTTACCCGCCACCCCCTTCATGTTGTTTTGATTTCCCCCATGATGTTCTTTGTAGCAGAATGTCCACATTAGAAACTTTCCTGCACTTACTTGTCAAGTCCCTTCAGCCTGCTTCGGTCTAGAAGTTCCTTGGTATTTCTTTGACTGTTATGACCCCTAGGCTGTTGGAGGAAGGCCCATAATTTGGGTTTTTTCTGATGTTGTTCTTGATTAGATTTGGGTCCTGCACCATTAACGGGAACGCCTCAGTGCTGTTCTGTGATGCTCTCTTCTCGTTACTTCTGCCGGGCAGGACGTCATTTCAGTTGGTCTCATTCCTGGTGATGTTCACTTTGATCATGGACTTGGGAACTGTCTGCCAGACTTCTCCACTGTAACATTATTCTTTTGTCTTCTGGCATTGCTAAGTATTTTATGGGAAGTACTTTGACAGCATGTAGCTCTCTTATTCAATTGATTTATATCCTTATATGAGTGGACTCGTGGTTTATTATTTTATTCAATAGGTTATAATCTGTTACCAGCATTATATAATTTGGTGCTCAAATTGTCCCAGATTTGCCTAGTGGGAGCCCCTTCAGGGTGACACCTGTGTCCTTTGGACACATCCCCATCGTTCTTTGAGCATTTCCTTGCTTTGCGGAACCACAAGATGTCTTGGGCTCATCTTGTACTTTATCTGCCCCAGTTTTGGAATTAGTCACCTCTCCAGAGGGCACTGGTTCCCCAAATGGAGAATTGTTTTTAGAAACCAAGATCTGGTGCTAGGTGTGCTTGCTGCTATTGGGATGTTGCTGTTCCCAGGTGCTCACAGTGGTTCGAGCCAGGGGATACGTATGTATCTATACATGTGTTTACATGCTTGTATCAATATATATATGTTCATATCTATCTATCAACCCATCCATCATCTATCCGTCCATCATCTGTCCATCCATCCATCATCTGTCCATCCATTGTCTATCTATCCATCCGTCATCTATCTGTCCATCCATCCTCTATCTATCCATCCATCATCTATA
Organism: Suricata suricatta; assembly: GCF_006229205.1. Lineage (NCBI taxonomy): Eukaryota > Metazoa > Chordata > Mammalia > Carnivora > Herpestidae > Suricata > Suricata suricatta. The sequence continues at coordinate 104,171,027 of NC_043708.1, forward strand.
TATCTATCCATCCATCCTCTATCTATCCATCTAGAAAACTGTGAGTTTTACCTAGACCTTTAGTTCCAGTCTCCACCACTACAATTTGGTTCCCTCCCTTCCATGTTTATAACTCACTTTTCTGACAGTGAGGAACCATTAGTTTCAATAATCATCTCCCATTATCTTTGACAAATTTACGTATCTACAGGTAGCCAAGCTCCCACCTCTGACACCACTCTTTTGGGATGCCCCCTCCCACCCACTCCCCCAGCTCTGACTCCCCTCCAGGGATCACTGCAACCACCTTCCTCTCCAGGGTTCCTGTCCTCCCCTGCTCACCAGGCTGCCCCCAGTGGGGTGCCCTCCTCACCACACATGGTCTCTAACATTCTGTGGACCTGCCACTCTTCATATCACAAAGATGCCCTACACATGCCATGTGGGCTCTGACTGCCCTCTCCGGGTGGCCTCCTCTGGGGTTCTGGAGCCTCCAGTTTCTGATTCTTCTAAAAACTCTACAATGTAAGCCTGGTTGGCTCTTGGCTTTCGCCATTACCTTGTTAGTATTTCGTTGTCTTGGAGTCTGTCTCCCTATATTTTGTTGCCATTGTTTCCTCTCCTGTTCTCCCAACCTTTATACTTTTAAAAAAGTCACTCTTTATGGGTTTTTGTGGAGAGGACTCAGGAGGCAGCAAAAGTGGATATGGATATCTAATCTGCCATCTTGACTCATTCCTCTTGTCTAGTCCCCATGACAGATGGACTTTTTGGTTATCAACTGTGTCATCCCAGATCCCCAGCTAGACTGTGAGACTCTAGCTGGCCATCTGGGAGAAACTCAGCACACCTTTGACAGACAGATGTGTCTTCCCTGCAAAGGATATGGCCAAGAGTGGTCTGTGACACCTTGCCATCCATCATTCCTTCAGCACTGCACAAATTAGAGTGACCCCACCAGGAATTTGACCCTGAGGACTGACTGACCTCATCTGGTGCCCCAGACATACTTCAATCAGGCTGGGCCCTGGGTAGCCCCTTGCAGGGGTGGAATGGTCCCAGAGAATGGGCTGGGCTTCCAACCGCTGTGTCCCCAAATGCAAGATGGGGATGATCATGCTCTTCTTCTGTTTTCAGGTGTTTCTCTGCACCTGTGTGGTTGGGGCTGTGTGACTAGTTCTGCCTGATGACTTATGAGTGGAAGTGACATGTGTATTTTTGAGTTTGATCACATAATCACTGATGCAGGACCTCCAGAGCCTTCTTCCCTCTGCTAGTGTGCTCAGCAGGGTTTCACTACTGCACTTTCAGTCTGGGTTTTATCCCCGCCATCAGGCAAGGCCATAAATGAGAGACAAACCTGCAGTAGGCTATGGAAATGTGAGGGTTCTTTGTTACTGCAGCATAACCCAGCTTTCCTTACTGATGTACCCCACAGAGTTGTGAGGACTCGGTGGTAACATATGTGAGTGTGTGCAGGAGGCTCTCAGCAGGTCCTCCATAAATGTGATCACTTTGGGGGCTCAAGGAGCTCTGAGAGAGAGGGTGTGACTTGGGCAGCCCATTCCACATCAGACACAAGAGTGAGAGATCAGCAAGGGGACTGACATGGTCACTCTTAGGGGCAATTAAACCTACATTTTCTCAGACCCCAACTCAGTGCTGGGCTCATTGATGAGCATAGAGCGCCTGCTGTGTAACAGACCCAGGGCCGGGGCTCATGATATAAAGTCATGGAGCCACAGTCTGTTTGGGGTTGCAGACACAAGGGGCCACCTTATGTAATGAGGCAAGTGAGAAGATGATAGAGCAGTGGGGTGCTGGGTCCCCCTGGAGACTTCACTGAGAGCTGTAGGCCTTCTTTCTGGGAAGTAACACACAAGCATCTGGGCACACACCCACACGTTTCTGCAGACACTGTCAGGGGGTTCAGGCCCAGGTTAAAATGCCTGAGCCAGGGAAGCCCAGAGGCCTGTGTAGCTGACAGGCACCTGGCCACATGTGCCCCAGGGAATGTGGGAGGAGCCACAAAGTCTGCGTTTCTGTTTCCAGAAGCATAGAGTCTAGGCATGGGGGAGAAAACCACCACCCAGGTAAAGAGCAGCAGCCTCTAGGAATGTGGGTTCTGCCTCGGGCTTGGGGGAATTCAGAGATGATAGCCAAACAGGGGGGCGAGGGTTGCAGGGGCACATATCACCTTGAACTTCCCAGTCACTGACTCCTGTCAGTCTGAGAAGCCCCCTGAGCCTCCATGTCCTCACTTCAATGCTGGTGGGAGGGGCCAGTAGGTGCCGTCAACCCCACCCCCAGGGGGAGAAACAGGCTCAGAGAGGCGAGGGAGTTTCTCAATTCAGCTTAACTGCACAAACCTTCCCTGGTGGCTCCTGTGTGCCCAGCCCCGTGGCAGGTGCTGGGTGTCTGTCCACCCCTGGAGACCCATCGTGTAAATGGTAAATCAACAACAGGGACCTTGTGGAGCTGAGGGTGATGGCGTTCTTGTGGGGGAGGGGAACACCAACAGGATTTTGGCCCCAAAATCACCAGTGTGGTCCCTCTGGGAGGAAGGGTGTCTGTCACAGAGTAGGCAGAGGGACAGAGGAAAGTGTTTCCGGCAGGAGGACTGGTGAGCCATGTGTGGGCAACAGAGGCAGGGTCCCCACAGGTGGAGGGCAGTGGCCAGAGAGGCCTGGGTGTGTGGCATTCCCCTTTCAGGAATGGTGTGTCTCTCAGCATCTGACCTGGACCTCTTCGGCAGGGTGTCTCCACCACCGCCTCCCCCAAGGGCCTGGACCTGGAGCCCTTCTCTGACGCCACTTCCCATTTCTGCCGGCTGGTAATGCCTTTACCAAACTGCGACCTGTGATTGTTGTGAGCAGGACTTAGGCCCAGGCCCCGCCCCTAACTGGCCATGAGACTCTGGGCCTCTGTTGGCTCCTCTCTGAACCGGGGATAACACAGACACTTGCCCTGACTTGTCCCACAAAAGCCTTGTGAGGCTTCAAATATGGAAGTGGGGATGAAAGGCTTTTCCAAACTGGCAAAGTCCTACAAGAATGGAAGTTCATTTCAGGGTTAATTTCCACCCTTCCCAGGGAGTTAGGCAGGACAGAATTTTATTACCATTCCACAGATGAGGAATCTGAGGCACGAAGATGTTAAGTGGCTTGCCCAAAGTCCTGCAGGCAGTGAGTGGCAGAGCCAGGATCCCAATGCTGTGACTCTGGTCACCAATCACTTCTGCACAAAATCTCCACGGAAAGATCTCCATGAATTCCACACATCTGGAAAGACTTCTCTAGCCCTTGGGGTCCACCATCCTGGCAGCAAATGAGGAGGTCAGGGGACATCGCCCAGAAGTCTAACCAGGAAGCTGTGCCTCTGGGCATCCTGACACACTGAATTTGGGGACGGAGGTGGCGCTGGAATCTGATGTGGCCGCTGTGGTTACCGTGGCTGCACATTCTCGCAGGCTCCGGCCTTACTGGTCATGAGAGGGACCTTGCCCTCCATTCCATGTGCCTGGGAGCCGGTGACTCATGGCGCCCTTGGTCTGTGGTCGTGAAGTATGTCATCCGTCCATATGTGCCTCAAACACAGCCACCTGTGACTAAGCCTGCCTTAGTCAACAAGCAAGGCAACATGCTGGGGACATTTGGTGGGTGAAAGCTGTCGAGGATATTGGGGGGCTGTGTGTTTTTGCTGGCACCAGGCTCAGGGTGACTAAGGGCGGCACGCATAACCATAAAAACAACCCCTCCTCCTTCTACAGTCTTAATAGTCTTCAAAACAGTTTCCCACACGCGCTCTCACTGGGCCCTGCAGCTATGTGGTGAGAGAGGGTGGGCAGCGCTATCCACTCTGGGGTGTGAGTCCCAAGGTAGCAAAGGGCTGCGCTGAGGCCCCTCCTCCCCAGTCCCTCACCTGCGACAGACACCGCTAATCGATCACATCACTCTTCCTTTCCAGTTCAGAATCTTTCCCACACAGCCCTTCAGGCAGCAGTTGATTGAGGATTGGCAACCCCGGGGCAAGGGACGGAGGTCAGTGACCTAGGCAGGAGGTCAATTACCTAGGCAGCTGGGTGACCTGCGGCAAGTCTTGTCAGTTCCCCATCTGAGACAGGAAGGTGGACCAGAAGTCCTGTGTTTCTGTGGAATGCTCTGTTGACAAGTCCTGTCTCATGCGTCTCCGCTTCCTTCCACCCCACTGTCGCTCTGTCTCTTTTTACCGCTGAGGGACCCTGCGATGGTCTCCTCTCCGGCTCCAGTGAGTTCTGGGAACTCATCAGTGCGCCCTTCCTGGGGTTCTCTGGTCAGATGCTTCCAAAGGCTCTTCACGGCCTTCCCACAAGAGCCCGGCTGCAGAGCGCCCAGGACTCGGCCCTTCAGCTCATCCCCCAGTGCAACTCCCAGACTCCCCTTTACGCAGCCAACTGAGTGTTTGCCCCTAGGTGTGGCCCCCACTCTCCCAGCCTTGGGCCTTTGCCCATGTGGTCCCCTCCGCCTGGGGTGCCTGCCCTTCCCACCGCTCTCCGTGTCGACGTCTCAGAACCTCTCCTGTCCTCGAAGGCCACCTTAACAAACGCTGCCACCTCCTTGATGACTTCTCAGATTCCCCTCACCGTGGGGTGTCCTCTCCCTCTTCTAAGTTTTAGTGTACTATGTTTCTTTTTCTCTTTCCACATACCTATCCCTGCCCCTCCCTCAAGCTTCTGACCTACCCAGGAAATTCCAGGTGACTCACAGCCAGCACGGTGTGCAAACGGGAGCATCACCGGGTCCATCCCCTTCCTTCCAAACAGAAGTCACGATGAAAGCCTTTTCCCAGACCTATAGGTGCATGTGGCAGGGGCTCTTGGCACCCTCGGTGTTCCTTCTCCCTAGGGAGGGGTAGCTTCGGTTCTGAAGAGGGACCACTTTTGCAGAGTCTGTGCCTGGAGCGGGGGAGAGGAAGATTGAGGCCAATCAGGGGCAAGTCTCCCCCACTTTCAACCCCGAGTCGAGAGCGTATTTAAGGAGCACTTCATGAGACACATGGAGGACCTGTGGGGACAAGATACTCGCGGGCCTCTGTGCCCGTGCACAGGCTGTTTCCACCACTTGGGCTGCACTTCTACCCCTCCTACAGCCCCATCTAGATCCTCCTGATTCAGTGCCGCCTCCTCTGAGAAGGCCTCCCTGACTGCCCCACCTGGAAAGGACCTCTTCCTGCAGACTCCCGTAGCCCTTTCAGTGTGCCAGTCAGGGAGTGTTCCTCCAGCCCCACCTCCCCTGCCATCGCCTGTGTTCGGTGACACCACCCGTCCGCTTCAGGGAGCTGTTGGAGGCCAGGGTCTGTGTCCGAGCTTCCCTGACTCCCCCAGGCCCAGACTTAGGGACAGATGGGTAACCCACAAGATCTGTGGCTCAGAATGAATGGCGAGCACCACCAGTAAGCAGAGACTTCGAGAGAATAGGTTTTGCGATGCCCTCTTCTGAGAGGCTCTCTCACCCCCGCTCCGCCAGGCTGAGGGTCTAGAAGAGCGAGTGGGGCCTGAGGGAGCGCTGAGAAAGATGCTGGGACTCTCCCCTCCCCCACCCCTGGCTGCCCAGGCTCATGCCCGTTCTAGGGAGTGGGGCCCGCGGCTGGGCTTCCCCGCGGCCGCCCCCACAGCTGAGACGCTGAAAAGGTCTAAGCTGTTCCACCTGGAACAGAGCGGGGCCTGCTGGGATGGCTGGAGTAGAGACAGCTTGTGTTAGAGGGGCTGCAGGGGCCCATGTGGAAGAGACTGTGAGTTCAAGGCCTGGCTGGGTCTCTGGCTGGCTGGGGACGGCAGGTAAGTGGCTTAGTCTCTCTGAGCTTCCATATCCTTGCTTTAAAACGGAGCCAGTAACCACAAAAAGACAAGAACTGTGTGATTCCACTTACCCGAGTGCCTAGGACGCAGGGGGATGGAAAGCAGGGGCGGGGGGTGGGGGGGTGGGGAGTTGTTTCAGCAGAGTTTGTTTTGCGAGATGAAAGGGTTCTGGGATTGGTCGCACAACCATGTGAGTGTATCGTTAGCACTGCTGAGCGGTGCGCTCAAAAGTGGCTAAGACGGTGACTTATATTTCATGGGTGTTTTGCCACAAGGAATTATCTTTCAATCTAACAAATGGAACTAGAAAGAGCGTTTACATCATGAGGTGGTTATAGGACTTAAATGAGACACCCCACCCCGCCATCACTCTGCATGTGTGCGGTGTGGAAAGGTCGCATGGTGAATCCTGTCTCTTCAGGCCCTTTTCCTAAGGAGGGAGGTCGGTGCAGCAGAAGGGCTACCGAGGGAGGTGGTGAGCTTCTCGGCAGAAGTAGAGTGCAAGTGGAGGCCAGGCAGCAGAGCACTGCTGGGGGCGGGGGTGGCCTTGGATTCCCTTCTCCACCCTGGATTTGGGAGGGTTCTGAGCTGCACCCGTCTTGTCCTGCCCCACCTCCATCTGCCTGTGCGTCTGTCCTTCTGCCCCTGCACCCACTGCCCATCCAGACCAGGTCCCCAGCACCTGCCTCCCGGACAACAGCCTGCCCTGCAGGGGTGTCTGGTCGGTGGTGAGCAAGGGGGAGCCAGCAGGAGCACAGGGGCCACAGCTTTCTGTTTCATCTCGACTCAGGCCCCTGTAGCCTCAAGAGGGGCAGTTGGTGGGGAGAGCAGGGTCAAGGGCAAAGTGGGGGAGGGGGTCAGGGAGAGGTGGACTCAAGCCTGCCCTCCCTTCTCTGGGTGAGGACAAGATAATAGCACCTCCCTTTCATTGGGTCCTTGTGATAGTAAATGACAGAATGCAAAACAGTGCTTGGAACACAGTGACCCCTCAACACACTGTAATTTATATAAATTGTTAGTTTTTGAGTGTTTAGTGGTGTGTGTATTTGTTTCTGAGAGAGAAGGATGGGGGCAGGGGGGTTCCAGGCCCAACCACAGGAGCTGGATCCTTCCTGGGGTGAGGGGCTTCCACACTCCAGCTAAGGCCCCAGTTAGAACAGGTTAAGAGGCCCAAATACCCCTGGGGACTCCCCCGAAGACCCAACCCCTAATCTAGTCCTCCTTCAGTGGACAGAGGTCTGAAGGGGGACAGGGACACCCCAGGAGCTGAATCTTCAGCCCAGGGCTCTCTCCTCAGCCCAGGGGGAGCCCCCTCTGAGCCCACTGTCCACACAGGGTTTGGGGCTCTGCACAGCTGGCCCAATGTGGCTTGAATGCTCTCTCTGGTTTCTCTCTCCCAGGGGAGGTCACTCAACCATAGGGAGTCTCAGTAAAGAAGAAACCCCTGATAGGTGTCAGAAAGCAATTTAGAATTGACAGTTCTCAGGAACAGTATTGGTAAACCTGTCACAGGACATCCTGGGTCTCACCTGGCAGGCGAGAGTGGTGAGCACCTGCAATAATCAGGTCTCTAACTTCCTCTGACCTCTCCAGGGGTGGAAGCCAGGAGGTCAGGGCCCAGTGTGGCCTAGGGTCAAGCGAGACAGAGCCTAAACACATCCCACTCGCTTCCCATATTTGCAGGATGACAGCCAGCAATAACTGTATAATCACAAAAATCATAATTTTTATTTTTATTTGTTTAAAAATTTTTAATGTTTATTTACTTTTGAGAGAGAGAGAGTGTGTGAGCAAGGGAGGGCCAGAGAGAGAGGTCTGAAGCAGGCTCCAGGCTCTGAGCTGTCAGCAAAGAGCCTGACACGGGACTTGAACTCATAAACCATGAGATCATGACCTGAGCTGAAGTCGGATGCTCAAACAACTTAGCCACCCAGTTGCCGTCCAACTCATAATTTTTAAAAAGAGCTAATATTTATTGTGCTTGCTCTGGGTTATTACACTGCTCCGGGTGTTTGACATAGATCCTCTTTCTCAATCTTTATCACAACAATGAAGTAGATGCTTTTACCCTCCCCATTTTCCAAGGGAGGAAATGGAGCTCAGAGCAGGGAAACCAAGGCACAAAGATGGCAAGTGAAGGGTTGGGATTGTGGACCCCAACTCTTACCCCCTCTAAAAGTCCAAAGGGCACAGAGTATGAGCCCCCAGCTCAGACACTTCTGGTGGGGGCCAAACAGTGTGTCCAAAGTCACTCAGGAAACTGTAAATGGACTTATTAATAAAAAACAAACTCCTATAGATTTTCTCAGAACCAAACCTAACCAACCCTCTTTTTCTTCAAGAGCGATCAGTAGGGCCCACCTTCCCAGAGGAGGCCAAGGAAGGGTTCGATGACCATTGTCTCAGAGTAGAAGACTTACACCACGTTGAAACCAGACTGGACTCACTGAAACCAGTGAGCATCACTTTGATCTGGATAGAACTCATTTGATCCAGTTAGATATAGCCTGAATCAATTTTATCTTATTTTGTTATTCTGTCTCTAATGTACTTTTTAAAATTATATCCAAGTTAGCATATTGTGCAACAGTGGTTTCCGGAATAGATTCCTTAAAGCCTGAATCTATTTAAAAAAATTTTTTTATAGTTTCTTTATTTAAAAGAATTTTTTTAATGTTTTATTTATTTTTTGAGAGAGAGAGAGACAGAGCAGGGGAGGGACAGAGAGAGAGGGAGAGACAGAATCTGAAGACAGGATTCAGGCTCTGAGCTAGCTGTCAGCACAGAGCCTGATGCACAGCTTGAACCCACAAACCATGAGATCATGAGCTGAGCCAAAGTCAGACACTCAATCAACTGAGCCACCCAGGCACCCCTATAGTTTATTTATTTTTGAGACAGAGACAGACAGATCATGAGTTGGGGAGGGACAGAGAGGGAGGGAGACACAGGATCTGAAACAGGCTCCAGGCTCTGAGCTGTCAGCACAGAGCCTGATGCAGGTCTTGAACACATGAACCACGAGATCATGACCCAAGCCAAAGTCGGACACTTAGTCGACTGAGCTACCCAGATACCCCCCGAATGTATTTTAAAAGGCCTCAGTGAGTGTGATCCAAGCAGATCATGTCAGAACCAGTCTTTATCCTGACCTGGCTAGAATCAGAATGAGCTAGAACTAGTTTGGACTGGTTAGAAGTGGTCTGAGCCTGTCTTGACTGGCTTGAAGCAGCCAAAAACCTGTCTGGAGCAGTCATAAACCCTGGCTCTGGTTTTACAGGAGCAGCTCCAAGAATGTACTAGAAGTTGGGGAGCAGCAGCATATGACGTGGAAGTGTGGAGTAGGCAGTGGGGGTAGTGGGAGCCAGGCCTGCACCTGCCTGGGGAGGGCCTCGAATGTCACGCTGGGGAGCCTATGATGTCATAGCTGTACTCACACCACACATAACCCTCCAGAGTGCTGCCCAGGCCACATGGCTGTAAATCAATTAGCCTCTTTCCCAGTGATTAATGGGACGGAAGCTTTCATCACTTGTTCTGGGTAAATTATTGCATATGGAAGCACATCTTTGATTTTATGAGTTCTTGCTGGAGCATGAAATTTCTTGGAGAGGATTCCCTGTAGAATATGGAGCCCGTGCAGCCCTCCCATGCCCCTACCCCCTGCAGTGTGCATCCCACTTCCTGCCTCCCCCTTGCTGTCTCCTCTTTCCCGTTCCCTCCCCAGCTTGGTCTCTCCAGGAGTCTCTGTGGTATCTTCCCAGGCCAAAGGACTCTCCAGGGCCCAGGAGTAAGGAGGGCAGAGGAGGTGGTGTTTGCCAAACTCAGGGCCAGTTGTGCCTTGTAGATGACAAGCGTGATGGAGAAGGGAGAGATGGCACAGCACAGAGCCCGACTTGTCCTTGTAGGGGCCAGATATGATCTACACAGTCCAGGCCTGTGTCTACCCACAGGGAGCTGGGAGGAGACAGGGGCTAGGGTCCCCGGGGGGTGGCTTCCTACAGAAGCAGGTCAGCAAAGCCATAGATGGCTCCAGATAAGAGTCTGAAGTAGAAACACAGTTGGTTAGGAGCTCTCTGCTGGGGCTCCTGGGTGGCTCAGTGGGTTGGACATCCAACTTCAGCTCAGGTCATGATCTCACAGTTTGTGAGTTTGAGCCCTGTGTTGGGCTCTTTGCTGACAGCTCAGGGCCTGGAGCTTGCTTCAGATTCTGTGTCTCCCTCTGTCTCTGTCCCTCTCCTCCTCTCTCTCTCCCTCTCTCAAAAATAAATAAACGTTAAAGAATTTTTTTTTTTAAGTTCTTGAGGCACCTGGGTAGCTCAGTCAGTTAAGTGTCCAACTTTGGCGCAGGGCATGATCTCATGGTGAGTAGGTTCAAGCCCTGCATTTGGCTCTGTGCTGACAGCTCAGAGCCTTGAGCCTGCTTCGGACTCCCTCTCTCTCTGCCCCTCCACCACTCATGATTGCTCTCTGTCTCTTTCAAAGATAAATAAACATTTAAGAAATTTTAAAATAAAGATCTTGGGAAGATCCTTCAGACTGCACATAGACTAGACCCTCCTCTTCCCAGAGGCCTTGCATGCCACACAGGGCACAAAGTGCCTCCAGACCCCAGACCAGAGCACTGCCTCCCTCAGGAAGTGGGGCCATATTCAGGGCTCTTCCATCCATCCTACCCACAGCTGGAGCACCAGCCTGACCCATCTTGAAGCCCTCCTGAGAGGCTGGGGGTTCTGGTCAGCCACGGTGCTTAAGAACATGGGGTCCTGCAGGCCGTGGAGCCAGAGAGACTTAGATCTGAGTCTGTGACCTGGCTTTACTAGCTGAGCAACCTTGGGCAAGAGTCTTTACCTCTCTGAGCCTCAGTTTACTTGTCTGAAAAATGGGGATAATGCTTGAAGTCAGCTGATAGGATTGTTGGGAGTTCAAATGAACTAATATGCAAAGTTCAGGCTACAGTGTCCAGCAGTTCACCTAATGGTTAATCAGTAATACTGTTAGCACTTATAATAGTAATTATTGTTATCACTGAGCCCTTGCCTTTCATCATAGAGCACTAGAAGATGGCTCTGAGGACCTGCATTAGAGAACCTGTTCAGCACCATCTTACTTGATGTGTGGCCTCTGTTTGCCCATCTGCAAAGTGGGGTAGGTACCTCTGCTCTGCCTGCGCCCCAAGGAGATTGTAAGAATCCAGAAATGTGAAAGTGCTTTGAATACTGACGATTCTGGGGAACACGGAGATGACTGCCGGAAATGCGGTCACTGGTCGCATGGCCGCCAGCTGTTGGTTCCTTCAGCTGGGCTCAGCTGCAGACACCCACCTCGCCTGAGGTTGTGCTGTCCCTAGGGTAGCCTGCAGCCAGGAGCTGAGCAAGGCAGTAGGGGGGTGGGGGCACAAAGACCCTGCCATCTGGGTCCACAAGGGGCACTGTTGGCACTGTTTGAGACTACACCGTCAGACCTGCATCGAGGTTGACCTCTGCGCATTCCTCCTTCCCTACCTTTCCTCTCACATGTGTTGACCCCTCATAACATCTTGCGCCTCAGACTTTACCCCTCAGCTGCTTTCAGGGAACCTTACCTGCAAAAACTATGTAATAAGGCTATCTTGTCAATGCCTCTATGCTCATTACACAGAGAAGGCAGCCTCTGGGGCCTGAAGCACCCCCCGCCCCCGCCCCCTGAAAAATGGGCCCTTTAGTGCCTGGTTCAGATTTCTAGAAATCTGGAAATATAGTTCAGTGGGGAGGGAGGCTGTCCAAGTTGCATTTTGGTAGAGTTGCAGGTAAAGCCACAATGTGGGATGGAAGGTGAGCAGAGCTGCATGCCTAAATCCACATCTCTTTCTAGAAGGCCCTACTCAGTGAGCCTGGGCAGTGAGTGTGATGCCCAGTGATCGCTTGTTCCACCTGGCCAAACCCCCACCTCTGCGGCTGCCGGTAGAGTCTTCGCAACTCAGGGTGAAGTGAGGAAAGTTGGACAAAGCACTAGGTTTTAGGGGAGAGATGATGCTGGTCATAATTGTCTGTGGTTAGTATGACTACTCAATGCTGAGAATAGAGTGTTGTTTGTTATCTTGGCCAAAACAGCTCCACCCTGGAAATCTAGGTCTGAAGGCTACTGACAGGTCCCAAATCACCTGAGCAGGCTTCCTGTGCTGCTGGCTAAGAGGTTGACCGCAGGCCAGGATTGGCAGCCTGCTGACCTTGGCCTAGAAGACAAGGTGGGCACCTCGGCCCCGGACATGTTCAGGACAGCAAGTGGTTTGCTGATCATCCTTCTTGGGGCCTCAGCCCCTCCAAAGATTGGGCTGTAGGCAGGGTGACCTCAGGTCCCCTCCTGCCTTTAAGGTGCCCATGGTGAGATTCTCAGAGGAGAATTCCAGGAGGAGGGGCCAGTAAGGACAGGCAGACCTCGGTGCCTTCCTCTCTGCCCTGTTCCTCGGGTCCCGCCAGAGAAGGAATGAGGGCCAGCGAGGGTCAGCAGCACCCCCCTCATGAGCGGTGAGCCCCCATCATCACTCCTGGACTAATTGCCACCCTACCCGCCCGCCAGGTGCCCACCCGTGTGTCCCCAGCTCTGGGGCTGCTATTAACGACATGTTGCAGCAGCTTTACGAAGCGTGGCTCGGAACAATTTTACACCTCATTTGATTTATGTTCCCAGATCTGCTCCTCTCTCAGAGACTCCCTCCCTCTGGAGAGACAGCTGTGTCATCCACTCTGGCTTTCTTGTGTGCTTACAGAGCCAGTCCCTGTGTCAGGAAGGGCCAGTCTCAGACCCCAGCTCCTGAGCAAACAGTCCTGAGACCTGGCTCTTCCTCCAGGGATTTCTCTCCACGTGTGTGTCCCTGAGCCAGGACACCTGTGACTGAGGCCTTCAGAGGTGGGCTTAGTAATGACAGAATCCCAGAGCAGCAAAAGTCCTTGGGGATTAGTTACCAGCACACCCCCATCTTACAGATGGGGAAACTGAGGGTTGGAAAGAGTCCTCAGTATCTTCAAGACCCTTCTGAAGATCACATTGCCCGTCTGTGGCAGACACCTGCCTTCCCCTTCAGCAGGAAAAAAGGGCTGGTCCTCACAGGAAGTCACCAGGCCAGTGGTGGGCCAGTCTTCCTGCCGGTAGGACCTTCTGGACTTGACTCTGTCAAGACAGTGTCCTTGCTGTAGGCTGAAGAAATGGCCGAGCAACAGGGCCATCTGGCCCACCTCCCTCATTGCAGAGGGAGGACAAGGAGGATGGGAGAAGAAGCATGATTCCCCGCAAAGCACACAGCCAGTAGGATACAGAGTCTGGGCTAGAGCCCTGGCTTCACAGTCTTAGGATATTATCCTCTTCGCCCTAAGTGGCAAGAACATTTCTACAACCACATCTTCTCATTCACTCACTTTTGAGTGGATGCCTCCCAGGAGCCAGGCTTGGTGTCAAGCTCAGAGGACATGAGGATGGACCAGATGGAGAAGCACCCGGCTGTCCCAGCCCAGTGTAGTGAGGCTGCGAGGGAGTGTGCGGGCCCCAGCAGTGGACCCCTCTCTCTGCTCAGTGAACCCCCATCATGGCCAATATTGCTTGCAGACAGAGCCCACCACCCACCACAGAGGCTGGAAAGGCCAGAAACCCATAGTCCCAACCGCCTTTGCAATAGGTGAACAATGTTTGCTAGTTAGATATACCTGTCTCAGGTCATACTCAAGCTGATGACATGAAGAGAGAGGGGACTAGAACATTCTCTGTGGCCACAGGGCTGGGGCAGTGGCTGTAAGATCAAGTACCCAGAGGCAGAGGTAATCCTGGTGACATCGGTGGGTCACAACGTTCCCCCTCCCCCCCCCCGCCACTTCTGGCTCTTCGTGCGGGTAATATTTCCCACTAGTATGAAGCCCCAACCTACCTGGAGGACAGGGGAGGCACTCAGTAGTCTGATTTCGGAAATGTTCAGATATATACGAAAGTAGAATAGTACAAAGAACCCCCATGTACCCATCACCAAGCTTCAAGATTCATGAACATTCTGCCATTTTTTTCAATGTTTGTTTATTTTTGAGAGAGAGAGAGAGAGAGAGTGACAGTATGAGTGGCAGAGAGAGAGGGAGACACAGAATCTGAAGCACGCTCGTCTCTGAGCTGTCTGGCAACATGGAGCCTGATACGGGGCTCGAACCCACAAACTATGAGATCATGACCTGAGCTGAAGTCAGATGTTTAAACTGACTGAGCCACCCAGGCACTCCTAACATCCTGTCATTCTTGTTCCTCTTCCCTCCTCCTTTCCTCAAAAAATTTCAATTAAGAGTTCACTTTTCAGCAGAGTCTTAGACTTACAGAAAATTTGAGCAGACAGTACCAAAGACTCCCCTAAACTCCATCCCATACCCAGTTTCTCCTATTATTAACATCTTATGTTAGTATGGTACCTTTGTTGTGAGTAATGAACCAATGCTGATATGTTGTTAAATCGAGTCCATGCTTGATCAGATTGCCTTAGTTTTTCATCAGTGACCTTTGCCCGTCCAGGGTCCAATGCAGGAGACCACCTTATACTAAGCTGTCAGGTTTTGAGAGCTCTTCTGGGTTTTGATAGTTGCACAGACTTTCCTTGGTTATGAGGATCCTGAAGTTTTGAGAAGTACTCATCAGGCATATTGGAATGATTAGACTGGGGTTATGGGGTTGGGGAAGGAAGATCACAGAAGTAAAGGGCTATTTTCATCATGCTATATAAGTGCATTGTACTGTGATAATGTGATATATGATATATGTATTTGATCTTGTCCCTGGTTCCTGAAACTGAGCTCCTAAAACCCCTCCACTTTTCTGAGTGATAGGTGCATCTTCTGGTAAAATATTTAGTCTTAGTCCGTGGTTCCTGACACAGGAGCTTCAAGACCTTTGAGACCCCCTGAGTGATGGGCGTCTGTATGCTAACCAGATGACTATGGCTTGAGGGCTCCTAACTGGTGTCAGGATGGGGGGTGGTCGCCAGGAAGACCAATGCAAAGTTGGAAGGGTCGGAACGCTCGGTCCCACCGTACCCCCATCGTCTGGGGCAAGGAGAGGGGCTGGAGATTGGCTTAAACAATCCATTGTGCCTACTTGCTCAAGCCACCATAAAAATCCCTGAACTATGGAGTTCAGAGAGCTTCGAGGTTGGTCAACACATCCATGTCCTGGGATGTCCCTATGGCGGGGATCGATATACCTTTGCTTCAAGGTCCTTCTGGACTTCATTCTATGGACCTCTTCAACTGGCTGTTCCTCTGTACCTCTTATAATATCCTTTATCATGCCACCAGTACATGTTTTTCCCTAAGTGCTGTGAGTTGTTACAGCAAATGATCAAACCTGAGGAGAAGAGAGTGACAACCCTCAGTTTGTAGCCAAGTCAGACTGAAGTGTGGGTAACCTGGACACCCTCCACTTGTGACTGGTGTCTGTGGTGGGGGAAGTTTTGTGGGGCTGAGCCCTTCCCTGGTGGCATCTGCGTTAACTCTGGGTCGTTAGTATCAGAATTGAATTAAACTGTAGGACACTCAGTTGGTATCTGTAGAAAACTGAGGGATTGCTTGGTGTGGAAAATCCACATATTTGGTGTCAGCGGTGTTGTGAGTAGAGAAGCAGTTTTTCTTCTTCAGACTCCCCTTGTTTTTGATGACCTTGAAAGTTTTGAGGAGCACGATCAGCTATATTGTAAGATGCACCCCCTCATACCCCGTTCGACTTTGACTACTGTTTGTCTCATGATTAGATGGCGGGTGCGGGGGGGCTATGGGTTTGGGGGAGGAAAAATTACAGAGCACAGAGGTGCAGTGTGACTTTCATTACATTGTATTAAGTGTGTGTGTCATCTCCATGATTTATTATTGTTAATGTTGGCTTGATTACCTGCTGAAGTGGTGACCATGGGGTTTCTCCACTGTTGGGTTACCCATTTCCCCCCTTTCTGTACTGGATTCTTTGGAAAGAAGTCACTATGCAAAGCCCACAATTAGAGAATTAAGGAGTTGTGATCCCACTCTTTTAAAATGGAGGACCTAGGGGTGCCTGGGTGGCTCAGTCAGTTAAGTGTCCAACTTCGGCTCAGGTCATGATCTCACCATCTGTGAGGTTTGAGACCTGCAGTGGGCTCTGTGCTGACAGCTCAGAGCCTGGAGGCTGCTTCAGATTCTGTGTCTCCCTCTCTCTCTGCCCCTCCCCTGCTCACACTCTGTCTCTCTGAAAAATAAACATTTTTTAAAAAGTAGAGGACCTACATAATTTATTTTAAAGCAGCTTCCAGACATCCTATCATTTTACTCCTAAATACTTCAGTATGTATCTCTAACAGATATGGACTTAAAAACCACACATCCAGCTACGTTACCACTGTGCCACCCAACACCGCCAACAATGATATCATTTCATATCCAGACCATGCTCAGTTTTCCCTGACTGTCCGGAAAAAAGTATTTCTATGACTGGTTTATTCAAATCAGAATCCAAACAATATCCACCTGTTAGACTTGGCTAACATACTCTTAAATGTCTTTCCACTTATAAAAGTTTTCCTTGCTTTTTGGTTCTGTTCCTCTTATTTCCTGAAGAATTAGGGTCAGTTCTTTTAGAGAATTTTCTACCTCTGGTCTTGGCTGATTACTTTCACATAGTTTTGTTTAATATCTCCTCTGGCCTCTGTATTTCTTGGAAACTGTTAGTTACGTCAGAGGCTTAATCAGATTCAGGTTCATTATTTTGGCATCATATCAGGACATACGAATGTCCAGATGTCCCTCTTTCATGGTGCTGAAATTGACCAAGGTTGACATGTTGTCAGCATTTCTGCTCATGGACTTAGCAAGTGCTGCTCGTTGATGCCTAGACTGAGAGGTAGGTAGCCTCGTAATAAATCCCTTTTCTTCTTAAAGAGGAGTCCGTTTCTGTTGCTTATAACTGAAAACTCTGCTGAATAAATCCTGGATGTCCATTCTGGTGGGGCTTTTTAAAGTTTATTTATTTTGAGAGAGAGCGAGCGAGCAAGGAAGGGGCCAAAAGAAAGGGAGAGAGAGAATCCCAAGCAGGCTCCTTGGTGTCGGCATGGAGCCCAACACAGGGTTGAACTCATGAACCATGAGATCATGACCTGAGCCGAAACCAAGAATCAGACATTTAACTGACTAAGCCACCCAGGAGCCCCGATCTTATGGTTTTCAAACTCAACCTAGCAGATGCCTGATTAAGTGCCCCCTCCTGAGATGGGCATAGCATGGAAATTTAAGAGAGAAGTCTCTGGAGCCAGAACTGCCTGAGTTCAGATCCCACTTCTACCAATAACTAACTGTATGCTCTGGGCATCTTTCCTCAATTTCCTCACCTGAGAAAAATGGGGATGTTGCTAATGATAGCAATGTCTAGCTCATAAAGTTATCACCAGAAATGAAGTAGTTAATATATGCCCTTAGAACCGTGCCTAGCACACAGCAAGCATTCAATAATTGTTAACTGATATTACAGTAATACTAAGAGTTATTTTATTTTATTTCATTTCATAGTTCTCTTCCTACTTCTCCCACCCATCTCCTTAGGTAATTTCACCATCCTTGGGGTTGGCCATCATTTTCCCTAATACTTCAATGCCAAGAACTGAATAATACACCATTTATAGACTATCAATGGGTAGTTGCCAATAAATACAGACTTTGCATAAGACACACCCATTTCAGGGCTGTTAAAGAAGGGTGGGTGGGATTTGTGCCTAAAACTGGGAAAATCTGAAATATCCTGACAACTTCCTCAGTGGCGCCAACTAAAGCGACTCACGACCCTGAGGTCAGGGAGTTTGGGTTGTGGTCTTCCCCTCTCCCAGAGCTGGATTTGTATCTGAGCCCTAGGGGGAAAGACATGAGGAGGAACCTCGGCTCTGTGCAAAGTGCTCTGGGTATTAGGAACCGGACACTACCGGGACAGGGAGGTAGATTTCTCCCTGCCGCCTTTGGGGGAGCAGCCCTGGACAGAAAAAGAGTTCAGTCTTACAGACGTGGTCTGTGCCTACGGACCACCAGGACAAGGCTGAGAAAGCAACCCAGTTCCTGGGTCATTGAGTGGCCATTCCCAGAGACAAATCTGAGGGATTTGGGCACTTTATAGAAATGAGTTCTGCAGCATTATAATTGTGGTTAGGGAGTTCATTAGAAATCCCACCTTGGAGAGAGAGATCCATGGGTAAGAGATGGGCAAGCAGTGGTGAGACAACCAGTGACAGCTTTCTGGCATCACTGCTTCCCTCAGGGATGCCCCTGAAGGACAGTGGTGGAGAGAAGTCCTACCAGGGTGAGACCTTTGAGAACACTCCTTCGTGGACGTGGCTCATGGCTTAGTCAGAGACTTGGAAGAACACAGTTGGAAATTGATGCCAAGGAGGTCTGAGAAAGGGGTATTTGGGTGGACCTCTCAAAATGGTCTCAGAGGTGAAGACAATTTGTGTCCTATGTGAATACTCATCAAGGAGTAATAAAGTCAACAAGATGGCCCATTCTTGGTATGGCAATGGGCTCACAAACAAAGCAGCCACAACAGCACGGATGTTGGTTTTGCATGGGCCCAGGAACATGGACCCCCCTCACCAAGACCATCTGGGTGCAGTCACCGCTGAACACCCGACCTACCTACCAACAGCAGAGACCAACACAGAGCTCCCAATATGGCACCCCTCCCCAGAGAGACCAGCTGAGTCTCTCAATCAGTAGGTTGATTACATTGGGCCGCCTATTGGCCTAGGTGGGTATTCTGATGATGGGCTTGTCTTCCCTGTCCCAAATGCTTCTGCCTATATCACCATCCATGGACTTACACAACATCTCATTTACTGCCATGGCATTTCACACCGCATTGCTTCTGGCCGGGGAGCTCGTTTCACAGCTAATGGAGTGCATCTATGGGTTGTGCTCATGGAAGTCTCTGGCCCTTCCATGTTCCCCATCATTCTAAAGCATCAGCCTAATAGAATGAGGGGAATGTCCATTTGGAGATCTGGATTTGGAGGCAGACAAACCTGGGTAGGAATTCTGCCTCTGACAAGTACATATTGGGTAAGCTCGGTCTGTTTCCAGATAAGGAGAATGTGCAGTAAAAATACAAATATGGCCATCACTCCTAACAAATAATCATAGGTATGCCCAGAGACCTAGCCTCATGGATGCTTACCGTAGTGTTGTTTATAGTAGTAAAAAAAATCGAAGCTACCTAATAGCCATTAATTGAGGATTGCCATAAAAATTGTGATGCATCAGTCGAATAAAATACTACGTAGCTGTTGATGTTCTAGAGAAGTATTGAATAAACTGGAGAGATATTCATGATATACCGCTAGGTGAAGAGAGCAAGCTGTTTATTAAAAAGCAAGTCATCTTGATGTTTTTAAAAACCACTAAGTGGGAAATTGGGTGATTTTCATGGTCTCCTTTTGCTTCTGCATATTTTCCAAATTTGTTTTAATGACTACATATCACATGTGTCGTAAATAAAAAGTAAGCTCTCCCGCACCCCCCAAATGATGTTTTTAAGGTAGCGAGGCAGGGGGAGGGACTAGGTGGGCTCTGTGTGCCCCCGGGAGGAGACTGCCACATCATTTCTGTGACCCCCAGGTCACAGCCATTCCTTGGCAGAACTCCACCTCTACCCTGGCAGGCCCCGGATGCTGAGCCTATAGTGGCAGGGAGAGAATTCCCTGACCCGCCCCGCTGGTAGGACGGGAGAAGGTCGCAGCGGCCACTGCCCCGTCCAGTACCAGATATGTCATATTCACAACATCCGTCAGGAGCGTGGCTGCCTGGGAGGAAGAGACGGGGCTCCCACACCCCATGCCTACAAGGACTGGCGGAGGTTCACAGAGACACTGGACTTCAGTCTGGCGGATTGAAAATATTTTTCATTGGAGTCCCAGTATTTGACTGGAGAAACAATAATATTCCTTCTCTGGATGTCAAACATCCGGGTAAATATAAGCCTTTTCCCCCTGCCTGCTCTCTTCCCCGAGCATTACAAAGGGTGCTCTGACATGGGTTTTTGGAAGGGACTCACTTCGCC
The DNA here is from genome assembly GCF_006229205.1 of Suricata suricatta. NCBI lineage: Eukaryota > Metazoa > Chordata > Mammalia > Carnivora > Herpestidae > Suricata > Suricata suricatta. Next base: position 104,190,906 of record NC_043708.1, read on the forward strand.
AGGGTGAGGGCCAAACTGGAGCCACAGGGAGAGCTTATTTTTAAAAAGAGAGGGAAATATGTGGCCCATCACAGGTTTGCTCAAAGGGCCTGGCTTCCTCAGGAGAGAGGGTGTGGCTGGTGGGACCTGCCTTCTCAAGCATGGACGACTCAGAGTGTGTGGTAGATGTCCAGGCCCCTTCACTGGCCTTGGGCGGGGGAGGGGGGAGGCTGGCAGGGATGACATATCCCACCCAGAGCTGGAGTTGTGGGTGCAGCCAGAGTCATGGAGTCGTGTAGGAGCAAGGGGAAGAGAGGGAGGTTGAGGACAGACATTAATTGAAGAACTTCCATTATTTTCACTGAACTGGAACCCAAGGGCTGCTAGGCCACAGAAAGTCAATCTCACCCACCAGCTGGGCAAATCCAGTGGATTTGACTAAACCTGGAAATTAAGTGAAGGCATCTCTACTGCGTTCTCCCCCAAATATAACTGGCATTTGGGGGATCCACTGGGGAATTTATGGGAAAGAAGGTAGAGAAGGAAATAGTCCTGAACTTTTTTCAGGTTGGGAAATGAATCACGAAAATCTTTCCAATTACATAGATTCCATTGAGTACCATCTTCACCCTGTTCCACCAGTGACCCCGATGCTGGGTTTTCTGTTTCCCTAACTCACTGTCTGTCTCCACATCGTGGGTACTACCTGCTTCCTGACACAAGGATACTGTGCTTGGATATCTGGACCCCACTCCTCACCCCCTCGAGGACCAGGGTATTTTTTACCTCCTTCCAATACTTCATCCTGGCCTGGCTCATCTTGAACCAACTGGCAACCCTGTGGGGCAGACCACTGACCTGCCTTTCCCCCTGATGGGACGTGGTGGTCCTACCCAGCCCAGTGCCAGGCCATTGCTCTGGAATGATCATACCTTCCCAGGCAGAACCTGCCCTCACTTGAGTCCCCTTCTATCACAGAGGCTCAGGATGAAGACCAGGCCACTTTGACTTGATGGGATAAACTTGAGTCTCTTCAGCAGAAGTTGTTGGAAAGCCTAGTCAGGACCTCCCTGTTCATACAGGCTGGGCTGAGCCCAAGCCCCAGCAGCATGTGGAAGTCTGACTCCCGTGTGAAGGCTCCATCACAGAGCCCTGCTCTCCACTTTCACTCCCTGTCTCTGGTTCAAGGCCCCTCACTCTCTTTGTTGGACTATTGCAATGGCCCCCTTCCCCTTTCCACTCGAGTCTCCAGCCAGTCCACTCTGTGTGCAGCGGTTCTCCTGCTTAAAACCCTTCCCAGGCTGCCTTGGCACTTGGCACAACCCAGGTTCCACATCCGGTGGCCCTGCCATTGTCTGTCCCTTGTAGCCTGTCTGCCTCCACTATCCTCTGTGTCAGCCTGCCGTGTTGACCTGCTCTCTGCTTCTCTCTGTGCCCACCACCTTCCTACCTCAGGACCTGTGCCACTACCATTCCCACTGCCTGGAACACCCTCTCTTCACTAAGAAGCTGACTCTTTGTTATTCTTTGTTTGTTTGTTATTCTTTATCCATCAAGTCCAAGCTTCAGAGAGGCTTTTCCTGACCATCCAAGCCAAGGAAGCCCATCATGGCATTCTCCTCTTTCCCCTCGTGGCACTTACCACTCTTTAAAGGGCCTCTAACTGGGCATTCACTTGTTTGCTACCTGTCTTGACCACTGGGCCAGGAGCTCCATTGGGGCAAAACTGTGTCTGCCGTATCCATCCCTGTGTGGCATCACTCACAGAAGAGAAGTTCAGAAATATTTCCTCAGTGAGTGAGTAGGTAGAGGAAAGAAAGAGACTGGGATACAGTATTCAAAGGACACCAGGCGGCAGTGTGATTTAATAACCCGAAGGTATAGTCTGGGATTGGACGATCCGATCCTTGACTAGCACCTGGGCTCAATAGCATGTTACCTGTGTGACCTTGGGGGAAATTACCTAACCTCACTGGGCCTTAGTTTCATTATATAAAATAATGATTAGAGGGGCGCCTGGGTGGCTCAGTCGGTTGAGCATCTGACTTCAGCTTATGTCATGATCTCACAGTTCATGGGTTCAAGCCCCGTGTCAGGCTCTGCTTGACAGCTCAGAGCCTGGAGCCTGCTTCAGATTCTGTGTCTCCTTCTCTCTCTGCCTCCCCCCCATCCCCTCCTCATGCTCTGTCTCACTCTGTCTCTCAAAAATAAATACATGTAAAGAAAAAGTTTTTTAAATAATTATTAGGATAATTTTCCTTGCTAGGTGGTTTTGAAAATTAAAGATAATATATTTCAGGAATCTGACCCAATGCCTGGCACTAAACAAGTATCCAAAGTATCGATGTATCCAAAAAACACATAGCATAAATGTACAGAGAACTTGACCTGTGCTCGGGTCTAGGGGCTCCACAGACCCCATGTTCAAGGACAGTACCATTCAGAGGCTCTATAAATTGCAGCTATTCATAGTAATAGTACTATTGCTACTACTAGTAATAATAAACAACATGTTAGGAAATTCTCTAGCCAGAGTGAATGAACCATGCCTGATGGAAGCCTGCCCGGGAAAACCAGGAGATGAGAGAAGGGAACAGGGTGTGAAGGGAAAATACAGGAGCGAGTGTGTCGTTTACTATAAATTGTCCTTTGATCCTTCTTTCATGGCTGGCTTAGATTTTCCATTTAACTGAACTCAAGAATTCTCTGACTAAAGTATCCATTCACTGAATGGATCAGGATACGTAGGTTGCTTTCAGGAGGGAGAGGTTCAGAGGTGAATGTGGCATGTCTTTGCCCTCAAGAGGCTTCCAGGGGAACAAAATACACACAAAAACCCAATACAAGGCAGACTTAAAAGAGACACAGATGAGGGACAATAGGAATTCCAAGATAAGAGTGTTGGCGTCCTTCATGGCGAGGATGGACAGAAGGACACATGAGAGAAAGGAGAGAGCATGATAGAGAGGAAGAAGTTTGAGATGAGCCAGACGACCTGCTTCCAAACTCTGGCTTACAATTTGCACCTATAAAAATCACAGTTGTCTCTGAGCCTCAGTTTTCTCACCTGGAAAATGGGGATAATACCTGTGCATTGTTGTGATTATTTTGTGCAGACATCTTCATACACGCGCACACACAGGTTTCCCAGGAAATATCAGAGCCGTGGGACTGAGCAGCACCTCCTTCTGGGGAGCTCATCAGTAGACTTGTCCCTCCTACATCCTCCCTGTGCAGAGAAAGACAGATTCCATAGGCCTGGGGGGCATGTGGTTGATGACAGTGATTTGTGACAGTGGTGAGGGCAGTGGTGCCCTCCTGCCAGGTGCCCTGCTCCACACCCTTCCACTTAATCCATCTGAGATAGAAATAGCACTTCCCCAAATCCCAAACCACTCCCGTTTCCAGGCAGAGGAATTTCAGGAACCCTAGGCTGGGCCGAGCATCTGAGCCAAGGTGGGCCATGAGCCCAGGCTGCCAGAGATGCCAGAGGGTTGCAGTCGGGCATCTCAGAGCCTGGCTAACTGTTCCCCCAACTGGGCTCCAAGCTGGACTCCATCCTTGGGTGAGTCCATGCAACATGGTTCTGATCAATGAGAAGCAACATGCATGTGTTCTTTCCAGGCCTGACCAAAAATAAGCCTTCCACGCCCTTTCTATTGGTCAAATGTTGGCAACCCCCCAGCATGATTCCAGAAGCCATTTTAAAGATGTCATGGCTGCCGTCAGCCAAAGTCTCTGACTTCATGGAGAAGGATGCCCCTAGATTCACCACTCCTGAGCCCCAGGCTAGAACCACCCTAGACTGTTGGTGGAGGGATGACATAAACCTCTTTATGTTCATCCATGCTATATTTGGGTCTATTTTTCACAGCAGCAGTACCTAACTAATACGTCAGGGTCGGAGTATCTTACCCAAGGAGGACCAGAGCAGGAAGGGGCAAAGAGCAGACCTAAGTCAGCGTCCTTGGAGAATGCAAGATGTTGCAACCAATGTGCCTAGATACCATTGCAAGGTCTGTGGGGGTATAAATGGAGCTGAGAGTGAGGAGGGGGTCAAAGTAAGTTCAGAAATGGAGGGACGAGGGTCATAGGGGGCTGTCCAAAGCAGTGCAGTGTTTCCCAGCTTCTTATGATGAATTGAGCTGATCTGAAAGCTGCAGCCATTGTCCTTGTAGTTGTGTCTACCTCACGCTAGGCTTTGCCCCTCTGCCTCACCCCAGCCCCTGCCTCAAGCCCAAAGCCAAGTAACAGGGACCCCATATCATTTTCCTGGGCCCTGAGCCCTGAATATCTGCTCTGCAGCCTGATGGCCCAACCTGTTTTACAGATGAGGAAAAGCAGACCCAGAAAAATGAAGGGACTAATTCATAAAGTCTAAATTGATCTTTCCACCTGGTCTTGGCTAGGGAGCACAGATTCCAGCAAAATCCTGCCTTTTGAATGTCATGGCCAGAGCCTTCTCCAAAGTACTGCTTCTCTGCCCCCTTCCCTTCTGGTAAGCTAGATTTCCAAGCGTGGCCATCGAGAATTAAAAGGAGCTGGTTTCTTCTGGCCCCAAAGCAAAACAATCGGGTCAGTTTTCTGTCGGTCCCCTTTCAGCTCCTCTCTGCCCCGGAGCCAAGCAGACACTGGCCAGTCTGTGTTCAGGGCTGAGGCTGCAGCACCCACCGGGTGGTAATGACTTCTCGGAGGGAGCTGGCCTCAGCTCAGACCGCTTCTGGTTGGGGGGTGGGGAGAAGGAAGCCGAAGACAAAACTGTGCTTCTCGTAAAGGTCTCATGCTAAAAATAAAGACAGAGTTAGCCTAGTGATGTCTGTAGGGATGCTTGTCTGAATAGAAGAGTGTATTAGTTAGTCTGGGTTCTCTAAAGGAACCGAATTCATAGGAGGGGTGTGTCTATGTGTGTGTATCTCTATATATGAATTAATAGGAGATATATATGTGTGTGTATGTACACGTGATCTGCAGAAAGCAAACTGGAAATCCAAGGGAGCCTATGGTATAGTTTCAGTGTGAGTCCAAAAGTAGAACAATCAGAAGAGCCAATGATGTAAGCTCCAGTCTGTCTGTGTCCAAGTCCAAAGGCAGAAGACCAATCACCAGTTTCACAGCAAGCACTCGGAGTAAATTCTCACATACTCTGCCCTTTTGTTCTGTTCAGGCCTTCAGCAGATTGGATGAGATCCACTCACTTTGGGGAGCTGCCACCTGCTTTATTTGGTCTACTGATTGAAGCGTTTATCTCATCTGGAAACACCCACACAGACACACCCAGAATAACGTTTAACCACATATCTGGGCATCCCATGGTCCTGTCAAGTTGACAAAATTAACATCACAAGAAGGGATGGAGCCCTGTAGAAGTTCCTTAGTAGGGCAACCAGATTAAGAAAAGGGTGCAAAACAAGCCTTCTCCTAACAAGATCTGCATCCCTAAATGATCAAAACTTAAAGCTTTTGATAAACACATTAGGACAAGGAAGGTCCTGAAGACTGAAACTAGTCTCAAATCTAATTAAACAGATGATTTATTGGTTTGTGTACCTGAAAATTTCAAAATTGTGGGCTTCAGGCAAGGCTTGATCCAGTGGCTCAACTATATCACCAAGAATCCAGTTTCTTTCTGGTCTCTCTTTTCTGCCCTCCATGGAATCATTGAATTGTCAAAATTAGCAGGAAAAAATTACAGGATGTGTAGTTGAGTTTCAGATTAGCAGTGAATACTTTATTTTATTATAAGTATGTCTCATGAACTATTTAAGACATATTTAACTAAAAAATTATTTGTTGTTTATCTGAAATTCAAATTTCCCAGGGTGTCTTGTATTTCATCTGACAACTCTATTCTAAGGCTAATTCTTCCCCCCACCCCCGCTTACAGTCTCTCTCTCTGTTTGGTAGCTCCTAGATGAAAGAGTATAGTGCTTTTCCAGGGCCCCGAGCAAACACCTCTTTGTACCTTTTTGGCTTGAAATCCCTATTTCTGAACCAGATTCTGTGACTGGGAAATTCGGTGAACTGACTGATTTGGGAAGGAGGCTACTGACCTTCTCAAAAAGGAGAAGGTGGCAAAGAGATGCTTGAGGGCATCTGGTGAATGTTTACCACAGTGGACTTTCCAGTATCAGTCACAGAATTCAAGCTCCTCAAAGATGGATGGGACCTAACAATGACTTAGTCCAACCTGCGACACCATGCCTGAATCCCCAGTCTTTATGTTCATCTCTCTACTGACAGGGAGCGTCTCTCTTCCAACAAGCCCCTCCATCTTTGGTCAGCTCTGACTGTTGGAGAGTTGTAGCTGGAATCTTTATTCTTTATCTCCCACTCACTGGTTCCAGCTCTAACTAGAGGAAACTACAGGGCCATTTTCTAGGCCAACTTCGGATGAATGAGCACCTACTCTACTCCAGGTGCTGGGCTATGTGCTCCTTCCCCTGTTCATCTCAATTCATTCTCCCAACACCATGGGAAGTAAGCCAGTCCCTTTTGCTGGATACAGAAATTTGGGAGTTAAGCCACTTGCCCTGATTACCTGGTGACAGAGCTGGATTTGAGTCCCAATGTCCCACCCACCTGCCCCTCTACCATGATGAGAAACTCGCCATCTTTCAAATATCTGATGACCGTGTTCTAATTCCCTTGCTGTCTACGGACCTTGCTCTTCAGTCCTTAAAGTTGGCGTCCCGCATGGAACATGCTGTTCAGATGTGGTCAAGGGTAAACAATGTGCGGAGGAGAAGCAATTGGTCCAGAGAGCTTCATACATAAACCACTCACCAGGTGATTTCATTCACTTCTCAACAGAAGTTGAGGTATGTGTAGATACCTTGTGAGGCATTGAGGATGAACTGGGTGGGGAGAGAGACATTCTGTAGCTCATGGCCCAGAAGGGGAAACAGGTGCAAGGCAATTATAGCAAAATGTGATATAGATATATTTGAGTATCACCATGAACAGAATGCTGTGAGTCTAGTGATGGGGAAGGGGGGATGGGCACTCCAGGCAGGGGGAACAGCCTAGACGAAGCACAGAGTGGTGAGTTCCCACCTTCAGACAGAGGATTGAAGGAGCGCCTAGCTGTTAAGGGGCATGGTTGAAAGACAGCCGCGAACATGTACCAGCAGGATTTTATCGACGTGGGGGATGTTCGCTTCCCAAGGCACCCCTGGCCTGGGACCTTCCTTCCTGGAGCCTCATACTGTTTCTACAGCCACCTCTCTCTCCATACATTTCAACAAATTGGTGCGTCATTCCCACATTGGAAACTGTTTCATGGCATTTGCAAACACCATACATGGGCAAAGGATGCAGGCGGTTCAAAATGGAATTTGGTTAGTGAACAGACATGAGGGAATACAGTCAACCTGGCCAGTAGTCAAAGAAATGCAAATGAAAACAACTGAGGTGCAGATTTCCGCCTATTAAATTAACAGCCCTAACAAAACGGGTTTAGATGAGTATAGTCCATTTCAGTGAGGTCTGGGGGAGAGTAATAGCTCTGATATTGATAGAAGCAAGACCAGCTATATGGTCTGCAGGCCTGGTGCAAACTGAGAATGCAGGGTCTCTTGTCCAAAAATTATTAAGAATTTCAAGACAGCAGCAGCAGAGCATTAAATCAAATGCTCGGCTCTTCTTTTTTAAAAAAATATTTAACTATTTATTTTTGAAAGAGAGCACAAGTCAGGGAGGGGCAGAGAGAGAGGGAGGCAAAGAATCCAAAGCAGGCTCTGCACTGTTAGCACAAAGCTCAATGTGGGGCTCGAACCCACAAACTGTGAGATCATGACCTGAGCCAAAGTCAGATGCTCAACTGACTGAGCCGCCCAGATGTCCTAATCCTGGGCTCTTCTAAGTCCTCCCGCAAGGTTGTATAAATGCATACAGCCCTGTTACAGGAGAGGAGGTGTCCCTTCTCCTACCCAAAGCCAGTCCCTTCACCTGTGTGTCGGACCTTGATACCCTCCTACCTACTCAGGAATGGTGTTATTAATTGTCACTCCTCTCTTGACATTTACCCACTTGCTCTCGACCCAAGTTTTCCCGTCAGTATTCGCCATACACACAGTTCTATCTTCCTGGAAAAACGATAGAAAAGCCAAAGCCCTCCCTCAAGCTCTCACGCTACTTTCCTCAGCTGTCCTCTCACACCCCTGTCTGAGCCACACTTCTGGAGATGGGTGTATGGACATGCCATCCCCTTGTCATCATTTCTGTGTCATTTCTCCTTCCTGCTTGTCACCATCATTAGAGGTCTTGCCCAGGTCACCACTGACCTACATCCACTTCCAGGGACTTTCCTTCCTATAACATTTCCCTGGGTTCTGTGACACCATGTCTTCCTGGTTTTCCTCGCCCACATCTCTCAGTCTTCTTGGCCCACTGTCTTCCTCCATCTGGCCTTGGAAAGTGGGAATTCCTCACTCACCTGGTCTAGACTCTGGCCACCCTCAGTCTCCCTTCTTAGGCAAGCTCCTCCACACCCGTGGCTTTAGTCCCTGTCCATACACTGACAGCTCAGAAGTTCATGGCTTTAACCCAAACTCTGGTCTGATTTTTCAGACCCACAATCCAGCTACCATTTACAGCTCCTCTTGCCCATCTCAAAGACACCCTGAACTCCTCGTGTACTGCCCCCCTCCCCCAGCTCTGGTCTGCTTCCACCATTCCCTGTATCTGTGAACCACACCAAATTCATCCTGTTCCCTACCCCAGAAATCTAGCAGCTGTCCTTCAAGTTTCCATGTCCTTCCTCTTCCCCAACATATCTTAACTCAGATCTACTACCAAGTTGTGTCAATCTTACCTCCTCAGTGTTTTTGACTTGTATCCACTTCTCTCCATTTCTGTTCCTGCTCCCTTTATCTAAGCAGCTATCATCTGTCATTATGGCTGCTGCAACAGCTGCCCACTGGTACCCTTTCAAACTCCCTCTCCTCACGTTCTGCAGCCAGAGCGAGTGTTGCAAAGCACATATCCCCTCAGGAGGGTCCCGCTGCTCTCATAATAAAGACCAACATAGGCCCTGCCTGATCTTGCCCTTGGTTCCCCAGCTTTTTGAGGTCCAGCTATTGTGGTCTTCTTAACTCTGCCAAAAGGCATTTGTACATACTGTTCCCTCGGGCCAGAATGCTATTCTTTCCTTCCCTTCGGTCTAATTAGCTCCTAGTCATCCCTAAGTCCTTAGCTCAATCACTTTTTCCTTAGGAAATCCTTCCATTAACCACCAGCCAAAGTAGGGTTCCACCATGAAATACTTTCTTTTATAACCCCATGCCTTTCTCCTTAGTAATGCTTAGCCGGGTTACAATTCTATCCGTCTGTGTGATGACCCGATTGAGTCTGTCTCCCCAGCTAGAAGGTAGAGCCTATAAATGCAGACTGGATATTCTTCCTCACTATTATAATCCTAATACTTAGTCAATGTCTGGCAAGAAGAAAGTGCTCAATAAATATTTGGTGAATGAATGAATGGAAATCCATTTAGCAATTTATTTTGAGAGTTATGGAAATATTCATATGTTTTGAACCAATAATCCCACTTCTAGGAATTTATCCCAAGGAAGTAATCCAGAAAGAGAGAGCGCGAGAGAGAGAGAAAGAAAGAAAGAAAGAAAATGTTTTATACATGAAGCTATTAACTACATTTTTTTGTTTTTGAACATTTTTAAAAGAAACCTATAGATGTCCAGCAAAAGGGGAAGTGTTAAGACTGGTAGATCCACAAAGTAACCAACACTGTCGTTTAAAAATCATTGTGAAGACTAAGTAGCAATATAGAAAATAGTTTAAAAAATTACAATTGTTTTTCAAAAGCTAAATGCAAAACCGGAGTTTTACAACTATGTAGGAATGTTTTATGCATGCAGACAAGTACCAGATGGGAACAAGGAAAAATAAATGAGTTGATTTGTCAGAAAAAAGTGGATCATGATTGAATTTTCCATTTCATTTTGATTTCTCTTAGTGTGGTTATATTGGTTTTGCTCAAATTATACTTTAATGTATTCTGTGAGTTTCAGCTAGCAATCATAGGTTGAAGAAAACAGCCACGTTAGGCTAAGGATCCATCACGGCACAAATGCCTAATAAATAATGTTATTTTAGAATGACCTCGTTAACCACTTTCAAAATAGATTCCAGGATAATTATACTCAATGTGTATAATATTTTATGAACATTCATGTACATGTCTTTTTGTGGATATGTTTTGTTTCTTTGGATAAATACCTAGGAGTGGAATAGCTGAACTATAGGACAGGTGTATATTTCATCCCCCCCCCCATACTTCACTATGACCCAGTTTTATATATTTTAAAAATTATTTTTATTTTTTAAGTTTATTTATTTATTTTGAGAAGAGGGAGAGGGAGCATGAGTACGCATGGGGGAGGAGCAGAGGGCGAGGGAGAGAGAGAACGCCAAGCAGGTTCTACATTGTCAGCACAAAGCCTTTGTGGGGCCAAACTCACAAACTGAGTCGAAACCAAGAGTTGGATGCTTTAACCAGCTGAGCCACCCAGGCGCCCACAATATATTTTTAAATAATGCTTGTAGGGGTGTCTGGCTGGCTCAGTCAATTGAGCATCTGACTTTGGCTCAGGTCATGATCTCGTGGTTCACGGGCTTGAGCTCCACATAGGGCTCTGTGCTCAGAGCGTGGAACCTTCTTCAGATTCTCTGTCTCCCTCTCTCTGCCCCTCCCTGGCACATGCTCTCGCTGTCTCTCAAAAATAATTAAACATTAAAAAATTTAAAAAATGATAGTATATAGTTAAGGCTCACTATGATGATTTTATACACATATGTATGTGAATCTATATGTAAACTATACTCACGCCTCTATACACACACTGATTACCATAGTCCAGATAGTTCATGTATCTCCTTACATAGTTACCTTTTTATATGTGGGGAGAGACCTAAATTCTACTCTTAGCAATACAGCATTCCAGTATTCAATACAGTACATTAGATCTCTAGATTTATTCGTCCTACGTAACTGCAACTTTGTACCCTATGACCAACATCTCCCCATTTGTCCACTGTAGTGACCCTTCTACCCTCTGCTTCTATGTATTTGACCTTTTTAGATTTCACATATAAATGGGAGTGGGCTGTATTTGTTTTTCTGTGCCTGGCTTATTTCATTTAGCATCACATCCTCCAAGTTTATTCATGTTGTCACACATAACAGTTTCCTTTTTAAAGGCTGAATAATATTCCATTGTGTATATGGAATATACACATACTATATATTCCTACATATCCACATATATGCATATATACATATACACACATATACACACATATGGATCTCCTCAAATACATTTTTTTGTGGTGAGAGAAAAAGTATTATGTATATGACAAATCTACATACGCACCTACTAGGATGGCTGCAGTAAAAAGGAGAGGCAATAACAAGTGTTGGTGAGAAAGCGAAGGCGGAACTCTCCTGCGTGCTGGTGGGGTCTACGGTGGTGCAGCTCCTCTGGAAAACAGTCTGGAACTTTCTCAGAAAGTTAGACACAGCATTACCGTATGGCCCAGCAATTCCGTTCCCAGGGATGCACCCAAGAGAAATGAAGACATACGTCCACACAACAATTTGTATGTGAATGTTCATAGCAGCATTATTCCTCAAAGTGTCTACAACCCAAAGGTCCCTGGTGATTACAAAGATAAACAAAACGTGGCATATCCACACAATAGAGCATTACTTGGCAATAAAAGGGAACGAAATACGGATACACACTCCAGCCTGGATGAAGCCTGAAAACGTTAAGTGAGAGAATTCCGTCACAAAAGACCACGTATCGTATTGTATGATGCCATTTATATCTAGTGTCCAGAGTAAGCAAATCTATAGAAACAGAAGACATATTAGTGGTTGCTGAGGGCCGGACATCGAGTGGTGGTGGAAGGGAGTGGCAAATGTAGGTATGGGATTTATTTGGGGGAGAGGGGATGAGAATATTCTATAATTAGATTGTGGTGATGTTTGCACAACTGTGATTACACTAAAAACCAATGATTTATATATTGTAAGTGGTGAATTATATGACAGATAAATTGTATCTCAGTAAGAGTGTAAAAAAAATCAATCGACCTATATATGTGGGTCAATTTCTGGACTCCTCATTCTGTTCTTGACACCAATATGGGACTGTTTTGATTACTATAGTTTTATGGATTTGGAAATTGATTAGCATAATTTCAATATCTTTTTCTTCATTTAAAAAATTGTTTGGGTTATTATAGGTGTTTTTTAGAGTTAGCTTGCCATTTCCTACAAAAAAAAAAAAAAAAGAAAGAAAGAAAAAGCCAGCTGTCGTTTGATTGGAATAGCACTGAATCTATAGGTCAACTTTGGTGCTGCTACTGACACCTTAATAATATTGCTTCTTTTGATCCACAAGAAAAAAAAATATATAATTATATATAATCTCCATTTATTTAGGTCACCTTGAATTTTCTCATCAATGCTATCTACTTTTCAGTCTGTAAGTCTTCTACACGTTGTCAGGTTTATCCCTAAGTATTTCTTATTTTAGATGACACACAACGTTTTAAAAGAATTCTATCAGCAGAAATACTGTCAGTTTAGGCTGAAAGAGACAGAGATCATACAAAACAGAAAGAGGCCCTTTGGAATCCTTAAATTCTCCTGGCAGGAAGCAGGCTGATAAAACTACTCGGCTGCAAATATGTGCTTCTTTTCATTAAACTGTATTTTTAATTTTTTATTTGTTTTTAATTTTAATTCCCAATCATTCATTGCTAGTATATAAAAACACAACGGATTATCAAAAACATTAATCTTGTGAGAATTGTGAGTTTCCTAAATTTATTTGTTCTAGTAGCTTTTTTGTAGATTCTTTATAATTTTCTACCCCAAAGATTGTGTTGTCGGCAAATTAAGAGTTGTACTTCTTCCTTTCTAATCTGTGTGTGTTTTATTTCTTTTGCTGCCTTGTTGTATTGGCTAGAACTTCCATTACAATGTTGACCAGAGGTGGTGAGCATGCACATGTCTTATCCTAGGTCTTAAGGGAATATACACTCAGTGTTTTTGCATTATAAAACCATTGGTCACTTAGTCTTCAAGATAGTCCCACAGATCTTCCCTTAGCTGGTGTCCATGTCCTTGCTAGTCTTTATGTATCCCAGTTGGTCTGTATGGCCAATAGAAGAACAAGGAAGTGGCAGTGTGTGAATTCAGAGACTAGATTTATTTATTTATTTATTTATTTATTTATTTATTTATTTATTTAATAAAAGAAGATGTTTATGCTTTAGGAGAAGTATGTAAAGAAAATATTATTGAAACCAAAGAATGTTTTGGGTTATTTTACATTTGTTTCTAACAGCAGGTCACATATTCATTAATATGTTTTCTCATTCATGCATTCAATATATATTTATCAACACAATCTAGTGCTATGTATTGTTAGGTGATAAGGTCACAGAGGTAGAAAACTAAACTCAAATCTTCTTTAACTCATAGCCTACTTTGTAATAGAATCCAAGATATGGAAGTAAATAATTTTAAAATACTACAATAGGTATTTCAGAAATTAGAACCACTCCAGTATCAGCAGAGAAGATATAACTTTTGAAATTTAAAGTTTGGTAATTGTTCTTTTTTTTTTTAAATAGTTTATTGTCAAATTGGTTTCCATATAACACCCAGTGCTTCTCCCCACAAGTGACCCCCACTACGACCATCACCCCCTCCCTCCCTCCCCCTCCCCCTTCAGTCCATGGTTTGTTTTCAGTATTCAGTAGTCTCCCTTGATCTCTGTCCCTCACTCTCCCCCACTCTCTTTCCCCCTTCCTCTCCCCATGGTCTCTTGCCAGGTCTCTCCTGTTAGACCTATGAATGCAAACATATGGATATGGCAATGAGGAAGAATGAAATATGGCCATTTGTAGCAAAGTGGATGGACCTTGAAGGTGTCATGCTAAGCGAAATGAGTCAGTCAGAGACTAGATTTATAACATGATACTGTGGCTGCCATCTTGGTCAGTCTCTTTAGAATCACGTGTTTGGGGGAACGCAGATGCCATGCCAAACAACCCTATGGAAAGGCCCATGTGCCAAGGAGCTGTGTGTTACTCACCACAGGCAATGAGGGATTGAGCCTTTAGCCAAGAGCCACATGAAAGATGCCGTATCAGGAGTGAATCCCCATCTTCATAACTGCGAACCTTCATTAATGTGGCCCCAGAGAACAAACAGACTGCAATCTCTTTGAATACCCTGAGCCAGAACCACCTAAATAAGCAACTTCAGACTCCTGACCCTCGGAAGCTACCCTGGATAATAAGCAATTTTGTTTAAGCTGATAAGTTTTGGAGTAACTTGTTACAAAGCAATAGATGACTAATAATCATTTTGGTGTCTGGAACTGGGGCATTGCCATAAAACAAAAACCTTAAATTTGTGTTTTTAAATTTTTTAATGTTTATTAATTTTTGAGAGAGAGAGAGAAAGAGTGTGTGAGCAGGAGAGGCGGGGAGAGACAGAGGACATACCGAATGCGAAGCAGGCTCCAGGCTCTGAGCTGTCAGTGCAGAGCCCTACACGGGGCTCATGTGAGATCATGACCTGAGCTGAAGTTGGAAGTTTAACCGGCTGAGCCACCCAGGCAAAGTTTGTGAGTGTTTTTGGAACTGAGCAATGAGCTGGAGATGGAAGGACTCTGAGAAGACTCTTGCAAGGGCTTAAGGGCAAGTGAGGAATGTGTTCTTGGAAATTGGGGACAGATGGGGTTCTTGATTTGCAGTTGGAGAAAGTTTAGCAACACTACACCTGCAGTTATATGCAAATGAAGTGGGTAATTGGGCTGAGGAGAGGACCTGCTTGGCTCCCTGCTGCTTACAGTAGAATGTCAGAGGAGAGACATAGCTGAAGGAAAGATTGTGTAAAAAAGAAAAAAAAAGGAGACAGGACTTGATACTTGTGAAAATTCCCACCTCTCCAGATAGCAAACGATGTCAATTTTAAAAAATGGCTGCTGAGTGAAGGTCAGACACAGGTATCTCTCGGACATCATGGCCTAAAGATGAAGCTGAAGGAGGAGATGACTGTGTCGTCCTTCGTTAATGCTTCAGAAAGATCAAGGGTGGCGCCCGTGAGTGCTCTCCTGCCACACTGTATGTGCAAAGATTTTAAGGGTATGACTGGCTAGAAATGAGTCCTCAAGTGGGACAAGATTTTGGAGCCAGACATTGGAAAAGGTGGCAGTGACCCCAAGAAGGGTGTGTGGAATGGGTTAAAACGTCCAGTGACTACCGTGAGAGCAGAGTTTGTGGCCAAGAACGCGCATGCTGCTCTAAACCCCAGTTCTGCTCTCTGGCCTGTGACCTCGGACAAGATCCTTTGTCTCTCAGTTTCCTCAGCAGTAAGACAGGGATCAGAGTACCTACTTGATGGAGGTGTTGTGAGGGTTCAGTGGCTTAATACCTGTGAGCAGCTAGAACAGCGCCTGATATGCAGACGGTGGTAGAGAAGGGATGGTCATCATTATCATCTGGGAAGGTGAAGTGAAAAAGCTTCTATTTCCTTTTTTTAAAGTTTATTTATTTTGAGAAAGAGAGAACAGGGGAGAGGCAGAGAGAGAGGGAGAGGGAGAGGGAGGATCCCAAGCAGGCTCTGAGCTGTCAGCACAGAGCCTGACGTGGGCCTTGAACTCATGAACCGTGAAACCTAGAGTGGGACACTTAACTGACTGAGCCACCCGGGCACCCTGTCTATGTTTCTTATAGTAAAGCTGGATGTGGCCTAAGCTATTCTTTGGGCAACAAAAGGACCGATAGCCTTAATTGTGTTGTCACAAGCCAGAAAGGCTACCTCAGGCTATCAAGACATAGTGGTAACCCATGGGCAAAATGTGAGGCTAGGTCCCTGGGCTGTTCATTTGCAAGTGGCAAGTAAGTGACTGGACAGAGAGCTCAGAATTGAAAGGGGGAGAGAAGCTGCTCTGCTCTGAGCACATTTAGAATCAGACCATCAGAGCTATAAGGAGGTTTATGAACTTGTCCAATGTCATGACTTTCATCAGAGGAAGAGGCTTGGAGGGGAAGGACCCAGCACTAAGGAACCCAAACGTGGGCCTCAGCACTACCTGCCTTCTCTGTGCCAGACCGGGCTAAGCCTGCTCAAAAACAGGTACTACTCACTGTCAGAGAAAGGCTGAAATAATCATAAATGTTCACGTAACTTGTTAAATACTTTTAGCTAGCATGTATTAGGTGCTTACTATGTGTTAGTCACAACTATATTAGGAAAAACCAGGTTGAAGGACAATAAAAGTGACAATGTACTATGAGTCGGCTGAATACATTGCTTTAAACATGATGAAACCCAGATAAGTATATGTTATTATTATCCCCATTTTATAGATGAGGAGACTGGGGCACAGAGAGATTGGCTTACCTGGGTTTACACAGCTAGTAAGGGACGGAGCCAATATATAAATCCACAGGGTCTGACTCTAGAGCCCAGGCTTGGATGAACCTCTTTTCTAGACACTGACAGTCTCGGGGGCTGGCCCTAGCACCTGACCCCCAGAGTCGTGGAGCTGGCTTCCCTCAGGGAATTAGATCAGCCTCAACCTCCTGGGGCCTTATCAGAAAGAGCGCATGCTGGGCCGGCCCTGTGACCTCATACTGACGGGGCTTTGAGACAATGGGACAAGCTTTGAGCACCAGGCATCGCTGTGAAGACAATGCACTTCTCCAAACACCAGTCACCGGAATAATAAACACCGTGGACTTCCACAGCACTGAAGTCTAAATATTGAAATGGAGCTTCCGTGCTTCGCCACGTGCGGTGGCATCTCAATGGCAAGAAGTCAGCCATCACTATTGTCTCGATTCCCCAGAGGGAAGATCTGAGACTGTTTCCCTAGTCCTGCGACACTTCCGCCACCTCTCTCCTGAGGCCCTCATCTGAAAGAGGGCTTGTTTGATGTGAGCCAGACTGGGGGACCCCCAGCATCCCACTGTGCTCTTTGGTGGTCTGTAGCAAAACAAGAAAATACGGACGGCATGGAGAGTTTTTCCTAAAGCTGAAAGTATTCCATTTAAAGAACCCCATTTATGAAGCACAGCTTCCTTTCCATGGCTCCCACGCGCTCCTGTTAGTCCATCCCCTTCCCTGTGCTGACCCGCTTCCTCTACTAAAGCCCACTCTGCATTTGCCCAAGACCCTAATAGCAGCTTCTCCAGTACCAGCTCTGTTTCATGACTTTTCAGTCTGTTTCCCCTGCTGACTTCTTCATTCTCTCAGTATTTCTTTGCTCACATTCTCTCAAGAGAATCTGATTGACCTAACAAAGCCTCTTTGACACCAAGCCGTATCACATGCCACTGGCCAGCCGGTCAGCCAGATGGCCACCCCTGGTTCACTCAGCTGCTGGGGCCCCAGACACAGTTGCCATCTGAGCAAGTGGCAATAGAGGGCCAGTTCCCCTCGGAAGGGACTGACATGGCTGTATGAGAGTCCAATTTGGATTTGGATTTCTCAGCTTTGGAGGATGTCCCATCATGGCTGGCGGGGTGGGGGATGGGGGCGCACCTGAAACACACAAGGCGTGCCAGAGCAGGTCAGGCTCCAGGGAAAATAGCCAAGGGGGCTGGACTCACACCAGCTGGGCAGGATTCAGCCCAACGGGGTAGTTGCTGAGGCAGAGAGGAAGATACAGATTTAGGCATATTGGGAAGAAAATCAGTAAGCCTTGGTGAAATACTGGAAATAAGGAATGAACAAGAAGGAGGAGGGATAGTGTCTCCCTGTTCACTGAGAAGGAACACAGAACAGGTTCGGGAGATGACGGAGAAATGGCCAGTTCATCTGCCATGTTCATGAGACCACAGCAAGATGGTTCTTCAAGTGTGAAGTTTGGGAAAGAAGTACGAGTTAGGAAATACGTGAGGGTCATTGGTGGTTGAAACCATAGAGTAGGTGATTGTGCTTGGGATGAGGAGAGTGCATAGTTGACACTTGACAAATATTTATGGGACAAATGAGTGAATGAATGGGCAAATGAATGAATGACCTGGCCAGCACTTGGGATTTGCTCATGTTACACTCCTTCCCAAGTGACTCAGCCACTCATTAAGACCCTGTGCTATGAAAAAACAGGATGGCAAATGGAAGGAACGTGGATTTGGAAGGCAACACTGAGTTCAACCTCAACTACTACTACCTACAAGTTAGTAGCTGTGTGCCTTGGGGCTTCACCGTCAACCTCTTGCAGCCTTAGTTTCCTCATCTGAAAATGGGCATAATGACATTTATCTCATCAGGCTACAATGAATACGAAAGAAGACGGCAAAATTAGAGTTTCAAGTAGAGGATTTGGTATGTTGAGCAGGCACTCAACAGTCCTGCCTCCTGGTGAAGCAAACTGGGAGACACTGCAGAGCATTTTGGGTAAGTGCATAAGAGAGATTCTGAGGGTGTCATGCCCTTAGGCCACGGCCTCCCAGAAGGAGCCACTGACTGTGTAAATAATCTCATCTGGAGCTAACATCGAGTCTAACTTCAAGGCCTGGACCAAACAGTTCTCCTGCTCTCTACCCCCACCCCCTGCACAGGCCCTCTGTGACAGTCATGTGGTCTCATTCCCCAGGGGGTGCCTCCCTCTTTCGGCCCATCCCCTGCTGCATCCCCCCACCCCAGAACCTTTCTCCCACTGCCTGAGGCTACCCAGCTGCCGAGGTCCAACCTGAAGGCCCAGTTTCCAAGTCATGAAACCCTCCCCTGAGCCAAGAGCACCCATCCTGGCACATGGACAGTGCCACACAGAGAATGTACAGGAAAGGATGTTACCCTCACTGAACATCAAACATTCACTACTCAAACATTAGTTTACTTCAAGTCACAAGATTTCTTCAAAGAAGCTTCTAGAACCCTGTTGAGAGAAATAAAGGGGGATGAAAATAAATGGACAGGCCATCCACTCCAGGCTAGAGAATTAGAAATAGCAAAGGCAACACTTCTGGAATTCTAGATAGCTTTAATGTACTACTGATTAAGGCCTCTAAGGGATATTTTGTAAGAACTTGATCAATGAAAAGTGATGTTCAGTTACCAGATTAAATAGTTAAAAAGACTACAGCTTCCTTTTGTTTTTAAATTTTTTTAAATGTTTATTTATTTTTGAGAGAGAGAAAGAGAGAGCCTGCATGCACAAGCAGGGGAGGGGCAGAGAGAGAGACACACACACACACAGAATCAGAAGCAGTCTCCAGGCTCTGAGCTAGCTGTCAGTGCAGAGCCCGACATGGGTCTTGAACTCACAAGCTGTGAGATCCTGACTTGAACCAAAGTTGAATGCTCAATCCACTGAGCCACTGAGGTGTCCTCAACTATAGCTTCCTTTTAAAGTGTATGATAGTAAATTTAACCTACCAAATTACATAACATATTACAAAGTGACAATTATCCAAACCATATGGTAACAATGGGAAAAAAATCAGTGGAAGCAATTAAGTGATCCAAAATCAACTGAATATATAGTAAAACTACAAATAATCCAACAGTGAGGAAAGGGGTTACTGTATAATAAATGTTTGGGAGAGAACCTTACCTAATACAGAGAAGAGTTACACCTTATACTATTTTCTACAATAAATTACAGATAAGATTTTGCACATGTCTGAAAAACCATTAAAAAACCCCCAAATCTGCAATTCCATGTTATCACATTGGAAAAGAATCCATCCAGAGACAAAAAAGATTTTCAAATTAAAGAATAGGAGGCTTCTGTTGAATCAAATACAGGAGAATCACAAGAGGAAAATAACAGCCTGGAAAAAAGAAACCACTGATACATCGAAAATATATTAATTTTTGCTTTTTCACAAAAAGCTAAAATCAGGGCCCAGATTCCACTCAGAAAGCAGCAAAAGAGATGAACAGTTTATACAGGAAGTACAGATGGTAGATCAAAATGTGAAAAAGTCCACAACTCTACCAGAAATGAGAAAAATGCAAACAAACCCACTCTAAGGTACCCGCACACGCTTCTCAAACTAGTCAAAATAAAAGAGCAAAACATTGTGCTGGGGGAGCTGAGGGAAGCCGGCAGCAGAGTACATGGAGGTTCAGAGCAGGGACCTGGGAGCCAGACGGTCGGATTAAATGCTGGCTCCACCACGTGCGTGCCCCTTCTGAGACCTACGGCGAGTGACTTCATCTCTCTGTGCTTTGGTTTCCTTGTCTGTCAATGAGATTTAACGACAAGGAAACCGACGCATGTATAGTGTGTGTGTGTGTGTGTGTGTGTGTGTGTGTGTGTGTGTGTGTATTGCCCTAGTACATAGTAAGTGCTGTATAAGTGCTCGCTATTATTACGGGGCCGGGGAAGTGACTTCCCCATCACTTTTTCTCAGTTGTAGTAGAAAGGGCCTGCACTTTGGAGCAAAAGACCCTTCATTCAACAGGTATGTACCGCATGCCAGATCCAGGCGCAAATCCCAGTTCTTTTAATCACTAGTGAGGTCATTTTGTGAAAATTGCTTAGCAATACTGAATCTCAGTTTTCTCCATTTGTGAAATGGGCTACAACCGACGGCTCAGGCTGGGTTGAGGTGTGACGAGATACCGCACAACAGAGTACCTGGGGCGGGACGTGGGGACGTCCTCCACACACCTTACATTTCTCATCTCCGCGCCTAGAACTCCAACCCAACCCAAGTGCCCGTCCTGTCTGTATCTGAGACCGTGGCATTTGCTCTCAGCTGCCTGCCAGCTTGAGCAGATGAAGATCGTTCCATGGCCTCAAGCCCTGACGTTCACAATGCCACCTACCTCTGAATACAGAAGTCAAAATATCACCAACCCACAAAATCAAAGGCGGTGTTTTTCTATGCCACAAAATTTACTCATAGGCTGCAAATACTATCGCCTGTTTCTGTATTTTCTCTCTCGCCCTTGCTTTCTTGTTCTGGTCTCCCTGTTGCTGTTGGCCTTTTTTGGGTGGCTTTGCCAGCCTAGTGGGTAATCCCAGCCTGCTGCCAAATTGTCCCCATGCCATTACGACTTTAGATCTCTTCTTCCCCATGGGTATTTGCATTTTAGGTTGTGGGGAACAAGAGTTCCTGGGGACTGAAAGCCTGGCACGGAAGGGGTGTCAGTGAATATATTGTGAATGAAAGAAGGAACAGATATATGAACAGTCTCTGCACAGTGAGTTTCAGTTGTGATGGGGGATAGTAGAGACAGCTCTCTTTAAGGAACAGATGGTGACCAGAACCCCTCAGATCACACTAGGGACATGTAGCGCTCATATTCACGATATTTAACAGGTAGAGCAGCGCAAAATCATGACCATGGGCTTGGAAACCCCTAGTGGGCTTTACTTGTGGGTAATGGGAAGCCCACAGGGCCCCAAAGAGAGGGGTAGGGAGAGAGGGGTTTCCAGCAGCTAGAAAGTACTTCAGTACCCCCCACCACCACCCCAGGCAGGCTCAGCGGGGGCTAGGAGGTTGTATGGGATTCAAGAGACAATCTGCCACTTCCTCGCTCTGGGCCCCAACTTCCTATCTGCTAAACAAAGTCAGACTTACTTACCTCCAGCTCTGACTGCCTGTGATTTTAATAGAAGAATACTAACAATTGGTAAAAGGCAATGGTATAGTAGAAAAAGCACACGCAGTGGTATTAGTAGAAAAAGCCGGAAGACCCAGTTCACAGCCCAGCAGTCACTGTGTGACCTGGGTCCAAACCCATTAACTTCTCTGAACCTCCACTTGTCATTAACTCAACAAATCTATATGGAGGGATGTACTGGAGAACAAGATCTGGTCCTGGCCATCATGGAACTTAATGGTCCACTTAGGAGAGTCCTTGGATGCAAGGAACAGAGATGACTCAAGGCAGCTTGGGCAACACCAGAAGGTATTTGTATTAAGGATGTAGGCAAGTGTGGGGACCCCATAGTGGAAAGCGGCCAGGTCAGAACACTACCAACCATTCTAACTGCCTCAGTATACCCGCTACCTTCTTCATTCCCCCTCCCTCTTTCTCTCCCTCCCCACTTCCATTCCTGCTGTTGTAAACTCCTGTTGATATGACCTCCCAGTTCTAAATTCTCAGGAAAGAGAATCTGATTGGTCCATCTAGAGTCACCTGTTCATTCCTAATGCCATCACCCATGACTGATGGCAGAGCCACTCAGTAGGGACACAGCCTCAGGGCCTTCTTATGTGGGCAGGTGAGGGATCCAGGTCCCAAAGAGAGGGTGGCTTGTGTATCCTGCTGTCCATGCCACGGCCTCACAGGGAGGGGGTCATGGAGATTAAATAGAAGTCCACAGAAAGTGGCAGGGGGAGCCTGGCCGGTGTGGATGGAGCTGGGCTGCACTGCTGGGTTTCTAGCCGATTTGGACTCTCCGGGATCATAAACGTTTATGGCCGTGTCTTTCATGTCTCCAGATGCTTTATGTCCATTTCTTCGGTACTTCTGCCCTTTGCCTTGATCATGGGGGGCAGCTTGCTGAGTTGACTTCAGTAAGTTAGCTGGGCACACAGTGGCTGTCTGCAGTGTGGAGTGCACCACTGTGCCGATGAGGGCATGTTCTCCCACCCAGACCTCAGGGCTCCACTGGGGGTGGGGGAGGGGACTTAGGAATAGGGGGTTTGTGTTTATCTCCTTCTCACTCAGGTCTTTGTTGGAGGACCCTTCCTACCCCCTTTGCTTAGGTATCCGAAAGGTGCTCAGAATTCAGGGAAGGATTGGGTTCATGTCCTCCCACCGGAATCTAATTTGCTGAATATCATTAAGCCCCTGCCGTCAATTCTCTGGGTCTCAGTTTCCCCGGGTTGGCAAAGGGATATGGGCACAGTCGTGAGGAGAGGAGTGGCTGAGGTCAGAGACTGGAAAAGGGCTCTGACAAGGCCTGGCTGCAGCCCTTCCCGCCGTCCACAGGGGAATCTGGGCCCCGCCGAGCTGGTCCCTGCGGCCTGGAGGGAAGGGAGAGGCGGCCTTCCGCCCAGCTGCTCCGTGCCCTCGGGAGCCCCTCTGCCGCTGGCCCGCGACCGATGACTTCACCGGCTGTGTGGTTGAAACCCGAGCCTCTCGCTAGGGGCTGAGCAGGAAGTTTTTTCCTGCGGTGGGAGCTTTTGTTCTGTAAGCCTTGATCGCGGGGCAGAGGAATTTCCAGCCGGCTGACGTCAGCCCCGGTTGTGGCGGAGCCCGGGGACCTGCTGGGGGAGGGGATGAGGGCGGGCTGCCCGAAGGTCAGAGGTGCAGGGTTTCAGAGGCCGCACAGGGGTCTCCTCGGCCGGCCCCTGAGGAGGGGGGAGGGGCGTTCCCCTGGAGCCCCTGGCGAGGAGAGCCCCGAGGAAGTTCATTCACCCTGAAAGTATAGAGAAAGGTGGGTGGAAAGTGGATTTTAATTCTGATTGCCCGCTTACTATTAGCGGACTGCCCTGGGCTTGACCTCACTGGGACTCAATGTCCTCATCTACAAAATGGAAATAATAGTGTCTCAGACCTCCTGGCGGGGGGTATCAAATGTAGGGCATTAAAAACTACCAGATCCATAGCAAAGGCTTCCAAAAGGTGAGCGATCCTTTTTTGTTTTTTGCATCTCTCCGGGGCAGAGGAAATGAGATGCCATGTGTTGAGGCATGTAGTAAAAAGTTGAGCTCAAAAACAGACGCTCCCTTTGCTAAGAGGTGATACTTTTCTGCTGAAGGCGTCTGGCTGTGCTCTCCTCCGGAGGATCCCAAGTCTCCATGAAGATGATTGTATTGGCTTCCTAGCAGTTTAAACAGCAGAAATGTATTGTCCTGCAGTTCTGGAGGCTTGAAGTTCAAGGTCAAGGGGTCCTTCTGAGGGCCTTTCCCTGTATCTCTTCACCTGGTTGTCCCTCTATGTGCATCTCTGTGTCCAAAGCTCTTCCAATCAGGACACCAGTCATATTGGAATTGCCGCCCTCCTTATGACCTCATTTTAGCTTGATTACTTCTGTGAAGACCCTTATTTCCAAATAAAGTCACATTCTGAGGGTCAAGACTTCAACATATGAATTTGGTGGGGGGTACATAAGCAGCCCATAATAATAGCCTAGGGGGAAAGGCAATGCTTAACTTAAAGGTGGATTTCACATTTTTTAATGCCAGAGTAGAGAAGATAATTTGGAGCCGAAAGGCCCTCTTGAAGTCTCTTAAGGGGAGCCTGGGTGGCTCAGTCGGCTGAGCTTTTGACTCTTGATTTCAGCCTAGGTCACAATCTCCTGGTCCTGGGATGGAGCCCCTGAGTCAGGCTCTGAACTGGGCATAGAGCTTGCTGAAGATTCTCTCTCTCCCTCTTCCTCTGTCCCTCCTCTTCGTGTGTGTTCTCTGTTTCTCTCTCTCTCTCAAAACCAAAATAAACAAACAAGTCTGTTAAATCCTCCCTGGAATGTGGCTGTTAATTCCAATAATAGTGTCAAGTCTTAAAAGCATCAGAACTGAGTTGTAGGGCCCAGATAATTAAGTCACTTATTTTCTACCCTAAACTTCCTGTAACCCACTTCTCATTTCATGTGTCAAAGTCAAATGTGAAATCCAAGATCCCCCAATAAAGCTATGCCATCCTCGATTCCCTTGGCAACAGAGTAGGAGGAGCACTGGATAGTCCAAGGACCTAGATTCTAGGTTTTGCCCTTGCTGTGTGACCTTGCACATGTGACCTCCCCTCTCTGAGCCTCTGTATATTCAACTGTAAAGTGTGTGTTCATGTGTGTGCAGATGTGGGGAGGGAGAGACCGAGGGTCAGACCGCTGCTCTAAAGGAGCGCCATAGGACAAAGCAGGCACATTTTCCTTGAGGGTCAGTTTTACATGAAGGTAAACAACTTAGAATGTAATTTCTAGAGTCCAGAACACACAGGCACCTCACAGAGTAGCAGGCAAAGTTGCCTGAATCTTGGGGCGCCTGGGTGGCCCAGTCAGTTAAGCATCTGACTTCAGCTCAAGTCATGAGTTCACAGTTTGTGAGTTCGAACCCCGCATCGGGCTCTGTGCTAACAGCTTGGAGCCTGGAGCCTGCTTCCAATTCTGTGTCTCCTTTGCCCCTCCTCCTGCATGTGCCCTATCTCTTTCTCTCAAAAATGAATAAACATTAAAAAAATTGCATGTATCTTGAAGCTAAAACATGAGCCTTCAGAGAAGAAACACTGGGCTTGTGTTGACTGCTCCGAACTCCACTTTGGCCCCCGACCCCTCGGGTCTGAGCTCTTTGCCTTGTGTGCCAATTGGAATTCTTCACTGGAAAAATTTGAGACGCTCTGGGCTGGGTGCTGGCAAAAAGGTTCCAATTCAGAGTCCACGGAGCTTTGAATGTGACCTCCCTGTGGTGCACTGAGAGCCCCGGGTCTTTCCCTGGTGGGGGTGTGGCACCACGCTGGTGATGGGGCTGCGCTGCAGGGGTGTGTGCAGTGGGCGTGGACCAGGGAAAGTGCAGC
Organism: Suricata suricatta; assembly: GCF_006229205.1. NCBI lineage: Eukaryota > Metazoa > Chordata > Mammalia > Carnivora > Herpestidae > Suricata > Suricata suricatta. Next base: position 104,216,356 of record NC_043708.1, read on the forward strand.
CACAACTGGAGGAAGCAGTCTCTGGAAGTTTGTGGGGGAATGTCTCTGGGCTTCCCCCTCTTCCAGTTCCCGATGGTCCAAATGCCAGGAATTTGAAAGTAAGAGTGTGCCTTTCCCTCCAGCCACAGCCCTCTCTCCACCCTTTCACAAGGATGCTTCTCAGAGGTGGTATCTATCCTCACTTCCCACTCACCTTCCGCCTGCTGTATTCCAACTTCTGCCCTGGAGCCCACCTAGCCTTCTCATCAGGGCCCGGAGCGCACCCTCATCCCTAAGGGCTGGTGGTCCTCGTCTGTCCTCATGTCTCCCACCCTCCTGGCAGGACACGCTGGCTTTCCTCCTTCCTCTCCAGCTGCTCCTCCCTCCGCACCAGCTCCCCAGCCCCCATAGCTCAAGCCCTGACTTTACTCCCTGTGACCACCAAGCCACCAGTCTCCATCTCAAGTTCAGAGTTCAGCCGGAGCTTCCGGCCCAGCCAGCTGAACATCCTGTGGGCCTTTCAAGTCAGCAGGGCTCACGTGGCAGCGTTGTCTTTTCCTGGGTCCTGTCCTTCCACCACCTGTGTGGCCAAGCACCCAAGCCAGGTTCAGATGACAGCTCTGCAGACTCTGAACCAGACCTTGCCCTCCCATCGCCTCTCCTCCTCTCCTTTCACCGGTAGACTACTGCTCTGCTTCTGGCTCGTCTCCCTAACCAGACCGAAGGAGAGCATGACTACTGGGGCCTGGCATGGGTGAGCGCATAGTAGGACCTCAACAAGTATGTGTTGCCTTGATCCTTGAAGGTCAGCTTCTGGGCTTTTCTTCAATATTCTGAGAAGAACCGCCCAGAGGAGGTAGGAGGGTGGTGATCCAGAGACCCAGGATTTCGTCCTTGTTCTAATTACCTGTGCGCCTCTGAGAGGGCCTGCCACTCAGCCTCCGTTTCCAAACAGGAAAGTAGAGATTGAGGGAGTGGGTTCCTTCCCAGGGTGGGGAGGCCCATGGGGGGACACATTCCTCACAGGGTAGCGTGGGGTAGGAGGAACATACTAGAAGCAGGGGCAAACAGCCCCGCTCTGCCTTGGGCCAAAGTCACTGCCAGACTCATCTACCTTACAAGGCAAAAAAAGGCGGGACCCTTGTACTAGATTTCACAGAGAGATACTAAGGATCAGCCCAGGACTCAAGATCAGAATGCAGGAAAGAAATCTAGCCCCCCGTCCACACTCTTAGGTGCTCTGTGCTTTGGTCGCCCATCCAAGGGAGTGTCCTGTGTGGTCAGCCCCCTGGATAATTCATCACCACCCCTGCCTCGTCCATAATACATGGGCGAGAATTGGCCTTATCAAACCATCAAACTGCATTGGGATGAGTTCGTTTCCGTGAATCCCACTGATTCTAGACGACCTGATGAACGGGATTTGTAAAATTAAAAGCCAAGAACCCATGTGAAGACCCCTTTGGGAGACGTGGTGTGGGCAGCCACCTTGAGTCTCCCTCCTGGATGCTTCTCAGGTACCACAGCTGTCACTGTCCAGTTTGGCTCCGTTAGGCAGGACTTAGCCAGGAACGGCTCTGGATGTAGCACACCGGTTCCCATGGAGAAGAAGGACCTTGGCAATGTCTGAAGACACTGAATTGTCACACCCGGGGTGGGGATGGGGGTGCCTCTGACGTCTAGTGAGTAGAGGCCAGGAATGCTGGGTTAAGCATTCAGTAGTGTGCAGGACAACCCCCATGGCAAAAAATGATCTGAATTATCTGCCCTGACAAGTCAGAAGGGCTGAGGTTGAGAAACCTAACTATAAAGTCAGAATGCTTGGCTTCCTAGCCCAGCTCCACCTGGAGCAATCCACCCACCTACTTTCCATCTGCCTCGGTTTTCTCAGCTTGAAAATGGGCATCTATCTATCTATTTATTTATTTATATTTAGTTTTGAGAGAGAGAGAGAGAGAAGCAGAGTGTAAGCAGGGGAGGGGCAGAGAGAGAGATGCACACACGCAGAATTAAGCAGGCCTCAGACTCTGAGCTGTCAGTACAGAGCCCTACGCCAGGTTCGAGCTCACTAAGTAGAAGATCATGACCTGAGCTGACGTTAGACATTAGACGTTTCAAAAGAATAAGTGGTCTAATATACATAAAGCACTTGGAGCCATGCTTGTTCCCCAATAAGGCCCTCAAGAAAGTATCCTTATTAGTGTTATTGTTTGTGGGATGACACGGGCCTTCACTGTGCTGATTTTCCAAGCAGCATGGGTGCCAGTCTGTTCAGATATATAGTAATAACAATCTTGTCTTCACAAGTGGCACAGGGATCAGGAGGCTCCATGTCACCACAGGGGCTTGGGCTCTGCTGGATGTGCCCCCCTGTATTCTGTTCGTTGGTTCTAAGGTCGCTGAGCTGTGCCCAGACACTTACAGCGGCACGGAGTTCGGGCCTTCTCCCTGAATGGATTTAGCGGCTCACATTCCTGGGCTTGCTCCCTCAGCAGCCCCAGATCCTGAAACTGGTGGCCCCCTTCCTGGCAGAGTCCCAGGCTGGCCTAACTCAGCCTTTGCTGCAGGACCAAGTCTGGGCTCTCAGCCCACTCCCTGGCTGGCACTCTAGCCTCAGCTCACCCCAGTGTTGATGTTGGCTGCCTGGGGGCCCTCAGTTGGCTTTCTGTTCAGCAAGGGCACAGTAAACACTGGGGAAGGGGAACATTTCTATTTTCCTAGTTTTCAGGTAAACCTGACCTATAGCTGGACTCTTCAAAACGCCCAACAACGGTAGCAGTGGTAGAAGTTTGTGAGAATAAAAAGAGAGCTAGGAGAGGCATCTTAAATTTTATGAATTATAGGGGCACCTGGGTGGCTCAGTTGGTTAGGCGTCTGACTTCGGCTCAGGTCATGATCTCAGGTTCATGGGTTCGAGCCCCATGTCAGGTTCTGTCCTGACAGCTCAGAGCCTGGAGCCTGTTTTGGATTCTGTGTTTCCCTCTCTCTGCCCCTCCCCCACTCGTGCTCTGCCTCTCTTTGTCTCAAAAATAAATAAAAACTAAAGAAAAAATTTTTATGAATTATAAATATATCCAGCTTTTCTACATAGGAAAAAAGCATTGTGATAAAGTATATGGGCTACCAAAATATAATCACCTGTGATATCATGCAGTCTTTTGTATAAAAGGAAAAGCAATGCTTTTGTGGGAGAATTAACTAGCCGTTCCTTTTAAGGAAAAAAAAAAGGATTCTGTCTTCAAAAGGAAGAGATTAAAATGTGCTATCAATTAGGCAACAATGGGCTTTAAAAAGGATCCCTGGGGAAGTCACTCCTGCGATTTGCGGTTGGAGGGGTCAGGGGGCATTCTCCCAATCAGCTGCAGCTCCACAGTGCTTGGCGGTAAAGTCTAAGGAGTGAGACCCAGTTCCACGCCAAACCTGTTCTTCCATTTGTTGGACAGACACGCAGGACAGGGACGAGACTCGTCACCCCACTGGTCACCACAGACTGGCCTGTTTCTTGCAAACCAACTGTTTCTCTCTTTAGGAACTGGGCATTTGAAGAAGCTTCTCTCACTCCATTTGATTCTGATGACAGGCTAAGTGCCCATTTTCTCGCCAGTGAGCCATTAGCACGATGTTCAAGATGCTCTGGATGATGAACGGATGCTCTGTGTTGGCAAGGCGGGGTTTCGGGAGACCGGTGAGGGAGGAGAGGGTGCAGCTTTTCCCGTGAGAGCACAGCACCAAAGAGCCCACGACCTTGGCCTTCGTGGCGCTAGGATTCTAAAACTGGGGCTGGCTCTCTGGTTCTGGGATAACAGTGCCCCAGACCTCTTTGTTCATTTCTGGCTTCATTCATTCAGGGACTCTTGACTGAGCCTCTACGATGTGCCCCCAGGTATTATTCTGGGCACTGGGGTTACAGCAGAGGATAAGTGGGAAGAAGTCCTGCCCTCGTGGAGCTCATATTTTAGCCGAGACAGGAGGCAGTGTGGCTAGGGGGAAGAGGTGATGCCATTGTACGGAGTTCTTGGAAGGCCTCTCTGAGATGTTGATGTTTGAACAAATACTTGAGAGCAGAGAGGGTGCTTGGCAGACACGGGGAAAAGAGCACTCAGGAGACAGTCAGCGCACAAGAGTGTTGCTCACATGCACAAACTGCCAGCCTCTGAATCCAACTCCCCTCCCTTCCAATCCAGGGCTCTTTGTACTTTTGCGCGCAGTTTCCAAGCATGCTGCCCCTCACCTCTGCCTGAGAGGGTTGGGGAAGAGGCAGAGGGGGCCGGCTCCCTTGCTTCAGATCACCGGGCACTTGTTCGACAGCATCGTCTGAGAGCACGTCCCGAAAGTGCCCTGGAAGCCATCAAGCATTGCCCATACGGCAAGTGCTACAGCAGCTTTAAGAAGCTCCTAGTGATTCCTCCTGAACCCAGGTCCCCGGGGCCTGACAGCCCCTCCCCCTCCATTTGAACATTGCTGGTAACTAATGCTCGAGTAGGAAGGTGCCAGTGCCACGCGGCTCCTGTTTCCACCTTGCCAACCCCTCACCTGGGGCTCTGCTGCTTAACCTGCACGTCCAGCCTTGCCTTGGTTCATACACCGGTTGGCCTGCAGAAGGAAGCACTTTATCACCTGGACATCCGCTCACAGCAAGTGCGGTATACCTCTGAGTCACCTTGAACCCTGGGCCTTGCCCTCCTGGGTGGCCCTCATGGCTGGCTCAACCTTCCCCTCCTGCGAGGCCTGGGGGCCTGGCCCCCAGGGCTGCCCCAGCTCAAGGCCACTGGGCCCTGCTGTGCGTAAGCAGCCAGCCTCACAAATCCCGGAAACAGGGCCATGTAAGGAGTGTGCCGGGGGCCGCCACAGGATGGGGTGCCGAAGGCCAGTTCTGCTGGCTTCCCAGCGGGCGGGGGAGGGGTGGGGAGGACTGGTGCCTAGGCCGGTGGAGGGAAACCCCCATCCGTCCCAAAGACATTGTCCGCCTCCCTTTGCAGCTCAGCTCCTGATATTATCATCCCCAGAAGGGGTTTCCTCCCTGGATTTCATAGAGGGTGGATGGACTTGCCGGTACAGAGTTGCCAGAGTTTTAAAGGCCTTTAGTATCCCCTACCCATCCCTTCAAAGAAAAAGACAGGGTGAAGCAAAATTAGAAGGAAAGAAAGACTGTAAAAGTTAAACAAAACCACCCCCAAATAGCCTGGAAAAAAAAAGATTGTCCCATATCATGGCAATTGTGGACAGTTTGGCAGCTGATCAGGGATGACTCATTACAAAGGTTCTGGTTGCATAATCTTCCCCAGCCCAGGGAGGAGGATGAAACTAGGAAACTAAAGCAGTGACATTTAGTAGCAAAAAGGAAGCCCACACAACATTTGTGCAAGGCCATCCAAAAATAGCGGGCTCCTCCATGCTTGGGTTTGGAAACTATGCATTTCACTTGAAATGCCTGAGTCGTGGCACATTTTTCTTGGACCACCCACACCCTAATTCAGTTCATTTTGATTCAGCAAAGATTTATTGCAGGCCTACTGTGTGCCAAGGTTCACGCTAAGGCCTGGGGAGTGGGAAACCCAGGGATGCCGGGGACACTACGAGGCAATGTGGAAGGAAGGATGGGTTGTGGAGCCACAGAGCGATGGCCTCAAACCCCAGCAGGGTCCCTTACCAGCTCGGAACCTGGCCTTCCTTGTCTGGGAATTTTGGGGGAGCTATGCCTGCCTCTTTAAACCATGGGAGAGTTGAACCAGATAAGGTGCTTCAGTCCTCAGCATGCTGATCAGCACACAGTAGGGCTTCACCATACATGGCCGCTGCCCGTGTGCACTCTGGAAGAAGTCTCAGCACATGTGTATGCATATGAAACCAGAGGTGCCACTGGAGAAGCGTAAAGCCCTAAGGGGGGGGGAGGGGCTGCGAGGTCCCGTAAGGAGTAAGAAGCTTTTGGGGAACTGCTAGAAAGAACAGTGGCAGATATTCTTCAGTGCTCGTTGGGTGTCAGGATTGGTCCCCGGCTGCAAGGACGCAAGGACAAAGGAAAACTGACCCGTCATCAATGAGTAACAGTCATAGTAATAAAAACAGAAATAACAACACAGGGAAGCCGTTTGGCACAATGGTCGTGGGTACTGGTTCTGAAAACAGATTCCTTACGTGTGAATCTCAGCTCTTTGGCTGCTAGGTGTGTGGCTCGGGCAAGTTCTTTGGCCGTTCTGTGCCTTAGTTTCCTTCTCTATAAAGTAGGGGTGCAAATAGCAACTTCCTTATAGGGTGGTTGTAAAAATTAACTACAGCATTTAATGAAAAAGGGGGGGGAGCGTGTGGGTGGCTCAGTTGGTTAAGCGCCCCACTCTTGGTTTCGGCTCAGGTCATAATCTCACAGTTTGTGAGTTTGAGCCCCGCATCGGGCTCTGCTCTAACAGTGTGAAACCTGCTTGATATTCTCTCTCTCTCTCTCTCTCTCTCTCTCAAAATAAATAAATAAACTTTAAAAATTTGACTGTAGCTATGCTTGCAAAGCGCTTAACGTAGCACTGAGTGCACTAGAAGAGGTCAGAAAGGGCAAGATACCAGGATCTTCCTCACCACCACCATCTTCATCACCATCTTCATCACCGCCTTCACCATCACACATCACAAAAGAGAGGATGGTGCAGAGTCGTCCAGGAGCCTAGGAGAGCTGGAAGAGTCAGGGAATGCCAGAGGATGGAAGTGAGCTTTGAAGGCCACATAGAAGTTTGCCACGAGGATTCTGGAAGGAAGAAGTATTGCAAGCAGAGGGATGATATGAGACAAAAGCATGAATGTGCAGGAGAGAAACGTTCAGGAAACAGGAAACAACTCCAGCAGAAAGCCAGGCCGAGAGGATGAGCTGAACAGGGAAAGAGAGGGCAAGTGGAAAGAGGGTAAGAAAGTTTTTCTTTCTCAGCATTTTCCAAGGGTTTTCCTGGAGCATGTCAGGTGATGGGGAGGTTCTGGGCCTGGATGGGACATGAGCACTGGCTCTCTCGTAGAGCCCTTTGCTTGCTCTTGGCACCTTTCTGGGAAGGCAAGAGGCTTGGCTCTTCTTGGCCGAGAAGACAGCCGTGGTTACTGTCACATTTTTATTGAGAATACTCTCTCTTATGTTGCTCTGAGCTCTCTGCATAAGGAAACTTCAAGATCAGTTCAGCTTATAATTCAGCCAGGAAAAAGCATTGATAACTGTGATTTCTAACCTTTTATTGGGAGTTAGCAATGTCTTCTAAGTGCTTTACATGTATCAGCTCATTTAATCCTCACAACCACTGTATGCAGAAGGCACTGTTATTTGTCCCATTTTGTAAACAGAGGAGCTGAATTGCAAAGAGATTAACTAATTTGCCAAAGCAACATGATGAATCCATGGCAGAGCTAGAACTCAAACCCTAAAGTTGGGCTCTAGAACATATGCTTCTTTAATTCTTTGTAACATGTAAAGCCCTTTTCCTTTGCGTGTTTCTCTTTTTGCCTTGGCTGCCAGGAACCTCAGCTAAATTTTCTGATAAGGTATTGTATCTTCCTTTAGCCCATATTCTCTGGCATAATTAGTTTTTTTTTTCCTTTAAGGCCCCCTAGTCTTAAGTGCCAAGCAACCCATCCGGGCTTTATTCCCACTATACTCCTCTTTGTGATTTGCATTCCTGCTGCTCTGGACTCCCCCTCTTTTCCAGGCTTGCTTTGCATTATCATCCCTCCATACTTTTACTCATACCAGTCCTCCCACGTGGGATGACTTCCTTTCTCTCCTCTGTCTTTATTTCTTTTGAGTTAATGACATGTACATTTTCTAATGTAGTGAGTAGAAAAAGTAAGTTTTAAAACTACATGTATAGAGGGGCACCAGGGTGGCTCAATCAGTTGAGCGTCGGACTTCGGCTCGGGTCATGATCTCACAGTTCGTGGGTTCAAGCCCCACATAGGGCTCTGTGCTGACAGCTCAGAGTCTGAGCCTACTTCGGGTTCTGTGTCTCCCTCTTTCTCTGCCCCTCTCCCACTCATGCTCTGTTTCTCTCTGTCTCTATCATAAATATTTAAAAACTTAAAAAAATAAAACTACATGTATAGAAATAGAATAAGCTCCCATCTTTAGTAAATAACAACTGAGACATGTATATAAAACCAGCCCCAGAGAGTTGTGCATTAAAATAACATTATTTACGGCAGAATGGTAGAATAACAGGTTATTCGATTTATTTTCTTCTGACGATTTCTATTTCCCAAACGTCTACAGAAAACGCACATCACTATAGTGAGTGATCTTTAATAAATTGTAAGTTTTTTTGTTTTAATTACAAAATTTACATGAATCACTCAATTAGCATCTCAGCCATTTTTCAGCAAACGGTTCTGTGGCATTCAGCGCATTTATATTGGGATGACTTTCTAACCTCATTCTCAGCCACACGCACTATCTTTCCATGACCAGAGCAATTTTCACTTTCCATTTAAAGCTTTCCCCAACACCCCCCCCCCCATTCCCCTCGCAGAAATGACAGCTCCTTCCTCTCCACTTCCTCATTTCGGGGCCTCTGGCTGGTGCTCGTAGTGTTCTGTGGTATTGGTCAAGTGAGCAGGCTCTATGCTGTATTTGACACCTGTTAGCTGTGAAATCTGGGGCAAGTCTCTCGACCTATCTGCCGTGGTGTCCTCACCTTTAAAAATAGATGCTATTAGTCACAGATGAGGGACTCATTTCACAGATGAGGAGATCAGAACTTAGTTTGAGAAGTTTGCCCAGGATCCCAATGCTGGGAAGAGGTGAGCATATTTAAAGCAAGCTGTCTGAATTTCTGCCTCCCCAAATAATTGCAACGCTGCCATTTATTGATCACTTTGCATGTGGCAGCTCTCATTTGTACAACTAGCTCCATATGAGAGGTTACTACTATCCCACTTTATAAATGCAGAAACTGAGGTTCAGAAAGTCATTTGCTTTAGTCCCTCAGCGGATCTGGGATTTGTCGACTGTAAAGAATGCCTTTTCTTTTACCATACTATGCAAGAAAAATGGTTGATTTAGGGGCACTTGGGTGGCGCAGTCAGTTAAGCATCTGACTTCATTCAGCTCAGGGCATGATCTCACGGTTCGTGGGTTCGAGCCCTGCGTCGGGCTCTGTGCTGACAGCTCAGCGTCTGGAGCCTGCTTCAGATTCTGTGTCTCCCTCTCTCTCTGCCCCTCCACTGCTCATGTTCTATCTCTCTCAGTCTCTCAAAAATAAACAAACATTAAAAAAATTTTTTTAAATGGTTGATTTATAAAGTATATAACTAAGGACTAAAATGATAAGGGCAAATTACTTAGGACAGAAAGGGACAATGCTTTGAGAGTTCAAAGAGGGAGATTGGGTGAGGACTCAAGCTCTGGAGAAGCTTTTACAGAAGGGGTGAGGCTGTACTGAGCCCTGAAGACTCCTGGTGGACAGGCTGTCCTGCCCTGGGCCAGTGGTGAGGCAGGGGGGCCCTGCCAGTTAAGACTCACAAGGCCAAAATGAGGTCTGGGCCTGGGTCTCCTGCCCGGGAGAGGAGGCTGAACAGGGGGAGGGTGGGACGATCCCCAGGGGTCTCCAGTGGGGCCTCCCTCCCCGTGTCACAAGGCTCCTCTTCTGAAAGCCACAGCCCCCACCCGGGTGTATGCCCCTCTGCCAGTTTTTATGACTCAGATGACTTAGGTCTCCAACAAGAAGTATTCCGAAGCCAAAGGCTAAGAGGTGAGTAAGGGTCTAATGCAGAGAGACTGACAGATGGAGATAGAGGGGATGAAAGAGACAGAGTTGAGAACACGGATGGGGAAAGGCCTGGTAACCCAGACCCTTTGCAAACAAAGCCTGGTCTTCCCACTTGCCTCTTTCTGGCAAGTGAGCACTTCCTGGGTCCCACATTGTGTTCATTCTACCACCAGCACTGTTCCAGGACTGGCCTCAACTAATGATTCTTGTACTTTATTTTATAAATAAAGAATCATGGGTCACAGAGTTAAGAACTGGCTGTGCTGGGATTTGAGCCTGGGTCTGGTTGATTCCAAGTTTGTTGCTCCAAAGTCCTCTCTGGAGCTTGGGGGCGGGGGAGGGGACAGGGTGTCGTCTTTACTGATTTAATCCTAAAACAGCACTGCTTGTGATTTACTCCAGCATTCCCTTTGCACTTTAAGCCATGAACTTTACCAGACTTAGAGTGTAGAGAGGCTAAAAAACAGAGGCACCTGGGGACTTGAGGGGGGGCTTTTAGAAGTTTCTTGAAGAATGGAACATCTAAGCTGAAACAAAGATTGAGTAAGGGCTGCCCAAGTAAAGAAAATGGAAAGGGATTTAGGCAGAGATGGTCTGTAGGTAGGGCCTTTCCAGGAACATGCTAGTGATTTGGTATGGAACCCGGAGAGGGTGCGAGATGGCAGCTGATGGAGACAGCAAGGACTTATCTGTCTTTCTAAGAAATTTTGGCTTTATTGTGACAAAGCAGTAAGAAGCCACTGAAGGGTTTCAAACAGCAGGATGATGAGGTCAGGTTGAGTGTCCGCGTCAAGCACTGCTCTCCTGACACCCTGGGCAGCACATGGAGCCCTGATGCTTGCTCCTGAATGTGACCTTAGGCAAGTCACTTCCTCCCTCGGGACCCAGGTTTCCTCATCTATAAAAAATGGAAGAGGTGGACCAGATGGCCACTGGGCTCCTTTCCAGCTTTCACATTCTAAGAAGAAAAATCTGACCCCTCCAGGGAAGACAATGAGGTTACCAGATCTCTTTCTGGCTCTCTGGTCGATGTAGATGTTTTACAGACTAAGATGGCAGTTAGGTACAAGAGTCTGGAGTTCAGGAGAAAGGTCAGGTTGAGGAGAAAAGTTGGGGAATCCTTGGTACAGATGAGAGTTGAGGACATGGGACCGGATGAGACGACTTAGGGCATGTTATCACTTCACCCTCCTTCTGAAGTGGAATAATGAGAACCTTCCTTGGAGGATCGCTGTGGCGATAGAATGGGGCGGTGCAGTGAGGGGAAGGCACTAGATCTGTGGCCATGTCCAATGGGAGCATGCCAGGCAGGGAAACCGAAAGCTCCCAGGAGTCAGGAGCAAGGGAACCACCATAGGGTAGCAAGGTGAACAGGCAAGCAGGGCCCGGGTTTTGTCTTGACAGGGCTGGGGTGTCCACACCCCCCTCTGGCTGGGTGCTGGCTGCATGGAGTACTCATTGGTAAGATAGCCTGGATTAACACGTCAAGGTCCAGAGGGCATCTGGGGTTCTGATCTCTGTAGAGAGGGTGACCCCCCTCTACCAGGGGGTGGGGCTAGGTTCTGTTAGTAATCTATCTGCACCCCCTCCAAGGCCTCTTCTGCTGTCCAGTCACCTGACCTCCCTATACCCATCTGTAATAGCGAACCATCAGGCTAGACACCTACCACTCACCATCCTATTTCATACCCACAACAGCCCCTTGAGGAAGGTTCTCTTGTTACCCCACTTCAGAGAACAGGGGTAAAGTGACATCATTCACACCCAGGTCTCCTAGCTTTATAGATCATCTATTTCTCCCAAGCTTCTCAAGCAATCAACCCTCCCTTCTGAACCCCAAGTTAATATGACTTCTAAGAACTCCCCAGTGGATGTCCACCAGGACCCATGAAGAAAACACACCCAGTACGGAACTACTGCCCTTCACTGCCCAACCTGCGTCACTCGCCTCTTCCCCATCTCAGCAAATGGCAACTCTGTCCTTGTAGATGTTCAGCTAAGTGTGCAGGTGCTATCCCTGATCCCTCTGTAGCCCCCATACCCCATATCCAATCAACCTTCCTCTACTCCCCGTGGGGTGTGCTGAAGTCACGGGGTGGGGGCAGTCTTCCAGGAAGACAGGGAAGGTGTGGCTATGAAGGCTCTATGACCTTCTCTACTTCTCTACCTCCAGGGCCACAGAAATTACGAATTCCCCAAGAAAAAGGCATTGTGGGGCAGGGGTGTCCATCCCTCCACCCATTCCTCTCTCCGGGGGAAATCCATGCAGGTGGCTCAGGCAGCGGAACCTGAATGGAGGGACCCTGGAAAGAGGGAGAACCAGAGACACCCAGAAGCATTTTCTGCAGAAGAGCCCCTGGAGAATAGGCAGGGAAGGGCGCAGGTGCACAAGGATTGCCTCCCCACCCCCGTCCCGGGCATGCGCACCACTCACCTGGTGCTGCCCGCGCCTGCACCGGCGCCTGCCTGCACTAGGCCTTGAGCATCATGGGCTTTGTGACCCGCCTGGCCGGTCATAGAGCCACCCTGCAGATTCCATGACTCGGGTTCCCTCTGTTGGCTGCAGTGTCAGGACTGGCTGCACTGATGGCCTTGCTGCCTGTGATAAAAGGCCATCTGCTGCCTGGGGACTTGAGCTTTCTGTCCTCTTGGTGGGGGAGGGTGTCTGTCTCCTCAAGACTCAAAAGGGCCGAGAACCTGCTGTCCTCTCTCCCCTGCCCCCCTCAGAGGAGTAGTACATGCATGCAGAACTGGGGAAAGGCTGTAGCTTAGAAGCTGGGACACCCAGATTCTGGTCTCTCTGCTGTCTCTCTCTCACTGGCCAGGCGACCTTAGGCCAGCTACTTGCCATCTCAGATTTCCTAACTTTAAAGAGATGTAGATAAGATGATCTCTACCATTACTCCTGGACAGAGATTGTGTTTTATTTATTGTTTCCCATGGTCTCTGAATCAAGAGGCAGGAGCATACATTTAGTTAGGAGTGAGAGCATACATTTAGTTAGGAGTGATTTTCTCTAGTCAAGAGTGATTGTATTCCTGTTGGTGAGTGTGTGCATGCGTGTGTGTGTGTGTGTGTGTGTGTGATTTGAACCAGATGTTCTCATTCCATGTGCAAAGTTATAAATGGCCCCCATTGTCCTGCAGCTGGGGACACAGAGCAGAGATTTCACACAGATGCCAAATGTGTCTTAAGGTTCAGTTAAACCCCAAGCTCAAAGGACCAAACCACAAACCTCTTGGCCAACGTAAAGCTCCCTCCAAGTTGTACTTCCTGAAAACTTTCCTGTATCCCCGAGGAGGGATGAGTCCCAGAGTCGTGAACTGCTCCAAGACCCTCATGAGAAGGGATGAGCCACACTGTCAAAGCCTAGGGAAGCGAAGAGAAGCGGTGGGTGTCGGGGTTGAATCCCGTGAGACCCCAGTTCTACAGACAGGGTCTGCTGCTGGCGGGTGGGGTGGAAGGAGATGGGTTTTCCGGGCCTCTGAGGGAAGCCATCTAAAAAAAATAGCCCACCTCGCAGCTATGGCTGAGTCTGGCTTTTGTAAGTGTCAGACATTGTCCGTGTAAGGGGTGTGGTTAAGCTACCTGCTGTGGGCCAAGGGGGTCACAGCTCTCAGCTGTAACCTCCTGAGAAGTATACAGAGGCCTCCCAGATTTGTCTGAAGATGAAATTCAGAGACATTAAATAGCTTGCCCAGGGTCACACAGCTGGTCAGGGAGCTGGTTCAGCAGCAGTGAGAACGCTTTGCATTCAGTCTGTGCCTTTCCTACAATACTATGGACCAGCATCTTGCTAGGGCTCTCACTTGCCAGGGGACTTGAGGCCCGTCACCTCACCTCTCCCTGGAGGTGGCTCAGTTTCTTACCTGGGCAGGGTTAGGGATGTCCTAAGAACCCAGGCAGAAGAATCATGGGACATACAACAGGGCATGAGCAGGGCAAAGCATGAGCAGGGTATGGGTCCTGTTGGGTACAGGGACTGGGGGTGGAATAGGGGCCTGATACTCTGGAACACCAGGCTGCCCACCTCACTTCCTTTTCCCCACCCCAGGCCACTGGTCCCTCTAGGGCCCCTCCCCTCAAATCTGATCACACCAACACCTGGTTTGCATCAAGAAATTCCTGGCTGCTATGGGGAGCCTCTTCAAGAAGCTTACCTCTCCGAATCACTCAAGGCTTTACAGCTTTCCAAGTGTTTTCGATCATTTAAAAAATTTCGATCTCCCCATGCCTCCTTGAGATCAACAGGAAAGGCATTATGATCCCAATTTTACAGCTGCAGCGAGGGGACCCTGCAGACCACTGCCCAGCGCCCTCACTTTAGAGATGTAGATAATGAGGCCCCGAGAGGAGAAGCCACTTGCCCAAGGCCACACAGATAATGAGGAACAGAGCCAGGACAAGAAGTGAACTCTTCCGGCTTACGGGTGACATTCCTACGGATATACTGTTTGACCCATAGTGTCAAGATCCCTAGGACCCCTGCCACCCCGGAAGAGGCCATTTAAAACTAATTCCCTTGACAATATTTCTCCCAGCATCTGCCCATTCCCTGTGAAACTCAGGTAAACAGCAGGCAAGGAAAAAAAAAATTGTGCCACTATCTGATCGTACTTCTGCTGCTGCTGTGTGTGATGGGAGGAGGTGGGGGGGGAGGGAGTGAGGGACATGTAGGCAGCTGGCCTTTGTTCCCATGATGCCCTGTGGCCATGTGCTTGGTGGTGGTTGACCCACATCCTTCTTTTCATGTCCTTCCCTAGCCCCTGTGGCTACTGATGGCCACACTACTCCTCTCTGGCCTACAAGAATCCTCTTCAGCAAGGATCTACTTAATCACAAAGGGAGGGCAGAAAGAGCAGACTCACACATTTTCTAATAACCAGGGCCACAAAGAAAACTAAAACAAATTGAATTTTATCAGCAGATTCTTCTGTTACCTAGAAATTATCATTACCCTGACCCTCCCCCGCACCCTCCTGCTTTGAGCTTTCTGCTTCTCGACTGAAACACACGTTTCCAAAGTCGGGTCTCTGAAGAATGGAAGGGGGGAAAACCCCAATAATTCAGAAATACAGGAGAACTTGCTGAAGTTTTACTCTCTGATAGATTTTGGAGGGATGCTGGAAAAACAATTAACGAAGCAAGAGGCGGAGGTCTAACTTGAAGCAAAAGTTTTGTGGACAAGCTGCATAAATGTCAGGCGTCTAAGAATTTATCACACGAGACCCAGTGGAACCTTTAATGGCAGCTCAAACAGGTGCTGCTATTGACTCCATAGTGTGCCCAGACCTGAATGGCAACTGGGTTTTGGTGCTTACCTAGCAAGGAGAGTGCATCCTTGCTGTCTGACCCAACTGAGAAATTCCTCTTTCACTTTCCACTTTGAAATCTTTAATAACATGTGCTCTTCCTTTCTCTCCCCTGTCCTTCACCCGAAAAAATTAGCCGTATTGTGAACGGACTTCGTAACCCAACTCATCCTAGCAACACGCCATCAGAGATATTAACTCTGCTGCTCTTTGGAGTAAGCTGGCAACCATCTCGAGCTCAGGTTTCTTCCCCAACACGATCCTAAGCATTCACTGGCTCCCTATTGCCTTTAGGCTTTTTCCTACATCTTTCCTTTGCCTACATCTCAGGTCTCCTAAATTGGGACCTGGGTTGTCTTTCCAGCTTGGTCTCCAACAGAGCCACGTCATATACCATCTGCCCCAGCCAAGCTACCTTGGCTTTGGTTTTGCTATGTTCCTACCAGTTTATTCAAATTCTTCTCAAAACATGTGAGGGCCAGAGAGAAAGATATTCAATCGCAGTGAAATCTTCCCTTTCCCTCCCCCAGCCACAGTGATACTTCCTGCCCTGCCTTCAAACACTGATGTTTTGGGGCACTTTTTTTTGCCCTTATGTGTCACAAGTGTGACCAATTTAACCCATCATTGGCATTTATCCTTTTTTCCTTCAACCATGTAATACAAATAATAAACTTTCAGAGTGAAACAATGAAGGAATTTACAATTAGCCCTTCACGAATGCTCCACGGCAAAACAGAGATAAAATGATTTGTTAGAGGGGCCTGCAGTTTAATGTTCCATACCCGGAGAGGCAAACTGTCATAACATCCTATTCGCAGCCTTTAGGTTGGCTCGTTTAACCGACCAGCTTCATTAGGGTTGTTAGCACATCAAAGCAGTGTTTATTGAACCTGGAAAAATGTCAAATTGGGCTGAGATTCCTCAAACTTCTCCAGAGCTAGGTGATAACATCTGCTTTCTTTGCAAGAGAAAAAGGGTTTCCTTTCCCTGAACACACAATATCTTTGTTCCTTCTGTTGACTAAGATGTCAAGCTGCCTTGAGTTATTTAAAGAGACAGAAAATGTCTTTGTTCCTCAGTGATAGGTCCCCTGGATTCCTTTCCCTGACAATAAACAGCTTCACCATTATAAGATGTATTTGCTTGCTTTTAAAAGGCACCTCTGTACCCATCTACATTCCATTTTCTGGTTGCTATCTTTACGTGGAATTGCTCTGGCCCCCTTAAAGTCATTTCTGTGGATATCACAGTGCTTTGATGTTGATTATGGAAATACCCCAAGCTTTATGTCCCTTTCCCTGGGGCGGAGGAGAGGAGAAGAACCACCTCCTCCTTTTTTTTTTTTTTTTAAGGGCTAATAACTCCATTTTGCAAACATGCCATTTAAGCCCCAGCAGTGGGAACCGAAAGATCTGGCCGCTTTACTGAAATCAGATAAATGGCTGTCCTGATTACCACAGAGACAAAAGTACACTTTCCAGGATAATGAGGGGCCATATCTGGGAGCCTCAGACCTCCACCTCTTCCCCCTTGCTGAGACCTTTTGCTTTCTGTCCAAACAAGAAGGGAAAAAGAATTTCTGACTCCGGGGAGCCTCCGCAGGGAAGCAGAGCGGAGGGGGGACTCATCTAAGACATGCCTTGTCTAGTGGGTGGGGCACTGGACGGGGCAGGCCTAGGCTTGCGCCCTGACTCATGATCAAAATATCTCCTCTCGGGCCTCAGTTTCCCCAGCTATAACATGAGGGAGGGTCATGAATTGTTGTGGTTTGGTTTCCTCAGAGCTGGCCTTTAGTCAAAGATTCAGATGTAAGTAGTTCATTTGGGAGGTGATCCCTAGAAACCCAGGCCAAGAGGTATGGAAATGAGACAGACAGGGAAGGAAGCCAAAACAAGGTATGTTGTGGAGCAAGTCATCATTGTGGATGACTGGGGGGTTCCATCCATTTGGGGGACTGTGGGACCTCAGAGTTCTCCTGCCCATGTGGTGAGGAAGCTGGTGATTTATTTATCCACCAAGTCCTGATGCCTCATGAATAGAGAGGGTTGTTTCCAGGAGCATTCGCCCTTGGGCACTTGCCTACCATGCCCATAGGGACAGAAGGGACCAGCCTCCAGTGTGGGTGTGGGAGGGGGAGGGTATTGACAGAGTCTGCTGTAATAACGGATCTTCTCATCTCCACCAACTCTGAAATCTTGTGAGTAGACACTTGGGCAGGGTAGGTGGCTTGGCATGATATGCAGAGCATAGGAGCACATCTTCCATATCAGTAAGCCTCTGGCCCTCTGCCCAGGTTCTAGACCTCTAGACTGTTCCCAGAGGCTGATGCCGGAATGTATCTCTCACTCTTCAGAATGGCCAGTTCAACCACTGGCCAGAGGAGAAGGTGACGTCCTTACAGATTCCGTCCTACCTTCCTTTTTCATTGAGTCCAGGACACTGACCCACGCTCCCCACGCCAGCTTCCAGAGCTTTTCAGAGTCTAGTTCCAAGATACCTTATTTTCTTTTGTTTTCTGGCAGAAATCCTCACTCTTGTCAGCTTCTCTCCCTCCTCACTTCTGCAAAGGCCATTCCTATAGATAACCCTAGGGTGCTTTTTGTCTAACTGATCTGTCAGAAATCAGGACCCAACCCAAATTCCACCTCATCCGGGAAGTGCTTCCTGACCGCCCTAAGTGCTTCCCTCTTCTCTGAGCACAGACTGCCTATGACACACGAGATTGGCATTTCTCGGAGACATACCCAGACTCCCTCAAATGGAGGACACTCTTCTTTCTGCCACTTGGTTACTTACCTTCCAGAGTCTCTCGAGAATCCTAGATCTAGGAAATGTTGACGTAAAGAATGAGCCAATTAATTCTACTTAGCAAGTATTTATTGAGCACCTGAGGATACAGACACTGTGTGAGAGGAATAGAGTGACTCACAGATAAGTGAGATGCCATTATGGCTATGCAGGACTTCAGAGTCAAAGCTGTCCTAGGTAAAATTTGTAAGCACGGGCCCTTGGAGATCACCATTCCAAATCTCTTCCTTCAAGTGACTTTCTTGAGCTCACATGGCTAATGAGTAGTTTCACCTGCAGTGATTCGCAACAGAAGGTCCTAGACTTTCTTATCATTCATGCAAGTTCAGAGACAATCTTTTTCCCCCCTTTGTCTTTTTTTCCACTTGGAAGGAAAATGAGATTTACTAATGGCTTCTCATTCTGAAAAGAAGGAGCAAAGAATAAAAATATCAGTTACATAATAGTCATTTGCCTTAGTCATGCAGCTGGAGAGCCGTTGGAACAGAAAGATGATTAAGTTAAACACTGCATATTTATTCCCCTGCGGTCACCCTAATTGGTTCTGCCACTGTAATTGATTTGACAGGTTATTTTTACTCAGAATGAGCTGGGTTCCTCTCCTGGCTTGTGGATTTGCTATTGTTCCCAAAGTCCAGGGCGGCAATTGTCCAGATGCTCAAATGCGAGCTGGTTTCCACTTGAGAACAGGCTGGGGGGGGGTGGAGCCCCCCCAGCCCAACCTGGGGGAGAAGTGGGCTTGCCGTGTGCAAGTGTGAGTGTGTTTAGGGTGTGAGCAGAGAAGAGGAGGGTAGGGAAACAATGTAATGCTTCTAGGAATCAAATTGGGAAGGAGCTGGGGAAAAAATGTAACATGCCAGGAAACTATGTTAAGGACTTTATCTTGAGGGCAGAGGGAGTCTTGCGTGGCTTCAAGCAAAGGAACCGGGGAGAACTGTTTGCCTACAGGGCCTTCTGTAATTTTTGTCTATTCCAAGAAGCCACCTCTTCCCACTCCTGCAAACTGCTCCCCAGAGTACAGAGTGCAGAGAACATAGAGCCAGCATTGTGTGGTAGCCTGCAGCACTGGCCACCTACACATCCTTCTTCATCTCTGTGCATGGCTCAGTGCCTTTCCCTGTGTGTTGGCAAATGCTCAGAAGTCCATGGGAAGTCAGCAGAGGTGAGAGGGGGGACCCTGGAGGGAGCTGGCACCTTACAGGCCCTGGAGTAGGGCCATGTTAGTGACGACGTGTGACTCGGGATATCAACTCAGCTTTGAAGCTCAGAGTCCTAATCATCGGCCTGCACAGGGTAGCCATTGCCTGAGCCATCGCCTCACTAGCTTACAACAGGTATAATCACAAGTGATAACTGAGCATGTGCAGCAGACTAAGTGCTCCCCATGCACGATCAGTGATGGAGAAGGTGTTATCATTCTTCTTAGTCCTTACAGGTAGGGAAACTGAGGTTCAGAGAAGTGAAACAATGCTCCTGTGGGCGCACAGCTCAAACGTAGTGGAATTCAGAGAGGCTGACCCCAGCCCTTGGCTCTTAATGCTGTAATAATACTCCATTCAATATTTTGTGCCAGAAAAAAAAATATCTGAAGCTGCTGAATTTACAACCACGGAGGGGCATACCAACGGGAGAATGCGACTGTGTCCAGAGCAGTGTGGTGCTGTGGGAAGAACAAGTGGGTAGGAAACACGGTCTCACCCCTTGCGAGTCTTCTAACTTGCGGGGCGTCCCTCCTTCTCATCTGTAGAATGGGCATGACAGCATCCATCTCACGCGGCAGTTCTCAGGAGTGTAAGGCAGCCCACGCACAGCGCTTACTACAGGGCCTGGTATACAGCAAGCGCCCAACAAGGGGCAGCTCCTTTCCTCCCCTTTTACTTACCCAGGAAGCTGAGCCACAAGAACATCCACTTCCCCCAACCCTCCCGGAGCGAGGAATTTCCTGTGTGCGTTTAACTTCGAACGAGGGCACGGGCACCGGACTCTGCATGGCAGGGAAGGAGTGGTGGCGGGCGCCTGAGCAGCCCGGCCCAGCAGCCGCAGCGCTCCGAGCCAGGCCCTCCCTCCTGCCCGCCCGGCAGCCAGCCGGCCGAGGAAGTGAGGTCACAGCCTCTGACAGCGGCTCGGAAGTCGGGAGAGGCCCTCCAGCCCCTGCCAGTCCAGAGCCTTCACAGAACAGTTGTTTCATGCCTCTGCCGGAATCGCAGGCAGGGATGTTCAGTAGACAGGGCAGTGGGGCAAGTGTAAATTCCGGGGGCCTGGCAACATCTTGCATGGGAGGTTTTTTTACCCCCATCCACCTCCAGCCTCCAGCGAGGGCTTCCCGGGGGTGGGAGGCACTATGAGGGCTTGGAGCAGGGCCAAGATGACCCGGGAAGCACGTCCTCCCGTGGTCTAGGGAGACAGTGCACCCAGGCCTGCCTGGCACCTTTGCCCACGTGTAACCATTTTCTGGGTCCAGCTGGATTCAACGTGCATGCAGAAGTCAACTTTACCCTTTTTTCCCCTTGTCCCTTTCAGACTCCTTTCTTCCTATTTAGACCCCTAAATATTAAAATCTCAGGTCTTAGAGCTTTTGGGGGCCGTTTTTGTCTTTCAGATAGAGTCCCTCCCCATGTCTCAGGCATCATCTGCAATGAAATCTGATCAGGGGAGACCCAGTCGGGCTGCCCTTCACCCCACACAGTGCAGTGCTCCCTCCCAGAGCAGCCCCTCCCTCCCTGCTCAAGCATGTCCGACCAGCTTCTCACCTTTAGATTATACAACATGTGTCAGACATCAGTGCCTGTGTCCCCAGAACTCTGGGGATGCATAACAATCTCTCCATGTCCCCTCTTGAAGAGTCCCTTCCCTTCTCCTACATGCGCCTGGAACCTATGACATACTTTTGTTCCTTTTTATTTTAAATTTTCTATATTTTTTAGTAATCTCTACCCCCAGCATGGGGCTCGAACTCACGACCCCAAGATCAAGAGTCACATGCTCCACTGACCAAGCCAGCTGGGCTCCCCTTCATACTCTCAACTCTCTGCAAGGAATTTCTCACAACTGTTCTCTTGCGATTCCACTCTTTGTTACCGTGGAGGTGTTGGCAGAATGTTCCATGATCTCTTAGCTTGTCCCACACAGATGGCCCAGGCCCTTGCTTCATGGTGGGGGCATTCTTGGCTTCTGGGGCATCAGCTGAGATAAAGATGTCAAGCATCCCATGGCGCATCTTGTTGGGAGAGTCCCCGGATGTAGTGATCGTGATGGTGGCACTGCTGGGACTTGAGAACTGTACACCAGCCACTTTGCTAGGCAGCTGGGCTGCGTTATTTCCCAGCAATTCCCATCTTACAAGAGGAGGAACTGAGACTCAGAGGTGAAGTGACCATCCCCAAGGTCACAGAGCTTGTCTGTATGTAGTGGAGCTGAGGTTGGACCCAAGTCAAACCTTTGTCCACCATGCAAGAGCCTTTCCCGTTCCCTCTGCCCTGCCCCAACCCTTTTCTCCACCCACAGACTCTTTCTTTCTGATTGCTAAGCCCCTCTGGTGCTTACTCACTATTCAGCCTGTACCCTTGAAATGACTCTGTCCCTGTCTGTATTTTAAAGATCCAGTTAAGGGGTGCCTGGGTGGCTCAGTTGGTTAGGTGTCTGCCTTTGGCTCAGGTCATGATCTCACGGTTCGTGGGTTCAAGTGCCATGTTGGGCTCTGTGCTGACAGCTAGCTCAGAGCCTGGAGCCTGCTTCGGATTCTGTGTCTCCCTCTCTCTCTGACCCTCTCCTGCTCACGTTGTCTCTTTCTGTCTCTCAAAAAAAAAAAAAAAAAAAAAGTAAAAAAAAAGAAAGATCCAGTTAAAAGTCTACTTTCTCCACGAAGATTTCTAGGTGATTTCTCCCTTCCCACATAAGAAACATTTCTGAATATAGTACCTACCCTGAACTTAGTCATTTTCATTCCCATACACGTCTTTATGTTTTGTAAGTTGTTAACATGTCACTTGCATGAGGAGCACAAATCTTTTTTTTTAATCATGATAAGTGTGCCTTTTAATCCCCATCTCCTATTTCACCCATCCCCCCACCAACCTCCCAGCTGGCAGCCATCAGTTACTTAAGAATCAGTTTCTTGGCTTGCCTCTCTCTCTCTCTTTCATTTGCTCATTTGTTTTATTTCTTAAATTCCACATATGAGTGAAATCATATGGTTTTTGTCTTTCTCTGACGGACTTATTTCACTTTGCATTATACTCTCTAGCTGCATTCACGTCATTGCAATGGCAAGATTTCCTTCTTTTTATGACTGAGTAATGTTCCATTGTATGTAGTACACCACATCTTCTTCAGCCATTCATCTATGGATGGATAGTTGGGCTGCTGCCATCATTTGGCCATCGTAAATAATGCTGCAATAAACATAGGAGCGCATGTATCCCTTTGAATTGGTGGTTTTATATTTTGGGGGTAAATACCCAGTAGTATGATTACTGGATCAGAGGGTAGTTCTTTTTGTTGTTTTTATCAGGAACCTCCATACTGTTTTTCATTAAGTACATAAATCTTAAGCATATATAGCTTAAGCATATATAGCATATATATGCCTGTGTAACCACCACTTAGATCTAGATACGGTATATTTCCAAGACTCTAGAAAACTCTTTCATGCCCGCTCACTGTCAGTACCTCTCCAAAGTAGCACTAGCCTGGCCTCTCTCACCTAGGTTAGTTTCTCCAGCTTTTGACTTTTGTATGAATGATCTATATAGTATATTCTGTTTTGTATCTGGCTTATTTCACCTATCTGATTTGCATACAAGATTATTGTTGTAAGATTTAATAGATGGAGGCAGAGACGGGAGGAAAGAAAGAGACCAAGTTATGGAGCCAAGAAAGCCTTTGTTGGAGTCTGCAATCCCTGGGTGAGGTTCCGTGACTCTGGAGTGGGGAGTCAGGGAAGTCGTGCCTGGTATGGGAGAGCAAGGTGTTTTATGGATGCAAGAGTTCCAGGTTTGATCTCAGGTGGGCAGATAGCCAAGTAAGGGCATTTTGGATGGTGGCAGGATACAACTGGCTGTTCACTTCGGTGGGGTGGGGGATGCTGGAATTCCATGGTGAGACATTCCAGTTTGAGACATTCCAGATCGGAGAGTGGGGGTCGTTGGTCCCTGGCGGTGCCTGGAACTATTCTCTGACCCTCAATTAAATGGCTGCTTGGTCACCTTCCTAAAGTAACCCTTACAATTGTATATAGCATAGTTCATTCTTCTTTGCTGTTATGTAAAATTGTGTGACTCTACTATAATTTATCCATTCTACTGATGATGAGCATTTGGATTATTTCCTGTTTGAGGATATTATAAGCATTCCTGTGCCTGTCTTTTGATGGACCTAATCACTCCTTTCTATTGGGTATGTAACCAAGCATAGAATTTCTGGGGGATATTTACACACATTCAGTAACTGATGCTGTCAGACAATTTTCCAAGGTGGTTGCACCAACATACATTCCCACCAGCAATATATGGGAGCTCTGGTCAATCCATATCCTTGGTAATGCTTGGTTTTGTCAGTCTTTAAAGCTGTAGCCATCCTAATCAGTGTGTAGCGGTATAGCATTATGTTTTCATTCACATTTCCCTGATGATGAATCATGTTTAGCTTTTTCAAGTGCTTAGTTGCCTCTGGTTATTCTCTTTTATATAGGGCATGCTCAAGTTCAATTTTTAAAAATTGAATAATCTTTTTCTTACGGATTTATAGGAGTTTGTTATATATTGTGAATAAGAGCCTTAGATATTTATATTGCAAATATCTTTTTCCTATTCCCTGTGTTGCTTTTAATTATCTCTTCATTGTCTTTTTTTATGCACAGTTCTTAATTTTAATTAAGTCCAAATGATCAATTTTTTCATGGTCCTTTTTAAAAAAATTTTTAAATGTTTATTTATTTCTGAGAGATACAGAGTCTGAAGGGGGGAGGTATAGATAGAGAGGGAGACACAGAATCTGAAGCAGGCTCCAGGCTCAGAGCTGTCAGCACAGAGCCCCATGTGATGCTCGAACTCACAAACTGAGATCATGACCTGAGCCAAAGTCGGACACTTAACTGAGCCACCTAGGCACCCCTGCTTAGTTCTTTTTTAGTTAATTAATTAATTATTTGAATTTGAGAGAGAGAGCATATGAGTGGCAAGAAGGTCTGAGGGAGAGAGAGAGAGAGAGTCCAGGCAGGTTCCCAGCTCAGCACAGAGCCCAATGTGGGGCTTAATCCCACGACTCTGGAATTATAGCCTGAGCTGAAACCAAAAGTCAGATGTTCAACGAGGGAGCCACACCAGGTGCCTGCATGGTTAATTATTTTCATATGTTGTTTAAGAAATCTTTGCCTTTGTCATGAAGATATTCTGCTATGTTTTTCTCTAGAAACTTCATTATTTTCCATGCACATCTTCATACTCTAACTACACGTGATATATCCCTAAGCATATACAATGTTGTTTTGTATATTTTTAGATTTTATACCAAAATGTATAATAACATAATAATAATAATAATAATAATACATAATAACATATCTTGCTCCTTGCTTTTTGAGCTCTATAGTACAGATGCACTGAGATGCATCTTGGTTGATATGTGTACCTCCCATTCAGTTTCACAAGAGCAAAGTTAATTACACAGTATACATATAACGCCATCTGTTTACCCTTTCTCTTGCTGACGGACATTGAGGTTGTTTCCAGTGTTGTTACCACTAACAGTGCTTCATAAATACACATCCAGGTGCCTCCTCGTGAGAGCGGCTGTGTGTGTGTATACCTCACCGAGAGGGCTGTGGTGGGAGAGCCAGAGAGGCTCAGCACGCAGAGTAGGGGCCTCCGGGCTGCTGAGGAGCAGCACTGGGGGAAAGAGATGGGTGGCTGGGTCGGGTGGGGGTGCGGGCTAGCCCTGGATCTGGGCCAGATCCATTTCAGCCAGAGCAGATCTGCTTTCCCGCATTATGACATGGGGTTCTGTTGAACTCTTCACTGGAAAACTGGATTCTGCTGTTTTATAAAGTTTAAGAACAAATTGTTCACAAAGTGTTCCAGATACACTGAGGTTGTGTCAGCCGGGCGGAGGTGAGGGCTTCCCCCTCCAAGCAAGTCTGGTCCTCGCCGCACTGCGCATGCTTCATTCACTCCGTACCTGCAGGTGCCGTTTTCTCTTCTCCAGTTGGACTCTTCCCTTCCGGGCCCTTAGTCTTCAGCCCCATAAGCATTTGTTGATGGATTGACTGACAACCTATTGAATTACTTGGCACCGTTCTACAGCTCACAAACCATTTCACATCTCTTTCTCTTCAAACCCAGCATGGCAGAGCCTTGCGGATTACCCCGTAAGGAATGTCTATCCCGATGTCACAGCGGAGAATACAGAGGCTCGGAAAGGGGAGGAGACTTGAGGTCACATGACTGGTAGGTAGCCGATTCGGGACCTGGACACAGGCCTCCGCTGCCCAGCATGGTGCCCATCCTCAGGTGTGTGTGGCCTGAAAACACAGCCTTGACAGCCAGACTTTACTTAATGACTAACTAACCTGTGCATTGCCCTCTTCTGTCTACAAGGTACGTTCCTTACATGGGCTCTTCATCTCCTCAACCGTTCTGTGGGGCCGATGCTTTATTATTACCCCCCACAATGCACCCTTTTCAAAGAGGGGGAAACTCAGGCACAGAGAATGGAGATGTCTTACCCAGGGCCATACAATTGCAGAATGACACAGGTGACCCAGTGTCCCACTCTCAGTTTTCCCATCCCCCACCCGCTGCTCCCTCCCTCCGTTTTACTCCCTGAGGCAGCACCCAGGGATGTCTGGGGGCAGGTGGGCTCTTCAGGGGCCTTCCAAGGCCAACTCCAGCAGTTAGAACTGTTCAGCTCTAACACGGAAAAAGTGCCACCCATCCACGTGTGCTGCACTGAACCCAGGAAAGGGGAGGGTTGGCTCCGCAGGGCTGAGCAGCCCCTCCCATGAGGCCTGGGGTTGTTTTTCTTATCTAAATAAACTCTGCACAAACATGGCCACATTACTCATGAGTAAGTTATTTGCCATAGCATAGCCCAGAGATGGGGAAATTAGTTCACACTGGAGCCATGTCTTAACCTGGTGAAATGAATGGGGACGTGGAGTGTTAGACCTGGGTCAGAGAAATCCAAAACCTAATTTTCTTGGCACCCTGCCCTTCATCTCAGACCTGGCGGGGAGTACTTTAGAGGACAGGGAGAACCCACCTGTGCCTGGGGAGGAGGAGGAGTGAGCTGCAAGGACCAGGACTTCCTCATCCACGGCCCCCATCTTTCCCCACTGGCCCTTTTGAGGGAAAAGGAGGACACGCCCATGGAGAAGGGGAGCTCTGCCATAGTCTCCAGCCTTTCATAAAAACCAGTGCTGGAATCAACCCCTGATTCTTTCCCCCACATCTATCTAGACATGTTCAGCTTCTGGAGCTGGACCTTTCATAGGAAGGCCCTGGGGTCAGGGGCAGGGTTTAAGGAGCTGTGATGTAAATAAGCCTAAGAGGCCATCGCCACTATTGAGGAGGCCACGTAGTCAGGTGGGGGGAGCGGAAGAGCAGTGATGCTAAAGTGGTTAATCTTGACCCACTACATGTAGCTCTGCAAAGGCGTTCACATCTACTCCCGCGGGTGTGTTTATTACCTCGTTTTATAGGTGAGAGCGTGACTCTCAGGGAAGCTCTTTGATGTTCTCGTCAATCATAAGCCACAGAAAGCAGGGTTTGGGTGTGGAAGGGACCCTTGAATGTAGGATCTCAGGGGAAATCCTGGCAGAGCTGGGAAAGGAGCCTCAGTCCTGACTCCTGGATCAGCAGATTATGGTTTTAGCAGAATGTGTCTTGGATGCCCCTTCTAGTCCCTGGACATGGTGGTGTTGGTCCCATCATGTGCCCAGGGAGCATGGGCACTACGTAGGGCTCCCGTCCAGGGCTCTGGGACTTCAGTGCCCAGAAAAGTGTCGTCACGGGGATCCCTTGCTCCTCTCACCGGCTTCAGACCAGCAGAACGGGGCTTGGAGAGACTGTGGTAATTGTACTGTGTGGGCCTCGCCCTGGAGAACTTGTCTGGTCATGTCTGCATTCTCATAGACACTGTCACTAGGACAGGGCTGGGATAAGACCCCCAGATGCCCTGGAGAGATCCACGTTTCTTGTATGAAATTATAACGAAAACAGTTCTAACTGTTCAGTTCTAACACGGAAAAAGTGCCACCCATCCATGTGTGTGGTACTAAAAATAGATTCCTTCTAGAGATTCTGATTGCAAAATCCTGGATGAATATAAGGACACTGAAATGTTCTCCTTGGGCTAAGAGTGGGTCAGGAAAGGGGAGTGGGTGGCTTTGCCATTGGCCAAAGTGGACACTCACTCTGCCTCCTGGGTCACCCAGTCTGCCAAAGGGGCTTCACACATCGTGGGTGTTCAGCACACATCTTCTAGATTGGATGAGATGTGACAGCTTCCCAGAAGAGGACTAGATCCAAGCAGTGCTGTGTGGACAGGCTCTGTGCCCGGCACGGGTGCACACATAGACACCTGCAGCCTCACTGGGCTCCAGTTTGAAGGGACAGCCAAAGAAAAACACATAGTTCCTTTTCATAATTAAGACCTGCATTTGGAGTTTCCTCATCTGGCCAGGTGTGGACGTTTCCTCACGCTGACTGACCCTGGTGGACAAGCCTCCCACAGACTGCTACCCCTGTACTAACAGGCTGGAATGCTGGGCCTGGAACCCCCAATTTTACAGAAGACGGGATTCCACCAAGAGACTATAGGATCTCCTGATGTGGCCCTAATAGATGCATTGTCTGGGTAACACATTCCTACAAAACGCTGGCCTAGATTTGCTTAAGAAATAACAACAGGGGCACCTGGGTGGCTCAGTAGGTTGTGTCCAACTTCAGATCAGGTAATGATCTCACAGTTTGTGAGTTTGAGCCCCGCATCAGGCTCTGCACTGACAGCTTGGAGCCTGGAGCCTGCTTTGGATTCTGTGTACCCTCTCTCTCTCTGCCCCTCCCTTGCTTGTGCTCTGTTTCTTTTTGTTTCTCAAAATAAACAAAACGTTAAAAAAAAAAAAAACCCAAAACAAAAAAATAACAACAATGGCAAAAATACACTTAATGAAGGTGTAACATACAAAGCCACAGAAACCAGAGCTTGAATTTGAAGGGGAGTGTGTAATTGTGTGTGTTTTAGACATTAAGCTAAGGTAACATGGCCTCCCTTGAAAAAATCAAAGGAGACATGGGAGGAGAGCAATGAAAATATGAGCCTCTGCTGGCTGGGAGCTCAGCTCCACCCGGCTAAGCTTCAAGGGTAGAAAGTGTGCGTGTGTGTTCTTTTTTCATTCATTCATTCAAATATTTATTTATTTTTATTTTTTTAACATTTATTTATTTATTTATAACATTTATTTATTATTTCTTTTATAACATTTATTTATTATTGAGAGACAGAGAGAGACAGAGTGTGAGTAGGGGAGGGGCAGAGAGAGAAAGAGACAGAATCTGAAGCAGGCTCCGGGCTCTGAGCTGTCAGCACAGAGCCTGACGCGGGGCCCCAACTCATGAACCGTGAGATCATGACCTGAGCCAAAGTTAGACGCTTAACTGACTGAGTCACCCAGGAGCCCCCATTCAGATATTTACTGAGAGACTACTTTGTGCCAGGTGCTGTCCTGGACTCTTGGTGACACATCCGTTAATTAAATATGCAAGTTCCCATTCTGTCTATTCAAGTCAGTGAGAACAGAGCTCTTACTTTCTGGCTCCCAAATTAAACTGCATGCCACCCAAGGGCCACCCAAGGGCAGGAAGCCAGCCTCTGCTCTTGTGATGTTTCTACAAAGTACCCTGAACAAGTGTGCCCAAAACAGATGCTTGGGCAACAGGCCCAGTGTGCTCACAAATGAAAGTGGAATCCTGTGCCTTGATGCCCGGTGGGTGCTAGACTTCCTTTCCTTCCACCACCTCCTCTCCTCTTCTCTCTGGGGCCTCCTGGGTGGCCTTGGCAGGATCTGGCCCTGAGAATAGGGTGTGGTTAGAGTTGACAAGACCTCGAGGTGTTACTCTCCCACAGTCATTTGCATCCAGTTAGGGGATTCCCGAAGACCGGAGGAATGTGCCTTTTGTAGAATCGTAAGGTCAGAGCTAGAAGAGTCTCAAAGGCAAACAGAGTTTCACTGGAAGAACGACAACTTCCAGGCAGAGCTCAAGGAAGGATCCTAGGATGGCAAAAAACCCAATAGTCCATCTGCAATGTCTGCCATGGGGAGCATATGTGGGTTTGGTGCCCACAGCCAGTCCGAACCCTTCACTTCACAGATGAGGACACTGAAGCTGAGGGTGTGACTGGCCTGCAGGTAGGGAGCGGGTCCACCCCCAGAGCCACACGCCGCAGACCAGTTGGCCTTCTGGGGAAGCCAGTCTCCCAGCACATCAGAGGAAACGCTGCCCCCACTCACAGCCATCCTCTTCCTCGGTGAGTGAAGTCAGCCCCGATCCACAGCTCAGTATTATCCTGCACCTGCTCCTATGTCTCTTTTGGCCTCTGTCATTTCCTGGCAATTATCTGAGGATGGCAAAATATGGTGCGATCAGAGCCAAATCTGTACCAGCAACAGCAGGCCTGCGGTGCATGTTGCCTGGAGTTGAACAGTCGACACCTCAAGCCCATCTTCACGTAAATCCTTGCAGGCATATCCTGCAGAAGCAGCTTTCTGACGTCCCCTGACCCTCTGGCTGAATGAGCTCGGGGCTGAGAGCCTGCAGTGTAAGTCAGGATGCAACGTTTTCGTTACGTGACTATAAGCATATCACTTACTGTTTCTAGGCCTCAGGTTTTTTTTTTTTAATTTTTAAATGTTTTTACTTATATTTGAAAGAGAGAGAAACAGAGCTTGATCAGAGGAGGGGTAGAGAGAGGGAGACAGACTCTGAAGCAGGCTCCAGGCTCTGAGCTGTCAGCACAGAGCCCAATGTGGGGCTCAATCTCACAAACTGTGAGATCGTGACCTGAGCTGAAGTCAGATGTTTAATTGTCTGAGCCACCCAGGCACCCCAGGGCCTCAGGTTTCTAATTATCAGTGAACCCCTTGACCCCAGGCACAGGTGCTGGGAATGGAAAAACAAGACAAGACCCCTTGACCTTAAGGGGTTTAGTATCTATTATAACGGATCGGTTAAATTTAAATCAATTATTTACCTGGACTCACGGGTTCTAGGTATTACCATGGAGGTCCGAACAAAGTCCAGTGGGGCTCAGTTCCACCCAGGGAGGCAGAGAAGTGAAGGCTTCCTGAAGGACTTGAGCCTAATCAGGGATGAGGAGGAGGTGTTCATCCACCTGGAGAGGTGGGACCTGGAGATGGCAGGAATGGACGGGGCTCTGAAGGCATGAGCAAAGGCACAGAGGCAGGAAAGAATCGGGGAATATCTGGGATTCCTGGAGAGAAAATGTGATGTGGGGCACAGTGCTGGGGATAAAGCAGAGACGGGCTGCGTCACATCACTCAGTGCCTCGCACTCCAGGTCAAGGACTGGGGACTCTTCTCTAGAAACGTGTTCTCCAATAGGCTAGCCAGCCACTGGCCGCATGTGGCTATCGAGCACTTGAAATGAGGCCAGTCCCAGTTGGGATATTAAGTGTAAAACCTGTAAAGTGTAAAGCAGACTTCATAGACTGTACAAAAAAGAAAATAAAACAGACTTTTTTATAGATTACATGTTGATAATATACTGGATATGTTAGATTAAATAAAATACATTATCAAACTTAACTTTTTCTTTTCTTTTTTTTTTTTTTTTTTTTAGCACAGGCTGGGGGGAATATAAAATTACTTGTCATGCTCCTATATTTAGTGGAAAGCACTGCTGTAGACAATAGCAAGTCACTAAAAGCATCTTTTAGGAGCAGCAAGACGCAGGTTAGATTTGTGTCCTAGAACACTCACTCCGTGAGCAGGTGGAGAATGGAGGCAATGAGAAAAGGACTGTGATCATCGGGGGTGAGCAGTGATCGGCGCCTGAGTTACGACGGAGGCTGGCTGAAAGGGAGGTCGATTCTACAGCGTTTGGACGTGGGGTGAGAGAAGGGAGGTGTCTCTAGGTTGCTGGTGGGATGGCTGAGGACGCTGGTGATGGCTGGGGAGGACGGAGGACTGTGAAGGAGGTTTATGGAGGTGCGGATGAGTTCACAGACTCGAGATGACTATGGGACTTTAATGTCCAGGTGCCCGTTCGAGACTGGGTTATTTAGATCTGGGAGTTAGTGTATTCAGGTCAGGTAAGACCCCAGGGTGAGTCAGATCACCGGGGGGGAGGATGTAAAAGAAAAGAGGCAAGCACCTGGCTCTGGGAAGAGGTCTGAAAAATATATCTTTATACCACCGGCCAACACTGACAGCCTGGGATTCTTCACCTTTGCAGGAAACCCTCGGCTCTGCGTCAAGAGGTGTTTCTTTCAGCAGAGACCCTTTTTCATTTGTTGATTTCAGAAGAAACCAACAACAACAAAAAACGTCACAGCGGAAACGAAGCGTCGTCCCCTTGTGTGGAGCGATTGACGCTGAGGGAGACAGTAAGAAAAGAATGTGTCAGGAGCAACCTCACTTCCTAAAACTGATGTGAGGATGCGCTGGGTACAGTAGCTTTGGAAGGGCCCTTTGGTAACGGCATTAAAAGTGGTAATTCTCCTTCTAGGCACTTACTCTAAGTAAATAGAGATATACACGATGCACACGCCCCAACGTGTTTAAAGCTGCACTGTTCTTAATACCAAATAAAATTAGGAGCAACCTCGATAGCCAGTCATGGGAAACTGGGGTAGCAAATCACGGCCGACCGTGTGACAGAATCCTCCATAGTCACTCAAAAGAATGTAGTCAGAGTATATTTATTGACGTAGAAAGATGTTCACAATATATTCAGTGAAAAAGCAGGTGACTCTGGTATGGTTATTTTTAATTTTTTTTAATGTTTATTTTTTTTTAAATAGTTTATTGTCAAGTTGGTTTCCATATAACACCCAGTGCTCTTCCCCCATGTGCCCTCCTCCGTGTCCATCACCCCCTTCCCCGACCCCCTCCCCCTTCTGCCCTCAATTTGTTTTCAGCATTCAAGTCTCTCATGATTTGCCTCCCTCCCTCTCCCTCTTTTTCCCCCTTCCTCTCCCCATGGTCCTCTGTTAAGTTTCTCCTGTTAGACCTATGAGTGAAAACAAATGGTATCTGTCCTTCACTTTTAGTGTTTATTTTTGAGAGAGAGAGAGAACGAGAGCAAGAGCGAGCGCCAACAAGGGAGGGGCAGAGAGAGGGAGACACAAAATCCAAAGCAGGCTCCAGGCTGCTCACACAGAGCCTTATGCGAGGCTTGAACCCACGAACTGGGGGATCGTGACCTGAGCCAAAGTCAGATGCTTAACCAACTGAGCCACCCAGGCGCCCTGGGAATGGTTATTTTTAGTTAGTGGCTATGGTGTGTCTTCACCATGGTTAAGGCCAAGGGCTACCTAGCAGGGTACCCGGATTGTCTAAGTGAGGCCACTCACTGACACCACCTGGCCCTGCCTCAGTGTCCTCTTCTGGGAAGGGGATGATAATCACACCAACTCCAGGCAGTTGTAAAAACAAAGTGAGTTCGTGTCATCCCTGTGCAATGTTTAGAAGAGGGCCTACCACTTATGTAAGGCCTCAGTGTGTGTTAGCCTTTATTGCTATTTTTAAAAGCATCTTTATGGAGATAAAACTCACATATCACACCAGGCACCCATTTCAAAATGAACAATTCACTGGTGTTTAGTATATTCCAAGAGTTGTGCAACCATCACCTCTGTCATTTTCGAGCGCTTTCATTACCCTAGAAGGAAACTCTGCGCTCCTCCCCCACCCCCGCCCCCTGGCAGCCAGTAATCCACTTTCTGTCTCTGCAGATTGGCCTATTCTGGGCATTTCACAGAAAGGGAATCATACAACATGCGGTCTTTTGCAACTTGTTCTTTCTCTTAGCATTATGTTTTCAAAGTCATCATGCCATAGTGTGGATCAGTAAGTACTTCACTGCTTTCTTTTATTTCTTTTTATTTTTTTATTTGTTTATTTTGGAGAGAGAGAGAGAGAGCAGGGGAAGGGCAGAGAGAGAGGGAGACACAGATTCCGAGGCTGGCTCCAGGCTCTAAGCTGTCAGCACAGAGCCCGATGCGGGGCTCAAACCCACGAACCGTGAGATCATGACCTGAGCCAAAGTCAGACACTTAACTGACTGAGCCACCCAGATGCCCCTCACTGCTTTCTTTTATTGCAGACAGCCTTTACTGCTGATGTCATTATAAAATTTGAAAGATTTCCCTGCCATGAAAACATTTTGTTTCTGTAACAAACCACACAGCCAAATTCATCTAGGCCTCCTTTCAGTTAGGTTGACTCTCTTAGGAGAGAGACAGCTTTTCCTTATTTTCTTAAGTTCTATTTCGTTCCTTCAAAATCTGAGTCAACCACAGGATGTTCGTTTGCAGATGTTAAGTTGTATATAAGATGCAGAGTAACCTAGGTGTGTGTGTTATTTTGAGTGGTAAGGAGCCTGCTTCTTCTCTCACGTACCCAGGGCCTGACTACACGGAAGCACTGACGGGCCCCCTGGACCACGAGCAGCTGTCTCAGACCTGATAGGGAATCCCAAGACCCACCACCTGGTTCTTTCCACTTTCCAGAACCTGCAGTCCTCACACTGGAGACAGTGGTCTCCCCTTTCATCCTACACATTGTTTTCTTTCTCTCCTTTAAACCTTTTTAAGAGGTGCCTGGGTGGCTCAGTCGGTTAAGCGTTCAACTTCGGTTCAGGTCATGATCTCCTGGTTCGTGAGTTCGAGCCCTGCATCAGGCTCTGTGCTGACAGCTCAGAGCCTGGAGTCTGCCTCAGATTCTGTGTCTCTCTCTCTTGCCCTTTCCTGCTTGAAAAAAAAATTTATAGATCTTTTTACAAATTGAGGTATAATTGTGATATGGTATATTCTATTCATTTTTAATATAAAAATAGCATGCCGGGGTGCCTGGGTCTGGGTGGCTCAGTGGGCTAAGCATCTGACTTTGGCTCAGGTCATGATCTCATGGTTGGTGAATAGGTGTGAGCCCCAAGTCGGGCTCTGTGCTGACAGCTCACATGGAGCCTGTTTCTTATTTTGTGTCTCCCTCGCTCTCTGCCCCTCCCCCACTTTCACTCTGTCTCTCTCAAAAATAAACATTAAAAAAATAGAAATAAAAATAGCATGCCAATATATTAAGATTTTTTTTTACCATTTTTTATTTATTTTACTTATTTTATTTTATTTTCATTTCGGCATACAACTCTTTGGTGGCTGTTTGTATGTGTGCTTTTAAAAATAATTGCAATTGTAATGGGCCAACAATTTTCCAACTACCATTTTTTAGGTTCACATTGTAAACTGAACCCTGGACCAGGGGAGAGGCTGGGCGTGAGCCAAGGCTGTGTTTGTGACTCTTATTATCCTAGAAAATAAGAAAGGGTAAACACAGCATACAACCTCTACAAACATACATACATGCAAGATGCAAATACAAAAACACACAGGCCCGGGGAGAAAACTCACAAAATGTACACCCGTGTCACACGTGTCAGGCTGGACTCTGTGAAATAATGTGATTCAAACAAGACAGATCTCAGAGGCCTGGGCAGGCACAGAATCACTCACACACACACACACACACACACACACACACACGAACCTCAATAACACCTGCATATACAGACGGACCAACACACTAGAATATACACAAAGGTCAAGCCACACACATACACCGCACCCATGTGCCTATCGGGATTCTCTCCTACCCCCAACTCCTACAAGTTCTGAATGCTGGGAAGGAACTCAAAATAGCCCTTTGAACCTTGCCATGGGCTCTGCCCACCTGCCCACAGACCCTTCCTCTCCGCGCCCCCCGCCCCCAATCCTGGCCCCGCACCTTGGTGTGCACACAGCTGCAGGTGGCTGCGCCTCACCCTGAGTCTAGTGTCTTGTCCCCATAGCTCCCCAAGTCAGACCTGGTCCCTCTCAGTACCTTCCTTAGTGCCTGCACCGAGCTCCTTCAGTGACAGTCTCCTCTCCCAGGGATGCTCTGTCATCCACACCAGAAAGCTGACAGGGGGCTCTGGGGACAGAGGAGTCCATGCTGGGCTGGCAGTCTAGGGGTGGCTGTGCACTTTGGGCAACTGCAGCTGAATTCTCTGGGTTTCTCTGATCCCTGCTCTAGAAGTGGCCGAGGGACAACCATCTTGTGGCAACTGTGAGAACTTCAAACAAGACCCTGTCCTTGAGGCCTGGGGCCTGGCACCTGGCAGAGAGCAGACCCACAAATGGTGTTAGTCCCCTGACCCTCAGGCCCTCAACCTGTCGGAAGGAGCAAAACTGGAGTCTGTGTGTTCCTACAGGGTTGCCATGAGGTGGGGCAATTTATTTTTTATTTGTGTGTGTGTGTGTGTTTATTTTTGAGAGAGAGAGACAGACAGAGCACAAGCAGGGGAGGGGCAGAGAGAGAGGGAGACACAGAATCTGAAGCAGGCTCCAGGCTCTGAGCTGTCAGCACAGAGCCCGACGCGAGGCTCAAACCCATGAACTCTGAGATGGTGACCTGAGTGGAATTCGGACACTTAACCAACAGCCACCCAGGTGCCCTGAGGCAGGACATTTTATATATTTTTGGCTGAGTTCTTCCAATGTGAGATATGATCATTGGGCTGGAAGGTTTTGGAAACCAAAGGCTCTATCTTATGAGCAGACCGGAGAACAATGATTTAGTATATTGACCACTATGTATGGAGCACTGTACTACTTCACCTCTGGAACAGAGGCTGACGTTAATCACACTCATCACCCTGTACTTTGTCACTACAAATGCATGAATGCATTAATTGATTTTCCCCTTTCGCCTCATCACCTGTTCCCATATGCCCTCCCTCGAAATGTTTTCCTGTATATGTATTTTATTGTGGTAAAATGTACATAACTAAAAATCACCATTTTAGCTATTTTTGAGTGCACATGAGTGGCATTAAGCAGATTCACATTATTGTATGACCATCACCACCATCTACTCTTTTCCGAACCTTTCATTTCCCCATCTGATACTCTATACCCATTACACACTAGCCCCCCCCCCTCATTCTTCCTTCCTCTAGCCCCTGGCCACCGTTATCCTTTCTTCCTCTATGAACTTGACTATTTCAAGTATCTCTTATAAATGGAATCAGATGGTATGTGTCCTTTGGTGATTCGTTTATTTCACTTAGCACAATATCTTCAAGACCGGATTTCCTTCCTTGTTCAGGCTGAATAAAGTCTGCTGTATGTAGATGCCACCTTTCGTTCATCCATTCCTCCATTAGTAGATACTAGAATCGCTACCACCTTTTGGCTCTCATGAATAACCCTGCTATAAATGTGGGTGTTCAAGTATCTGTTTGAGTCTTTGGTTTTGCTTCTTTTGAGTATAAACCCAGCGGTGAAAGTGCTTGATCAAGCAGTAATTCTTTAATTTTTTTTTAAAAGAACCACCATGCCATTTATCACAGTGGCTGCCTCATTCTACATTCCCATCAGCCATGCACAAGGGATCCAATTTCTCTACATCTTCTACGGCTCTTGTTATTATGTGTGCGTGTGCGTGTGTGTGTTAAAATAATACCCATACTAATGAGTGTGAAGTGTTTCAATGTATATCTTTTTGTTTAAGACACCTTTCAACATGTACATAGTTGTTTTACATAAGTACTTTTACATAAGTAGTGTTATGTTACTCATTTCATCCTCTGTGTTAGTATTTTCACTTGTAACTGTTTTTAAGCTTCCTCTGTTTGCTTTGTGTACGCAGAACTCACTGCTTCTAACTTTTGCATAGTACGCAGTGGTAAGCATCACCCATATCCATGTATGTTGGGAACATACTATGTGCCTGAGGCAATCTCTCCATGTGGGTTATTTGATTCCTTACAGCAGCCCTAAGCGGTGGGTGTGATTATTCTTTCCATCACATGGATGAGGAAACTGTCATGCCGATAGTTACAGGACTCGCCCACAGTCACAGAGCTGGCAGTGGTAGAGCTAGGAGTTCACCCCAGCTCTGTCTGGCACCATGTGAGATCTTAGTGTGTAAGGTGCACCCGTGGCTACAGACAGAGGCTCTCTCTCAGGCGAGGGCACTCGGATGAGAGTTCTAGGCCTGCCTAGATCCTCACTTATGTCCAAATTGCCAATCACCTCCCTTCACCACATGTCACTTTTTGTCTGTACCAAATGAAGACAGAACATGGTTAAAGCTCTTTCTAGATTTACCACTTGTTGATTAAATACCCTTTAGCTAATGGAAAAATAATCAGAAGTGAAGTCATGTGTTTGTTTCTTTCCAGGGTTCCACCTGGGAGCCACTCCAAATACATGAAAACCCTTTGGCAAGTCCATTTGCAAGGCCATTTCTGATAGGACTGACTATTCCCAGGGAAACAGAGTCGCTGCCTCCGGCCCCATCCCACCTCTCTTGAACTTTGCACTTACGGTGATGAAAAATTAACTGGGCTAAGGTTTCCCTTCCAAGGACAACCTCTGCAAAAGCTGGCCTGGCTGGGCCCCAGGAGACCAGGCGCCAGAACAGAGTTCCTATCCATCCGGAGCCGCCCACCCATTCACCACCCAAAGTCAAAGGAGCATGCAGGGTCCCCTGAGCACTGGGGAGCATCTATTCCTCGGCCCTCCTCATTGTTCAGTGAAGCTGGGCTCAGCCCCTCAGTTCTTGTGGAGAGACTAAGCCCAGAGGAGAGAGGACTAGCCCCAGAAACGTCACTCGCTGGACTCACACGTGGGTCCAGCGCTGTTTTTCTGCACGCACAGCTGTCCCTGTCACACGGATGACGGCATGCAGAGGAAGTGCCTGGAAGCATGGTTCAGCCACACTAACTAGCTGCTGACTAGTTATTTCCTCCCCTCAGGAAAATGGAAGGGCTTCAAGAGGAGCCCTACCCGTGCCATGATGATAGAGGGGTAGGTACCCACCAGGCCCTTCTAGTACACTTACTTCTCAGGTCTCTTTGGCTCCTTATCTCCGTGGTGCACATCACCTCCCTCCACCAGACGTGGCTTCTGCGTGTGCAGAACGAGAGGCTCGCATTGCTGGAGAGCACTTTTTTTTTCCATAATATTTTATTGTCAAATTGTTTTCCATACAACACCCAGTGCTCTTCCCCTCAAGTGCCCTCCACCATCACCACCAACTGTCTTCCCCCCTACCCCC
>NC_043708.1:104254620-104257605 GCF_006229205.1 Suricata suricatta
TTCTTCCTATCCATGAACAGGGAATATTTTTCCATTTCTTGGTGTCTTCTTCGATCTCTTTCATAAGTTTTCTATAGTTTTTATCATATAGGTCTTTTACATCCTTGGTTAGGTTTATTCCTAGGTATTTGATGGTGTGGAGAGCACTTTTAAAGCCCTTTCTAGATTCACCACGCTTGTACCCTAATAGCTGTTTGCTCCATTCTTACAGCTGAGAGAGGAGATGCTCAGTGAGTGGAAGAGCAGGAACCAGGATGAAAAGTCAGGTCAAGTCATGGATGGACCTGGAGGTCCTCTGACTTTATCTGCCTCTCAACAGTTCCAGCTGCGTGATGTGATGTTCAGGTTAAGACTAATGTTTTGGAAGGAGATGGTGGCGGCAGGGGCCCTTTCTCCCAGGCACACACTTCCATGCCTTGGTGCTTCTCTAGGCTGTGAGCTGCCTGAGGATAGGGGCCTTTTGCTTCCTTTTCAGCCTGCCCAGAAATGAAGAGGAGGGCTGTCACACAGAGGCATTTCATAGACGTGGGTCTCTGACGAACTGTCCTTGCTTGAGCGTGCACCACCCTTCATGGCACCAGCAGCGGCCCCAAAATATGGTTCCTTCCCTTCACAGCCCTTGACTGCAAAGCTTTTCACGTTAGATTCCCACGGCTCCGGCAGGAGGTCCAGAGGAAAGCTGCTTGGGGCCCTAGAGAATCGGTGAGCAAACATTCCTCCCCCAGCCACAATGGTGCACCTGCATAAAGAGGTTTTGTTTCGCAAAGAGCTGTCTCAGTGATGTCATCTTTGCCTTCCAGGACTCTGCAAGGCAGTTAGCTGAAATCGAAGGCAAGAACGTGGACTTCGGCCTCACACAGCACAGGGTTCAAATTCCAGCTGTGCCGCCTCGAATCCCGAGTAAGTGCTGAAACGTCTCTGTGCCTCAGGTGCCCCTCTCCGAAGGTGGGAGGCACTGGGATGGCTGCCTCGAGGGCCATCATGAGGATTAAATCAGAGGGCAGCATTTGCCATTACCTGGTATGGAGAAAGCCATCCAGAAATGTTGATTGCACTTTCCTTTGCTTTTTTGAGGAGGGCTGGGGAAAAAGAGGGTGCAACCGAACACTACTGTGGCTGCAGGTTACCCGAGGACTAGGCAGGAAAGGGAAAGCCCTAACTGGGGTTTGGCGGTTCTCAGCGCCCAGAGGCAGGGGATTTAGGCGGCGAGTGTGAAGAGCGCAGCCCTCCGCAGCAGCAGCTGAGGGCCCGTGGGAGGCCAGTCTCTTCAACGGCAGGGACCCCTGCAGCGTCGGGGCTGATTTTGTGGATTGGGCCACACCTCACAGGGCTTTGTAACTCCCCACCCGCTAGCGGATAAAGTCTTTCTCACCAGGGGGGTTTCCTGCTGTTAAAAACAAACAAAGACCTTAGACACCGGGCTAGAGGCCTGGCAGGGGAGGGGCAGCAGGATAAACACCCCGAGGGTCTCGGTAACTCCAGAAGCAGCTGCTTGTGGTGGGGGCCGGTGTCGCGCTTAGAAGCCCCTGAATTCTGCAGATGGGGAGAAAAGCGCCGGGTTCCCCAGGATCCTGGTGTTTCTTTGCTTCACACTACCCCTAAGTGTGAATACATAAACCTCCCGAGTACTCCCCCTTTTTGCGAGTTCACAGCGTTGGAAACAAAGCTCTGCCCTGGCTAGTTTTGGGGGCATCGAATTTCGGTGTGGTTTTTGTTGTTTTTGTACCATCAGATTGCAACCACGCGTAATGTAATCCCCCCACCCCCAAGATAAATTCTAAAGCGCCCCCATTCATTCCTTCCTGAACTCAACAGATGTATTTGAGGCCCATTTTCTGCCCGGGACTTGATTCACAAGGCCCAAGGGACCCCTGGCTCTGGCTGTTATCCAGGGAGTCTTGGGATCCCCAAATCTCCGCTTCTGAGAGCACAGCCTCCCCCTTCCCCGCCCCATTCCAACTCCCTCCTTCGCTAGCACACAGGCTCGGGGCTCTCAGCCGGTGTGATCTCACCGATGAGAGAATTAAAAAACAAAACAAAACCAGCTCCCGGGTCGCCGGCGCCGCCAAGGCCCCTGCCCGGGATCAGCGCGCGCGTCCAAGTGCGCGCCCCGACTTCCTGGGCCTCAACCTTCCGGGCGTCCTTTCTCGGACCCGGGTGGCCCCAAGGGTGCACCGCCAGCCTCCGGCCGGCGTTCACTCGCGGCCAGTCTAACCCCCTCCCGCCCGCCACTGCAACCGCGCTTCCTGAGTGTGGGTGCCGAGAGTGGATGCCACGGCAGGAGCCCAGCCCTCCCCTCTCGCCACTCGGTTCCCACGACTTCCTCCCGGCGCCCGCCGGACTTGAGGTCGGGGCCGCGCGGGGCCCCGCACGCACCAGCCAGGACCGCCGTCGACCCCGGTCGCCCACGTGGGCGTGCTTTGCACGGAGTGGGGGAAGGCCGGGCGCCCTCCCGGAGGCTGGGGGTGGGCAAGGCGCCCGGGGGAGGAGGCGGCGGGGCGCGGGGGAGGAGGCGGGGAGCCCCGGCGGCGAGGGGGCGGTGACAGCGCTTGGAAAGGAGGCTGCACGCGGATTTGCATGAAACACAGACTGGGAGCGGGCGGGAGCGGGAGCGGGAGCGGGAGCGCGGCGCACGCCCGGGCCGGCCCAGCGAACGAGCGAGCGAGCGATCCGGGAAGGAGGAGGGGAGCGGGGAGGCGAGGCTCCCGAGGCGGAGGGATCTGCGCATCAAAGCGAGCGAGGCGAGCAAAGTTTGGCTGGGGGTTGGACTTTCCTTCCTGGAGGCGGCACCCAAACAGCTACCCCGTGCGGAAACCCAAACTTTCTTCTGCCACTCCGAGTCTCGCGGCCGTCGCCTCCGCCCCGCGTTCGGGGCCTTCCCGACCCGGCGCCGCAGTCGTCCGCCCGGCCTCCCCGTCGCCCTTCTTCCCGCCGCGGGAGCCGCTCGGGGCGCAGGGCCGCGCGCCGAGCCCCGCTGGCTGCAGC